>NC_134645.1:56924676-57256430 GCF_030463565.1 Pelecanus crispus
CTTGATCTTTTCAGCTAAGCTTCTTTGAAGAAATATTACCAGTGCTTCCTTAATAAGACTGTGCCTAGCAGAAACAGTATATTAGGGCTTAAAACCTTTATTGTCACTGATTGAAAAACATTCAACTCCCAGTTTTCTCTTAACAAAGTCCCATACCTGCAATCACGTACTATGTCCCCATTCTGTTGTGCTGTGTCACCTCTGAGTTGCTTCTGATTCCCTCTCTCAGCTTTCAGTTTGTATCCTGCCTTGAAGGCTCTTAGCAACTCTAAGAGTCCCTTCCCTGTCTGTCTCTGCTCCATGATCAGGGCTGTCTCTTGGCTCCACATGCTATTCCAAGCAAATCCTCACTAAGTGATGGACATTGAAAACACAATGATCATGGTAGAATCTGCGTTTGTGAGACAGGATATCTTATTACTTGCAAAGAGATTCAGGGCAGGCTCTCCTCTGAAAAATATGGGGTTTGTACTACTTCCGTATGTGACAAAAGGTCTATGAAGATTAATTTTGAAAATTATGTTTCATCAAAGACTTAAAGACGCTGAGCTAAGCAGCCTTACAAAGGTGACTTAGAAGCATCTCTCTCACTCTTGTTACTCACCATGAACTAGATCTGTTTGAGATGCCCCAGAGCAGAGATGATCTGAATGTCTCTAGTCACTTAGGAGCTTGTCCTTCCCTTCAGGGTAGGTGTTGGAGCACAACGTCCTACCCCAGCCATGGTGGGACGAGGCGATCAAGACAACTTTGTCCTGTGTGTGCTTTTGTTTATCCTCCTTTAACCCTGAGGAATATTAACAAATGTACAGATGGGCAAGCTTGCTCCATACTAAAAGAAGACACCAGAGTTCCCATTTCTTTAGGGCCTTGCACGCTGCTTTTAAAAAGAAGTTTGAAGGTGTCTGTAATAATGCATAACACTTTCAAAATTATATGTGAAATTAAGATACCTTTATAGTGAAGGAGATAGCTGTATTTGGTGCAGTCCAGTGTATGTGCATAGCATTGAGCATTCCTAGATTTTTATGTATGCATCTTACGTAGATAAGGTACATCTTTCCTAGAAAATTGAATAGACAGTAAAATTCTGCTGCTATTTTAGAGCAGCCTTATATGTACAGTATAATAATCCAGTCCTTTCAGATGAATTCCTTCCAAATGAGAACCATAGGCCATGACTCCCTGTAATTACACTGTTTTTTGTGTCGTTTTCCAGGACCTGTCTGTCCACAGTGTGATGTTATTTGCCAAGCATAATTTCAGATGTTGCGTGTGCTATATTTAAAAAGTATTCATCCTCTTTTGTTAGTCCAGCTTTATAAAATTCAAAAAGAAAACCATCTGCGAAAACATCTCTTTAACTAATTTTACCATGAGAGTTGTGGTGGTGCTAATGATAATTATACTAGAGATAGAAAATATAGTTGTTCTTTGTTGCTTGGCAAGTAGAATTAGTTAATCATAGCACAAGTTTCTCATAAAAGTCCTCTGGATTATAGGTTTCTGTCACAAAATCTAGGCGTTTATGCCTATTTGTGTATTCCAAGATTGCCATATCTGAGCTGTTTCTAAGTAGAATTGATCTTCCCAGAGCTTCTGTTTAAATTGTGCAGCATGTAGTCTGAAAGTTGTGGTCTTTCCCTGCCTTTCAGGCTCGCACAGATGGAAAGGACCAATGGCTCCTTCCTCACGGACAGTAGCTCCACCACAGGAAGCGTGTAAGTAACTCATACTCGTTAAGGCTGCCAGGAACTTTACTATACAGCTGCATGGTATAATCTTCATAAATTGTAACACAGGATTTAATCCCAGGGAAAGTAGCTAGTAAGTATGACACTAAGGATGCCTGCATAAACTTCATTATTCCAAGCACCAATTGTAGAAATTGGTGATGTTCATTTGATGGTGTAAGGGAACTCCACATTTGTCAGCCATTCCATTTCAAAAGGGAGGATATTTCATACAACTGGAAACAAGTCACACCTCTGTAGGTTCTAGTTTGTATTCCTTTTCTGCTTGTATCAGATTAGAAAAGAAATCCTTCTACATCAAAATGGACGATGGAGTAGGTTGATAGCTTGTGCTAACTCCCAGGACAATTTTCTGATTGAAAAAAAATCATCTATATTGAAGGTTCTGCAGTGCCCAGAACAGTGTTGCTACTTTCTGCTTAGATTTCAGTTTGATGGCTGCTGATCCATCTGTTTTTACTCAGGGATATAAACATAGTCCCACATTAATTTTATCAACGCCATTTTCTTTTTCGAATTATATTTCACCTTTATTGTAAAAGCCTTCATTGAAATGCATTGATGAACCTGGAAAGCATAGAACCCCTTAAGTTACTGATGAATTAAATATGATTTTTCTCAATGTAGAAATACATTAATGTTTTAACCTCACTGTATCATCAGTTTTGTTCATTAAATCAGTGTAGTAGGACACCATGTCTCTTAAGTTATTAATGGATGTCAGCAGCTTTTTTAAAGAGGAAACAGAAACTGTTCTTGTTCAGCTTTTGTTAGGAAATGTTATTGTTCTCAGTAATAGTTTCATTTACTGTTTTAAAATCTAATCATTAAATTATTCTACCTATGAATGTACTAACAATTTGACATTCAAAATATTTTGCTTAAGAGAAGTACTTGTGATCACCTTTAAAAGTTTTCTCTTTCCTGCTTAATTAACGCTATTTGCATAACTAATAAAACTTTTTTCATACGTAACTGTTTTCATGTGTTTCTGTCATTGGTAGGCTTACCGATGACAGAAATGCAGCCAAACTATTCCCTTTTGCTTTCCCTTCCAAAAAAGCAAACATACTGCCACTTGGCAGGGAAAGCTCAAAACTGGAAAGCAGCTAAATGCTCATACACTTGATTGAATTGTTTATTTTGCAATTAATGAGTCTACTCTCATACAAAGACCAAACAACTGTCCATCCCAATGGTAAGATGGGGTGTATACGCTTAATTTTTACTGGCAAATTCGCTGTTGATTTTAATGCAATTTTCTTGTTCACCTATAAAAATGACCTTTATTTTAAGAAAAAGAATGAACATGGTGAACTTCTATACCAACGTGTGAGAGGGACTTCTGAATTTTGGTCTCAGTTACACTGTTACACAAACAAAATATGCAGAGATTTAGAGGCCAGGGAGGACAAGAAAGTAACTTTTGTACCGAATGGCACCTTCTGTTTTATTTGCAGATAATAATGCATGCTTTCATTAAGGTACATACTGAAGAAAAAAAAAAAAATTCTGAAGAACTGTGGTTTAAAGTTTGGATTTAAAGTATTGCAGGGATCTACACAGCTGTGAAGTTTGGATCATAAGTTGCCTACAGCTGCAACACTGGGAGTTCAGCTCTATTCTTATAGTTTAAATACAGTTTGACACAGAAACAAGCATGGGGCAATCATAGCATTGGAACAGGCTGCCCAGAGAGGTGGTGGAGTCACCATACCTGGAAGTGTTCAGAAAACGGGTAGATGTGGCACTTGGGGACATGGTTTAGTGGGCATGGTGGTGTTGGGTTGATGGTTGGACTGATGATCTTAGAGGTCCTTTCCAATCTTAATGATTCCTAGTTTTTACTTTCATTATAAATGATCCAGCCACCAAGCCAGGAAACATGAAATTGCTACTCTACCCTTAACTGGTTAGTGGTGGACTTGGTAATGTTAGGTTAATGGTTGGACTGGATGATCTTAAAGGTCTTTTCCAACCTAAACGATTCTATGATTCTATGATTCTTTATAGACTGAATTCGAAGGAGCAGTTTGAAATTTGGATGTACATTTTTTCAGTTCAGATGCCCCTCCTGTAAACATATCTGAGCAAAATCTCATTTTCTTATGGTATTCTTTCGAACCTTCAGGATACGATCACTGGTTTGGAAATCAAATTCTGTGGTACTTGTAATTGGAGTTCTGTTCTGTGATCTGACGTTTATCGGTCCTCAAGAGTCCTTTAGTTTACTGTGAACCTAGAAGAGAGGCATAGTTACACTTAATATTGGAAAGTTAATACTTTGGTCTTGTCAGGTTAACAAGTTCATCAACAATACTTTTAACACTCTTCATGCTCCAAAGAGCACATGTAAGAAGTCTTCTACATTTGAATGACAATAAGAAAACTTCTGCCATCAGTTAAACATCATTGAGGTTTTTTGCAGTAATGTTCTGCAATGAGCCATTTGGTTAAGAAAACATTCTTCAAAGAAATTTCTCGGATTTTAACTAACCTGTTGTCTTGAATGTCATTATGACTTCTTCTAATCTCCCTAACTAAGCTTTTCTAACCCTCCCCTCCCCTAAGGGTATGTGAATTCCATTAAAAAAACACATTTTCCTCAACTGGAAAAATATTTGTAGATAGCAAAAAAAAAAAAGTCATAGTCTCTACTGTGTTATGTCCAGCTTCTTAACAAACATTCTAATGCTCTCATGCATGAGTTTTCTGATATAAATACATTGAATAAAAATGTTTTTCCTTCATGTCATCTTCTCCGTACATTACGGAGTTCTAAAAGTTTAGGCTAGACTGTTGTGATGAATTTTCTTTGGCTTTAATTCATGCAAAAACATCTATATCTTAAAAGCAGACTGGCCTCTTCAGAAGTGAAGATGACCATAACGAAAAAATGGAGACTTTGCAACAAAGAATGATAAATAGTGTCCCTAAGAGAAAGCTATGCCTCACAATTTGACAAATCATGGTATAATAGAATGAAAAGACAAAAAACCATGTTAGGAAAATATGACAAGAATGTAACCCTCTTATTCCTGTAATGTACAGACTATCCTATCTAGCCCATACTGAAGTTAAGTGCGCTGGCCGTAGTATAAATAGTTTCTGTATAAATGTGAATGTTTAATAGCTGTTTTCTGATTAATGCTTTTACTACCAGTCATCTTCATGTCTGCAGCACTGTTGATGCCACTTCACACTCAACTGAAGGCAGAGTTGGAACATATCTGAACTTTTGTTTGTTAGAGAGCTGTACACTTGGGTGCAGGAGTAGGAACAAGCAGTGAAGGCCAGTGCTGCTTTTAGCTGCACTGCCACTCAATGTGTCGTAAGTCAAACTGGAGGCCCAGTATGTAGTACCTGAATACTTTGACATGATGTAAGCGGTTAAAAGGCAGCTTGTCACAATGAGAAATTAGTTCCACATGATGATAAAATTAGGAGAAGAACAAGTAAGTTAAAGACAAAGCATTTTGGAGTACCTTCTTGAACCTTATTCTAATATTTCTCATAGCATCAGTAGGTCAAGGTGCACTTCATTTGCACTAGAATGCATGGCACTTAGCATGAGAGCCACAGGAAAAATGAAAATGATCATTGAAGGAGGATCACAAATACCCACATCTTACTATCTGAAATCTAATTTAACAATCAGTTTTCTTAATCAGATAAATTAATACACTGATGAAAAGTGACTGTCAGGAAATCTGGATTTTTCTTTCCACAGTGTAGTCTCAATGCAAGGGGAGTTATGTGCAACATTATTTGACTCTTGCTTCTTCCATGCATAATGTGTGTTTTGGAATAGACCTCTTGAAAATATGTATCTCCACAAAGAGAACAGGATATTTCAAAGGCCATTTCCCCTGGATTTCCTTGTTGGGGTGTTCTTTTCCTTTGAGACATACTTCTTTCAAGTCTGACCTCCTGGGATGTCATTTTTACTGCTTTCTGCTATGGTGAAATGCTGAAAAGGAACTGCAGTGTCTGCTGTTGAAGGACTTCTGGCTTTTTCTCACAGCACGCAGGGTCTTCAGGAGAATAACCACCAAGAAAGGATGACAAATTTATTTTGATGTTGCGCTTTTATTTTGGTTGCTGATTGCCATCTCCAACCAATTCTGCAGACGAGAGTCCCAGATTCTCAAAATGAAAGTGTTTCTGTGCCTTAGAGCATGTGTCCCTCCCTTATGTTGTAGGTCATTGTGAAGCCCTGCCCTAGGACTCATGTGCTGCTAATGAATCTGTCTTAATTACAGTCATGAGGTTTGCTGGTGCAGGTTCAAGGTTCAGGTTTTTTGAACCAGTAATTTTGCAAGACAGACCAGAGGTGGAACACATGGTAAAAATAGACTTCTCCTTCAGAAGACTTCTTTTATCAGGCTCTTCCTCCAGCATGTGAAAAAGCCTGTTGTCATTTGCAAGGTGTGATTCCTACAAAAAAAAAAAAATCAGTCAATATTCACAGTCTGTCCTGTGCAGGCTCTGAGATTGAACCAGTGAGAGAGGAGGGAAATGAAATTTTCTCTGACTGAATAACTAGGAGTCCAAACTATAAAATTATCTGGAATCCTTCTTGAACAATTTGTATTTAGCTATGTTGATCTTGCCTTCTGGATCACAATACATACAAAAGTATCTAAGCATTTGCTGGGT
Source organism: Pelecanus crispus (assembly GCF_030463565.1). NCBI lineage: Eukaryota > Metazoa > Chordata > Aves > Pelecaniformes > Pelecanidae > Pelecanus > Pelecanus crispus. The sequence goes on from NC_134645.1 coordinate 56,931,090, forward strand.
AAACTTTTTCATTAATTGCTTTATAAGTTTCATTAAAAAATGAGGTTATACCTAACGTAAAATCTTGACAGAATTTCACGTTTAATAAATTCAAATAAATATAATAAATCCAGCTTTACAGAGCCCTATTTTAAAAAAAATCCATTTCAGATGACCTACGTAGCTGTTTATAAATTAATTCATCATCTTAAAATGTAGACAGCAGCTTCTGGTGCCTAATTAAAATAACCAGACTAAAGTAGTCGATCACATGAACATTTCCTGACAACATCAACACCCTTGCACAAAAGAAAGCTGTATGTGTAGTTACACTGTATGATTTAAATTAATATGTAGACAGTGTTTTGAAACCCAGATGATAAAGCTGTGTTCTCTCTCTAGTCTGCTTTAACACTCTGTTTCTGTGCTCGCTCTGTGACATTGAATCGCCAGCAATTCCCAGCTTAGTGCAGCTGTTTCAGTCACAGTGAGGGGTTTCTGCACGTTTTGCAGGGCTGTAGAAGCCCTGCTATATACCGCAGAGTTTGAAGCCCCAGAAGGGGTTACATCACTTCAGCAAAAATTTAGTTATACGGGGTGGGGTTTTTTTACCAAGATGGTTAAAGGGTGGAGAAGTACCATGAGGTTTTCATTACCACATCAGGGCCTGATCCATACTTCATTAATTGTGCTAGCATTTGCTTTAGTTTTAACTAGACTAATGCAAAATAACAAAGGAAGTGATGATGGGTTTCCCTGAGATCACTCAAGTAGTGGAGGAGAGAAAGCAGTTAGAGGCTTTTTTCTGCAGTTAAGGAAAAAAAGGAGCACTGTTCTGTTTCTTTTTCAGCTAACACTGTCAGATATCCCCTATATTTTTGAGGGACATAAATGCACATACAACCCCTATTATATTTTAATTATATAGCTGTATTGAATGAAAAATTCATTACAGTTATTCATTTGCATGGGAAGATCAATATTGTCATTTCTTCTCATGAGTGTAGTACTGACTACAGCCAAGACAGATAAGAAATAAGCGAATGTATATTACTTCCTTTAAACTTTTGACTCATGGTAAAATTGGAGGAACTCACTAATTAGGTTCCTTTTTCAATTTTACACGTAAACTTTCTGCAAACCAGTAATTAATCACAAAAGATAGGATGGAGGAAAGTGATACGCAACCAGAGCTCTGTGGAAGGAAGTCTTCATACCCAATGTTTTTAACCTTTATATCATAAATGAACTTATGTGGAATAGAATGCCATGAACTTTTAAAGTGGATAGAACTGTCACGGGATATAATTTTTTTTGGTTTGGTTTGGTTTTTTTGTGTATAGTGTTACATGATGCACATTTGTTTGATTGCAATAGTCTAGATTTTCAAATCTCATTAACAAGTCAGAAAGTGGAAGACGACATGAGAGCTTTGGGTAGATAGTGAATAGTTATCCTTGAGAAGAAATAGTCCAGTGTTGTTCTACTATAGGATTAGTCTTCAGTAAAAAAGTTGTCTTAAGCTGTACCACAAAGAACTAAATCACTTCGCTGCATGATAGAAGTGCTTTTCTAAGAGAGAAACACCAGGAATCAGTTTTTATTAAATCTGTGGTTATTTTGGCTTGCTCCTAATACTGGTGATGCTTTTAAATAGGTATTGATGTACTGAGCTACCAAAAAATCTTGGTTCAGCAGGATAAAATAGGGTCTTCCATTACACAAACAGTATGTTTGCAACTCTCATTTGTTCCTGTCACACGCCTTTGCTCCCTTTACCCCAAGAGCTTGAATTTATTTCTGAGAAAAACCCCAATCCGTGTGCATGGCCTGTAAAACACCCGAAGTGTTTTACTTGTACCTGTGTTTGTTTATAGATTATTTGTCACCACAGAAATAACTGCTGTTTCTTCCAGGGTATACATTTCTAAATAACTGGGTTTACTATTTATTCAAATGAGACTGTACGTTTGGATCTTTTGTGATGAAAGATGTTAAACTGACTGACAAGAAATTTAAAAAAAGCTTCTTGAAAAGCTCCATTACACTTTTACTTGGAAAACAAATACTTTGCATATAATGAACTTCCTATTTTTGTATGTGCTTTCAAAGGAAGTCCTTGAGGATACTTTTCATTGTGTCAGATCATGGTCAGTTAATAGCAGAATTCGTAGCTACTTCTTTCATAGAATCATAGATCATAGAATCATTTAGGTTGGAAAAGACCTTTAAGATCATCCAGTCCAACCATTAACCTAACATTACCAAGTCCACCACTAAACCAATTAAAGGTAGAGTAGCAATTTCATGTTTCCTGGCTTGGTGGCTGGATCACTTATAATGAAAGTAAAAACTAGGAATCATTAAGATTGGAAAGGACCTCTAAGATCATCAGTGCAATCATCAACCCAACAACAACAATTTCCAACAAAAAATTTCCAACAATTGCAGGAAAAAGCTCAGCACAAGCAATATTTTTAATATGAAAAACTCTCTTTTCTAAATGACAACTAAATATCATAGAATCATTTAGGTTGGAAAAGACCTTTAAGGTCATCAAGTCCAACCCTTAACCTAACTCTACCAAATTCACCACTAAACCATGTCCCTAAGCGCCACATCTACATGTCTTCTAAATACGTCCAGGGATGGTGGCTCAACCACTTCCCTGGGCAGCCTGTTCCAGTGCTTGACAACCCCTTCGGTGAAGAAATTTTTCCTAATATCCAATCCAAACCTCCCCTGGTGCAACTTGAGCCCATTTCCTCTCGTCCTATTACTAACTGCTTGGGAGAAGAGACCAGCAGCCACCTCACTACAACCTCCTTTCAGGTAGTTGTAGAGAGCGATAAGGTCTCCCCTCAGCCTCCTCTTCTCTAGGCTAAACAACCCCAGTTCCCTCAGCCGCTCCTCATAAGGCCTGTGCTCCAGACCCTTCACCAGCCTTGTTGCCCTTCTCTGAACACGCTCCAGCACCTCAATGTCTTTCTTGTATTGAGGGGCCCAAAACTGGACACAGTATTCGAAGTGTGACTTCACCAGCGCCGAGTGCAGGGGGACAATCACCTCCCTGCTCCTGCTGGCCACACTATTCCTAATACAAGCCAGGATGCTGTTGGCCTTTCTTGGCCACCTGGGCACACTGCTGGCTCATGTTCAGCTGGGTGTCAACCAACACCCCCAGGTCCTTTTCTGCCAGGCAGCTTTCCAGCCAGTTTTCCCCAAGCCTGTAGAGTTGCATGGGGTTGTTGTGACCCAGGTGCAGGACCCAGCACTGAGTCTTCTTGAACCTCATCCAGTTGGCCTTGGCCCATCAGTCCAGCCTGTCCAGATCCCTTTCTACCCTCAAGCAGATGAACACTTCCACCCAACTTGGTGTCGTCTGCAAACTTACTGAGGGTGCACTCAATCCCCTCATCCAGATCATTGATAAAGATATTAAACAAGAACCGGCCCCAGTACTGAGCGTATGCATATATATACTGCTCATACATGCATATATGTACTGCTCAGGTGTTTTTGTCTCTTTTGTTGACCATACTTTAACTGTAGAAGGTCTTTAAGATAAAGTTTGTAGGGACAGTACGTCACAGTATCATAAGGTATACAGTCTCTGGTTTGTAGTCAAGCAAAGAAGAGAATTTAAGGAGGATTTTCTTCAGCATTCATACTGCTGCAGCAATTTCTCTCTTAAAAATATGAATAGTAGGTTTTTTTCAGATTATTTCTCCTTCTTGAGTAAGCAAGCAAGCAAGCTATTTTTAGGACATGGTATCCTTCACTTTCTGTCCATCTGACTATACTTATGGAGAAAAGTCAGCAACTGGGAAAGAAAGGTTCACCTATACAAAACCAAACTCATTTGGACATTATAGCATAACTGAAAGTGTCAGGACTTTTGTATCTCCTTACTAGAAGGTAATTTCTGTGTGAGTCAGGAGGACGGTGTTATAGTTTATTTCTGTCCCTGAATCTGTAAGGAGGAGGAGATTGGCTACCCTTGAAGAGTTTCGAGGTATCGCATGTGTATATCAAAATGGGAAAAAAAAAAGGAAATGCAATGCTAATTCAAAACCTATAGCATTATTTTTGCAGCATTGTTAGTCCCTTTGTGCACTGCAGAGTGTTAGCTAGATACTTGATGATTCATTACGCTATGACTTCTTGAAGAATTCTGAGGGGATTTTTTCTCTCTAATTTTATTAGGTAAATTGAGCGGACCAAAATTATCTTCTAAAGAATATTAAAAATGTCATCTATTTATGGTCAAAAAAAAAAAAAAAAGGAACTATCAGATATCTTTTTGGTTTTATCTGTTTTTAAGGCATTTCAAATCAGTCATGTTTAGTTTATATTATCTCAGATTCTTGCTTTCACTATTTCTTTTCAAACCACCAGCAGCATTTGTTCTTTATGCATATATTAAACTGGTCTTTTACACTACTACAGATCAATCTTCTTTTTCATGTGCATTGTATGTTTATATGGTTTTTTGCAGTATATCGTTTAGAAATAACTCATAAAAATTTTAATACAATTTGCTGAGACACACATCTGACACTTACATACTAGATTCTTGCAGGCTTATTTCCTGCTCTCTTAGTCCTTTTTCATAAACAAACAAACAAACCCCCTCAGCTTGACAAAGATGTTTGCTCACATAATAAATGTTTTACTGCTCTGTCTTTATCTGTGTTGTTTTATTGCTCTAGAGAGGATGAGCATGCCCTTATCCAGCAGTACTGTCAGACACTGGGAGGAGAGTCGCCTGTGAGTCAGCCACAGAGTCCTGCTCAGATACTTAAGTCGGTGGAAAAGGAAGAGCGAGGAGAGTTGGAGCGAATCATTGCTGACCTCGAGGAAGAGCAAAGGTCTCATAATCATCCTACCTGGTGTCTGAATTGTCACCTTATTGTTTAAGCCATGCATGTACTATGTATAGTTGTTGGAGATGAGGAGAGATAGACCTAGGAGTCATGATTTTAGGGCGGAGGGAATCAGTCAAGGCCTATGTTGTGCATAGTCTGACTCTGTTAGGTAGAACAGGGTGGGTCTGTAATAAAATACCTTAGTTTCACCTCTACTTTATTGGTTTACGGTTTATGGTTTTTTCCCATAAACCACAAGTCAAAACATTTTGTAGCTTTGTATGAGCTACTTGTGTTCTGTGGTTGGAGGTGTTGATAATGTTATTTGATCTAAGGACGTTTTTTATTATACTTTGCTTGATTAAGTTGTCATTCTCCTGTTTTCAATATACCAGGAGTCTGCAGATAGAATACGAGCAACTAAAGGAGCAACATCTTCGGAGAGGAATAAACCCTCTTGCATCACCTCCTGACTCTGTTGTGTCACCTCAGCATGCTTCTGAAGATGCCGAGCTCATTGCTGAAGCTAAACTCCTGAGGCAACATAAAGGTCGCCTGGAAGCAAGGATGCAAATATTGGAAGATCACAATAAACAGTTGGAGTCTCAACTTCACCGGCTACGGCAGCTACTTGAGCAGGTAGACGTACACTGATATTTTTCCCCCATGTTGTTTCTGCATGATGGATTTCTTGGTGGAACAAAGTCACCACACCAGCTTGGTCTGTTGCACTCGGTCATTTCTAGGTTGAAAAGATATTTTTTTCCTGCCATCTAGCATAAACCATGGTGAAAGCTAAATGAGCATAAAATGATTACAAGTGCTGGAGTGATCATGGTAACTTATGAAACATTGAGAGTAACAACGAACAAGTGCAATAGTTTTTCATTAATTAAAAAGCAGGAGGAAGAAAATACATACCCTATTCCAAGTAGTGGTGCCAGTCACACCCTGTGTTTGACTTCAGTTTTCCAATCTTTCCTTAAATAATTTGTTTATTTGTTGTCATGGTTAGTCACTGAAACCTTTCTTAGCATGCCAAAGACAGATGGCCAAAGATACATCTAAAATGCAAAGGAGCGATTAATTCCAGTAAAAATCCAGTTCCTCTTGAGTAGCATATTTAGACCAATAAGCTACAGAAAAATGGTCTGCACACAAGTAATGCTGAAAGCAAAAGCAAGAAGCACAGAAGTTCTGACAAATTGTCATGGTTTAGCCCCAGCCAACAACTAAGCACCACGCAGCCGCTCGCTCACTCCCCCTACCCCAATGGGATGGGGGAGAGAATCGGAGGAGTAAGAGTGAGAAACACTCCTGGGTTGAGAGAAGAACAGTTTAATAATTGAAATAAAGTAAAATAGTAATGCTAATAGTAACAGTATAATAATGATAATAATAATAATGATACACGAAGCAAGTGATGCACAATGCAATTGCTCACCACCCGCCGACCGATACCCAGACAGTTCCCGAGCAGCGATTGCTGCTCCCTGGCCACCCCCCCCCCCCCCCCCCCCCAGTTTCTATACTGAGCATGACGTCATATGGTATGGAATAGCCCTTTGGTCAGTTTGGATCAACTATTCTGGCTGTGCCCTCTCCCAGTTTCTTGTGCACCTGGCAGAGCATGGGAAGCTGAAAAAGTCCTTGACTAGCATAAGCAGTACTCAGCAACAACTAAAAACATCAGCATGTTATCAACATTCTTCTCCTACTAAATCCAAAACACAGCACTATGCCTGCTGCTAGGAAGAAAATTAACTCTATCCCAGCCGAAACCAGGACACAAATGCACAGTCACTTTCAACTTAGTGCTTAAAGCAGGAACATGTTCACCCTTTAAAACTTTTTTTTTCCTGATGATCTTATGATTTTGTCATTTTTCAGTATCCTTATAACATTCTTAGTAAGACCTATAGCGTATACATGTGTGTTGTGATAAAGTTCGATGAGGGGCAGTAGTTTCTTCTTTCAGCTCTGCCTTTGGATATTTCTGGGCATTCTGCAACTTGTGGTTTCTGATAGGGTAAGGTAGAAGAGTTGACTTTTTTCAATATTTCTGATCATTTACACCTCATTAACTATATACTGTTTCTCTTTTGCTTCCTGTCTGAAATCTCCCCCGCTCTGTGGGGGTCATGCCATGCTTCTGATTGTTCCAAGTGCCATTACCAAAGGTGTTTCTCCTCTGTCTTTTAATGGAGGGGCTGGTACGAAGTCAATTATAAGAGAAGGTCTGCATTATTGCTTTTATAATATACCTGTGACTTTTTCAATATGCCTTTCTATATGCATCCTTACTTTATTTAACAGGGGTTTTTTGACCTGCCAGTAAGCAGACTTTTTGCAGGCTGTCTCCAAGGATGCTGAAGCTGTTCCTCTGAAGGGGATTCAGAAATTGTGAATAATGCCTATTTTTAGTATATGTTCTTTGGAACATCTTTATTTTGACATTAATACAGTTTTGAAGCAGCACTGAATCCCATTACTACCCCCTTGACTTCCTGAAAAAATGACCACTCTTCAGCACGTTTGGTTTTCTGTCACCTAGGCCATTCATAGTCTATGAAAGTCTTTACCTCTTTCACTGCTTGAGGAAGGACTTTATCAGAAGCCAGCTGAGGATCTAAGTATATTTATTTCTTTCTTTTGTTTTTATTGGGTGTCCCAATTATTTTTTAGTGGATATACGAGGAATACCTTTTCTCATTAATGAGATGGATGATTTGGGTAGAAGATTCTCATAAGTGCCCGTGTCAAATATCTAACAACTTGGTAATAATAATTACTGGTATTAAAGTACACAGCTGTTTTAAAGCAATTTCTTTGCTCTGACTGGCATTTCATGCCATCTCTGTTTCTCTCTTCTGTCAACAGCAAGTCTCTCCATTTCTCTTCTCCACTCAGCCTCCTGACTGTTGTTTGGATTAATAACTTGCCACCGAATCCAACATACTGCGACTTTTTTCTCTAACAGATATGGAGTGAGTCTATCTACATACAGATATTTGGGTAGAGAATTCATGAAAGTTAGAAACTTTCCTATAGTAACTTTAATCTAGATGACAGCATTCTAAGACATTCTTCAGGGAGCACCTTTAGCAGAAATATGCATGCATCCTCACTGCATATTTGCCTACTTCAGGTCACAATTCCGAGGTTACTATACTATTTTTATTTTAGCAAGCCCAAAGGATTGGTCACTGTCACACGATGTTGTCGGTTTTGTCTGCCTGATTGATTATAGTGTCAAAGAGGAAGGTGAAACAGAACTGGCCTGTGACAACTTTGATACCAACATGTTAATCATATAAAGAAAAAATAGAGAGTCCATTTTCACTTTTCTTTCTTCAGCCCTTTTAGATACTACATGTGCAAAGTAGAAGTAAGACCTATTATGAAGGGCATTTAAAGTCTGTTTGGATTTTTCTCTGCTTGTCTGAGCTACTGAATAGGGGTTTCATATTGGATTTGATATTGAAGTTCATGGGAGCTAAAATCATCTGTCAATAGCTATATGATCAGACTCTAAGACAGAGTGAATAGGGTCTGCAGCTCCCTCTCCACCTGAAAGCAGAGGATTTTTATCAGAAGAGCAGAGGATACTTTGTTTCTTTTATGGCTGGGAGAATAGGTCTAGAACAAGAAGAAACTGGGAGAATAAGTCTGGAACAAGAACAAACATCTGTAATGGATGTGGAAAGGGAATTGGCCTTTTTCAGGTTCTCTGTGATTCAGAGGTTGGGGCGGGGGGACACGTTTTGTTTTGGTTTTTACCAAAAGCAACCTAAGTCAAGGGAAGAACGGGTATGTTTTATCTATCTGTTAAGCCACAGAACACTTCACGGTATTCTTTGGGAAAGACACCATCAGGAGGCATGGTGAAATAAGGCACTGTAGATCAAAATTGGTTAAAATTAATATCTCCTTTGAAATGCTTTAAAAATTACTGTCATACAGAAAAATCCCACAATTCCAGTTTTCTGGAGAAGAACTTACCTGTCCCTTCATATCTTTATTTGATTTTGCATAAAAAGAAGTTTGAAAACTCCCAGAAACCGGACTTGGAAACTTCCCCCTCATCCCCATAGAGGCATGGTTGATCTCTCTGCTTTTATTTATTCAGGAAGAAGAAGCAGGCATATAGTAACATCTAGGGCTATTTTCCTATGGTTTCTGGCTCCAGGGTTGTCATCTGGGCTGTTTTGAATAAGAAGATATGACCTTCATGATGTCTTGAAGGGGGTTGATGATGGAAGTGATCAGATTTTGTAGATGTTATGCAACTGGGGTCAAGTAGAACATGATTTTCTACAGTTTTTTCTCAGGTTCTCTCCCAGTAAAACTGTTAAATCATGTAAATACATGCAGCTATATCCTCAACTATTTCACATTTAACATTTTTCAGTATCTGATTATTATATTAAGGCATTTATGCAACTACCAGAACCCTTCCCTTTCTGCTCCAAACTCCACTTTTCATTTGCTTAACTGTATTGTCCTGATTTTGGAAGAAGAGGGGTTTGGGCTGTTTCGGCTTTTCTTGTTATTACAGTCACTGGAACTATGTAGTGTAACATTTATCAGTATATTTAAATGAAAATGAAGTCATCAAACACTGTCCTCTGATTAGAAGGGGTGTTTTTTGTTTTGTTTTTTAAATCCAACTGCAATATTTCATTCTGACTGCTGCAGCAACATATGTTAAATCAATGTAAAATATTCCAGGTATGTTTTGTTTGCTCTCAGTTTATCCACTGTTAGAGTCCTCATGCTCTGCAGGAGTTTTTTGTCATTTGCAATAGCACTCCTAAGTGGTACTAAATAGCCTTCACTATGAACTCATCAGTGAAGTTTGTAGGCATCTCCTTTCCATCCTAATTAATCTTGACCTTACAGTGCCTCACTATCCTTGATCTAGCCTCTGTGTTGCTGTACTGCAGTTTTATATCAAGTTCAGCACCAATCTTCCTTCCTCAGTCATCTCTGCACCATTTGCCCACTGCTTGAAGAGGGACAGCGATCCATTCCAGGTGCAAGTTTGCATTTTGGATAATTCAGATTCTCTCTGTCCTGTGCGGTGGGCAAGCAGGCACTCTGCTGCTGGAGTTAGCCTTGTTGTTCTGTATTGAAGTAATTCTTAACCCTTGGAGAGTTTGCTTCAGGTAGACGTGGCACTTTGGTACATGGTTTAATCTAGTCTGCCCTTAATTGGTTTAGTGTGGACTTGGTAATGTTAGGTTAATGGTTGGACTGGATGATCTTAAAGGTCTTTTCCAACCTAAACGATTCTATGATTCTACGATCTCTTTACCATTATAGCTCTAACCTCTTCTTGAACAGACGTTCCTGGCTATACAAAATTACCTGGAGTTAGTTACCCCAGGCTTGGACTATTTAAAATCACCACACTCATTTTACCTAGACCGTGTAGCTGGGTTGAAGCCTGATACTGAATAGCAAATTATTTAACTACTTGATAGGCCTTCACTGTTCATAGGAGCGTCATGATGGTAAAATCCTTGGCTGGCTTGAAAACATTTCCATTTTTCTTTGTCTTCTATATGCAGAGCAATATTTCTTGATTTATTCTTTTAGTCAAAGCTGGAAGTTGGTATTATCATGCTGAAAGAGAGATGAGATTTGGAGGAGAAAAAAATATTTGCTGAGTGCTCAAGGAAACATTTCTATTTCTCACTACTGTGTATGGAAGAAAAAGCATCTTTCATTGTTCAACAATCTTCAGTTTTGTTGAAGATTTTTTTTTTTAAACTGGAAGTTGTCTCAGAAAATTGAATGTCGCACTTAAGGCTGTGAGCTGCAAAGGAGCAAACTTGTGCACAAATTAACTGCCATTCTGTATATTACCTTTTTGTATCAAGTCTCATAGCTGTTCTCGGTACTTGTTCAGTCTCTGTTTCAAAAAGATCTTAAAAGTAATGATTTTTTTTTTATTACTTCTGTATCTGCTTTTGACAGATTTACTTAAATAATCTGCTCTTTAAGCTGTTTGGAAGTAATTTGATGACTTGCAATCAAAAAGATAAATGATAGTGGCAATCATTTCAGCTAAGATCCTGTAATGCCTCAGATGTAAATTCTGTTTCATATGCTTCTGGTTTTTCAGAACAATCACTTCTGGAGCTCAAATACCGTATTACTACTCTCTTCCTCAAAGGATTTCTTACAAGAAAGAAGGAAAATAGGAAAAAAAAAAGCCTGAACAAGATCCCTTCCAGTATTTCTGAGTTGTTATAGTGAAGAAGTCTTATGGTCTTTTCTTATTTTGTCTCCATATATGTATACTTACACATAATCTCAAGCGCATACATGGTTACAGCTAAATGTAATATAGAACTAATGTGTTTGATTGTTCAGGTGAATTTAAGAGTCCAGAAAGGCTTGCCTACAACAGTTTCCAAAGTATATGGGTTCCTTCTCATAATTTTCTGGAGATTACATAGTACGTAGTTTTCCTGCAAATTTGGTGTCCTCCACGCTATTGAGAAGCAGAGTCAGCAGGAGTGATGGCTAGCTACCACTTTTTAGGTTTAACAAAGTTCTCGTGAATCTTGTGTCTTCACTTGGCTTGATTGTGTAGTAGTTTTGCAAAACTGTTCATGACTGAACAGTTGTTTCTAAGCATGATCAATCATCCTAGTAAAGCTTCGTAGGAGACCTTAGCTGAATGTCCTCTGTGTATGTGTATATATCCATACATATATATATATACAACCCCAATAGTACCATTGTGTAGTCTTTCTGCATAGCTGGACCGAGAGCCTCAGCAGACTGTTTGGGTTGTACATAACATTGTGTTTCTAAGGTGTGTGCTCGCAACAGAACATTGTTTTTAACAAGACCATCAACTGGAGTCTCACAAGAATTGCACTTAAGTCTAAATTTTCTTTTAACAAGTTGTTGGTTTGTTTCCCCGCTCTTCCCCCAGTGGTTGTATAGACCTAAGCCAATTTTCAATACTTTGGAGAACAAACAAGAAAGAGCACATAAAAAAGGAAAGGATCGGGATGACTGCATACAAGCCCACACTTAAATTCTGTAGATACAATTTGCCTAAATTAGGATATTATTGTCTTTAATGTAGCCCGAGTCAGACTCCCGGGTTAATGGCGCCTCCCCCTGCACTTCACCCCAGCACTCTGCCCTCGGCTACCCGCTCGAGCAAGAGACAAGCTCACAGTTTCATCAGACAGGTAAGTGTTTTGATCAGACAATGTGCTACATGGGTCTGTAGGTAACTACTGAATAGGTTTGTTGGCATCTTTCTGAAAATATTTGTAAATAAAAAAGAACTGATCTTTGTGATGCTGCTGGGACAAGACTTACCGCAGCTGGAGCTGTTGCTTCCCCACACTTGCAAACAGCAGTGGTATCACAAGAATCAATGTGACTCTGAATTATGGATTGCTGTCAATAGACTCCTTGGTCCCATCCATTTTGAGCAAGTGAATTTACTAGGCAAATCCATCCTCGCTGAAGGGGGAACCAGGTTTCATTGGACTGAAATGACTAACAGCTGTTTGTCCTACAGTACACACATGCACCAAAGTAATCTGTCAGATACAGGAACAAATGTCCAAAACATGTAATTGAAGCTTCCTGATGCCTGCCTTAAAAATTCTTGTGTATCCTCTGCTTATCCTGGTATTTTGATGACCCCATCCCTCAAAGACTTCACATCTTAAGGAATTATTGAGTATTTAAGTGTACAGCCTCTGCACATGAGGGGATTACTCTCTTGAAAGATTACTTTAAATTCTCCAATAGCAGAACTCATTAATTCCACTGGGAATTAGCAGAAATAACTACAGACCACTGAATGCTCAAAAGTAGGGGAAAAAATAAAAGATTTTTCTCAAATTATTTTAAGTGCAATTTCCTCCCTGTTTTTGTTTTCAAGCCTTTGTGTTATAGATTAAAAAATTATTTGATTTCTGTGGAAAACATGAAAAATATTCTCTTGCATACTGAAAAGTTTTCATTCAGCATTGACATGTGTTTTTACTTTAATTTGGAAAAACACAGAACTTCTTTGAGTCTGATTTAATGCAATGGTAGATTTATGAGAGATGCTGTCTAACAACACTGCCAGGAGCAGAGCCAGCTGTATTCCCTAAACATTCCCTTGGCTAATTTTAAGTGGCGTTTTTTTAAAAAAATGGCAAGGAGGATTTTAACACTAACGAAATTGCTGGTGCATACTGAATAAAGACCATCTAAAAGATAAATGTTTTTTTCAGAAAAAGAATGGTGTATTCACTCTGAAAGTTATATGACAAATCATCTGAAAATTGAACAGAATTTTAATTGAGAAGCTACTGAGTATAATTCCCTCATCTTGTAAAGCTTTTATTTATTTTAACTGTAAATTCTGATATACTGCTCCTTCTTGGCAATTTCTTCTAGTTAAATCTTGGGTGCAATGGTTAAGCTTTAATAAAAGAGAAAAGAGTTCTGCTGCAAATCAATAATGTAACTTCCACCTCCTCTCCCAAGGCTGGCAATTATCAGTGACAGTTCCTGCACATTAAGTTACAAAGGCTTCAGGTAGTGTTTTCCCTTGAAATATAAAGGAGTATTTAACTGGAAGGTTGGATGAGAATGCCTTTCAGAATGTTGTTGTCCTTTTTTTTTTTTCCTTCCCCTCCTCTCGTTACTAAATTCATTGCTCTTTTTTTGTTGTCATATCTGCAGATGACTTGTTAGTTCCACCTCATGATACCAACACAGATCTAACAGATGTTATGGAGCAAATCAACAGCACATTTCCAGCTTGCTGCTGTAAGTGTAACAAAATACGTCTCTGAGGATAGTATTGAATTTGAGGCAGTCTTTTGAAGAAAAAAGTCATTCTTGTGATATTGACTGGGAAAAAATCTTCTCTCTGATGAGATTTCTTGTCAAGACATGCAAGCTACATAATTATGTTCTTTAAAGTTCCTCAATACACACTATTTGAGAAGGTAAATAAACGAATACTCTTATGTTTTAAGTGGAAGTAATTCACTGTAAGAAAAGCGTATAGCTCCATATGGAATTTTCAGCTGTGCCCACATAAGGGAAAAGAGACCTCGAATCCCATTAGGTGCTCGTACAAACCTTAGGTAGAACTTAAGTGAATGTAGATTCAGAAATTCTGAATGCTGTTTCTCTAATAAAACTTGAAAAAAAAAAAAAGCCTTAGGCAACAGGAAGGACCATAGCACAATCCTGACTGCCTGAACTAATTATTGAACTAGTTATTAAACTAACTGACCGGAGGAAATAAGTGTTAACACAGCACATAACACCTTTCCCTGCTTAAATGCATTGAAAGTTGATATTTATTCAGTGTCTGTTAAAGAGAGATCAAAAGGAAAATCAATTAGTTTCCTGTGCATGGCTTTGTTGCGTGAAGAGAGGCTTTGGAAGGTACCCAATTTATCGTTACAAGTCCGGTCGCGTTCAGCACACTGAACTATCACGATTCTGGATTCACAAATAACGCAGGCACCTTTCAGCTTTGGAAGGTACCCAATTTATCGTTATAAGTCCGGTCGCGTTCAGCACACTGAACTATCACGATTACGGATTCACAAATAACGTAGGCACCTTTCGTCTAGTCGTGCTGCATGAACTATCATGGCCACACTTAAAGTGTGTGGTCGCGTTCAATGACCACTATCACGCTAGACCAATAAATCAAAGCAATTTATTAAAGCAACAGACACACAGGTTCTTTGGATTACCGGTGATAAATTCACTGACTGCAAGGCACCTACGAATACCAAAGTTTAGAATAACACAGATGCATCAAAAGACATAAAGTGACTCTATAGAGGTTTCTACGTTTCCCGCGGAGGCACTTGGTATAACCAAGTGTTAGATTCTTACCCAAAGGCGTCCCGATGGGGGGGAAGAGAGGCTCAGCCCGTCGACTGATCCCAGAGGTCAGAGTAGTACACGGTGATGTCTTCCCTAACATCCCCTTTCCCTTAGGCCAATTTTATAGTATTTTACACATTAGGTGGAGCTTGAGGGACTCTAGTCATACATACTTTTGTTACGATTGGTGTAAAACTTTCTCGCTTCGTTTTAAAGGTACAGGCCCAGAAAAATTCAGAGCGCAGGCTCAGTGAGGGGGGGTCTTACCTTGGAGGCGGGTGGGTTTTGAGATGGGAGTGTGTTCTAGTATTATAATGATATTATAATGAGTAAAAGTTACTAAAGGACAGCATTTTTGTCAACATCATGATAGTTTGCTGACGCAGGGTATCACTTATGCAGCTTATCAGGACCATGGTGCCCCTTCGAGTTCCCTTATCACAGGGCTTGGCCGTGATGTCTCCACACCACTCCACCCCCTGGGCAGCTCCTCTCAGAATCAGCACACCAGGCTCCCCTGGGTTGCAACATCCAAGGTTACAGGCTTAGGAACTTCTGTGGGATAGATTCCTTGCATCCAGCTGCATTCCATCCAGAAAGCTTCTTCAATGCTGTACCTTTCTTGTAATCGTAAATCTACGTCTGGTGTCTAAGTCACCTCCAGCAATCACTCCACAGGCTTATGTCAGCTGACATACATTTCCACTGATCCTGTACCATCCAGAGTGTCACTGCACTTACAAGGGTGAGGAGCGCTCTCTCTGGTTCCAGCAGTATTTCATACAGATTGTTGGGTTTGGCAGGGGAGGTGAAGTGTATATTCATGTATTTGGTTTTTTTTAAATACATGCATACATATATATCTTCACTTTCTGCTCTTTTGCCTTAGAAAAATGGTAGTGAAAACTTTTATTGTTAAACTTTCAACAGTTCTTTCAAATGAAATGTGATAATGATGGTCAGTGTTAAAAGGCATAAGTGAGAGGCAGGGTGTTTATGCCCAGTCCTTTTGGAAGCATTGAGATTGAACTCTGTTCTCTTTTGTAAACTCTGTGAACCCTGTTAAAATACCCCTTCAATCTCTTGTATGTACATTGCTTGGCTGTGAAGAACTGCATCACAGAAGATGCACTTTGCACATTTTGACAAAGCAAATTAGGATCTAGCAAAAAAGGTTTTGTTTCAGCTATCCTTTGAGATTTTCAGTGAGTTTAAAAGTTCAGAGCCCATCGCTTTGCAAATTAAGATTTGATTCTAAGGAACATCTCTTCTTGAAGTCAACAGCTAGTGGAGCCACTCAGCACAACTCAAGGATGCGTATGTATACAAATCAGTAGAAAATGCAAGTCAAGTATCAATTCTTGGTTTTGCAAATTCCTGCCTTGCATGTATAAGCAGTATAGCAGCTACTGGACATTTGGCCAAATGAATTTACAGCAAATTTGCAGAAATACTCCCTTGCATTCCTGTGTCGTGGCAAGCTTGATAATGATATCGGCTCTCCGCTACCAGGAAACATGAGGGGAAAAAAAAAAAAGTAATATCCATAAAACAATATCCTGAATGAGGCAGGAGGGGACTGCAAGTGAAAACCTTGGCCACATCCTTTCATATTGTGAAGTGTTTCTGAGCATTTAAGATTAAAAGAAGTCACAGTTCCAAATTTCATGTGCTTTTTTCCCTTTGTCATTGACATGCTGCTGCAGAAATTGAACCAAACCAGCGTGCCCCAATTAGTAGACACTAGTTACATTTGGTCGTCTTCAGTCATTCTATAATATCTCTTACTTGGGAGATTTAAGAGGAGTATACTTTTTTTAACCATGCAAGATTCATACACAGTTTCAGAAGCCTGGAATGAGGATTATTAGTCTGGCCTTCCCAACAGAGTGCATTAAACTCTGCAAGTTTTTCTAGGGAAGACCATGACAGACCATCTAGTCCACTGTCTTATTCTGTGGCTGTTTGAGATGGATCTGTCTTTCTAGACGGACAGTTGTCTAACCTGTTCTGTAAGACTTCCAATGACTCAGACTCCACGGACTCCCCAGGCAATCTGTTTTAAGAGCATCACTGTACTCCTAACCTTAAAAAATAATATCCTTATCCTTTTTTATTTATACCCAAGCTAAATTTTATTAGAACAGCCTCATGTTCAACGTATCATGTCCATGTAAAACAAACTGTCGTGGCTTAGCCCCAGCCAGCAACTAAGCACCACGCAGCCGCTCGCTCACTCCCCCTACCCCGGTGGGATGGGGGAGAGAATCGGAGGAGTAAGAGTGAGAAACACTCCTGGGTTGAGATAAGAACAGTTTAATAATTGAAATAAAGTAAAATAGTAATGATAATAATAACAATATAATAATAATATACAAAGCAAGTGATACACAATGCAATTGCTCACCACCCACCGACTGATACCCAGACAGTTCCCGAGCAGCGATTGCGGCTCCCCAGCCAACCCCCCCCAGTTTCTATACTGAGCATGACGTCATATGGTATGGAATAGCCCTTTGGTCAGTTTGGATCAACTGTTCTGGCTGTGCCCCCTCCCAGTTTCTTGTGCACCTGGCAGAGCATGGGAAACTAAAAAGTCCTTGACCAGCATAAGCAGTACTTAGCAACAACTAAAACATCAGTGTGTTATCAACATTCTTCTCCTACTAAATCCAAAACACAGCACTATGCCTGCTACTGGGA
The DNA here is from genome assembly GCF_030463565.1 of Pelecanus crispus. Taxonomy (NCBI): domain Eukaryota; kingdom Metazoa; phylum Chordata; class Aves; order Pelecaniformes; family Pelecanidae; genus Pelecanus; species Pelecanus crispus. Next base: position 56,948,528 of record NC_134645.1, read on the forward strand.
AGAAAATTAACTCTATCCCAGCTGAAACCAGGACACAAACAAACAAACAAAAGCTATATTCATCACTACTGATCTCTCCTACCTTGGCTGCAGCTTTCATTAAGGACAGTTACTAGCATCTGAGCCTTATGTAGGTTATTTTTATCCCATCTTGACTGTAGAATAAAGCCAGTCTTCTTATTTGCTATATTTGTTTTTATGGGTTTCAAGTTATAATAAATCTTGAAATAAGTATTTCTACTTACTCCAAATATCCCTTGTGAAGCAATTATTCATATAGTAAGGCCAGCACTGCTCTTAATGGGTTGGTGTTTTTGGTCCCCAGATCCTTTGATAATGGATATAATGCCTCTTTTCCTTCCTTGTTTATGAGGTTGGTCCTCAGAACTAGGCAGGTGTGCAATATTGGGCAGAATTCTTGCCTTTGCATCCCAGTGAGTTCTAGAACAGTATTTTGAACAGATGATATTGTAATGCAGCACTCATAGATCTATATGATCACAAGAGGTGAAAAAGGAACAATTCATATCATCTATATATTCATAATGCTATAAATTTGTTACAAGAAAAGTAAATTTCTGAAGAAAGTTCTGTATAGACCACTACAACACACTTCTAGTTAAATGTTTATTTCTTTAAGATAGGAGTCTTTCTGTTCTTCTGTAGTACCTACTTTCTTGACACTGGCTTTGTTTTTAAACTGCCAAGATGCAGAATCCTGTAAATTTCTAACCTTCTTTTGTTTTTTCTGTTTGCAGCAAGTTTCACTGGCAGACCACAGGTATGAGACATGTTTATGTACTTGCATAGTCATTGGAAACAAAGTAAAGCGAGTGGAAAAGTTCCATTAAAGCCAAATGGCAGGCTTTTTTTCTGTATTTTTCCCTAGAGGTCTATTTGGAAGTTAGACTGATGTAACAGGAAGGCTATAGATTCTGGAATGTGCCAGTTAATAGAAAATGCCTGCTAGTTCAGGCATTACCAAAGATACTATGGTGTGCAGTTCTGGGATGCTGACCAGATGGAATCAGCTCAAATCTATCAGGGCCAATTAGTTTCAAGCCAGCATCAGCTCTTCGAGACCAAAGCTGATTCTTGCAAAGACATCCATATGTCCTTGTGCCCTGGTGCCCATCACTTCAGTTCCAGGAGCTGTGGGCACCAGGCCACAAAGGTCAAGAACCACGTAGCATCTTGGGCATTAGATTAAGCTGCCTTCTCCCAGCAGGCAACCACTTTACAAACTGAAAGCAGAAATTTGGCTACTTTCAGAGTTCACAAAACTGTGGAAAACAACCCGGTATTTAGATGCTTGTTCTTGAAAATCTAACTGGTATGAATGATCAGTTAAATTTCTGTTGTAAGTAACAGAAATAGGAAAAACACTTGCTATAGGTATAGGTTGATATTAGAGCCCACGTATGACAAATAAGGAATGACACAATTTTGTGTCATTGCAGAGTTCTTTCAAAGTTTCATTGTTAAAGAAGTTTTAAAGACTACCACAAATTGCTGTGTGAGACTTCAGAAGAATTAAGTGGTAGCGAAAGAATCTATTTACTCCCCAACATTGCTTCACCTTGTCCATTAATCCACAGTTTGCAAGGTCAGACCTCCCCAAAATGAATATCTAAAAATTCAGAAATATTGCTCTGCAATCTCTTTCTTGGATTGCAGTATCTGGGGTAGTAGGATTGCCCTTCCAAACAGGTATTTCTGAAGAGAATGAGATTAATCATGCCCTGCAATCTGTTAACTCAGACTTTGTGTTTCAGTCTCTTGAGAAGTTAAATTAGTGAATTAAACTAGCATTTTTCAGAAATCCTTCCTCTAAGCAGGCACAGAGATAGCTTCCAGTATTATCAGTGAATAATACTAATCTTCCTGAAAAAGCATTTGAGGTGTTGTTTTTTTTTTTTTTTTAGATACAGGATGATTACCAAATGGTCTCACTGCAAATCTACCCTTCCAGAAGCATTAGGGAAGGTGCATTTGTCTGTTCAGGAACAGAATCCTGAAACAGGAGCCTGGAAATAAGCATTGCATTTGAAGGGGCTGAGTCCAAATCCAGACTCTGTATGCGCTCCATTTTCACCATTTAGGCTTCAAATAGGACAGTAGTTTGCCTAAACTTTTTTTCTATGGGTGCACAACATAGTCTAGAGAGCAGTAAATATAGAATCTCTAATATCCTCTGGGCCTTACTCAACAAGAATTTTAAATGCTCCAGTATAGTAAAATTAGGTTTCTCTTAACTACATGCCTCAGTCTTTTGCTGAGTTTTGGGCCAATACATCTAAATTTTTAAAATATGGGGGTTTTGTAAGATGACATCCGAGTCCTTAACTGAACCGAGCCCAAAGTATTTAGAGCTTTCTGTGCGTGTTAATGTGGTACTGATGTGGTTATTTCTCATCGTGACAGGCAATGTGAAGTGTTCATTTGGACATCGACCAGTGCTTCCTGACGTGTAGTACAGCCCTTTTCTACAAACCACCAGTCGCGAGTTCCACTTCATCAGAAGGCTGCATGGGACCCTGGAACATGCTGTTCACTCCGACTGCATGTTCTACTTGAAATAGTAAAACACTGAATACCCAAAGATGAGGATGTTGTTTTTATAGTATTGGTTTTTTTCTTCTTCTTCCCTTTCTATGCAACTGTAAATTAATGAGCAGTGGAGTATTTGTCACTGATTTGTATAAATATACAGCCGCGGGAAAAGGGGCAGGGGCTTTATATATGTTCTTTTTGATAATCGTAGAGAGAACTGCATAAGGAGTTTGGAGCAAAATGTTACATTTAAACATTCCTTTCAGCTCTTTGCTTTTACATTGTAAAATACCCTTAGTTATATTCCTACACATTTAATATTCTGTACTGATTATTTATATGCTAACCATCTGATCACACAGATTTCAGATTACCTTTGAATTGTTTTCAGGATTGGCATATGAAGTTCCCATAATCTGCATTATTGTTACCGGTTAACAAAAATTGCCGTTGGGTGCAAGCTACCGTATTTTAACTCTTATTAAACAAGGTAAACTCTCATTTTGAGTCAGAATCATCATTCTCATGCACCAAGATGGTATTTTTAACTTTCTTTTAGTTATTTCCAGCCAACGCACTCCATTTGGAGGATTATTTTTTTTAGCCTTACTTTATTTTGAATCAGGAGATAGCTAAAAAGAGGACTTAGATGATAGCTTAAGTTGTCTTTAGTAAGGTCTGTGTTAGTGTAATCTTTCCCCACTTTGTTCAGAGAGAAAGCTTTGCTGTTCCCTGCTGTACCAAACTTGCTTCAAGTTTTGGAATTTGCAGTCTGTGAAGTAAAGCTCATTTCCATGAGATCCCCTTGTGATGATCTAAACACACCAGTCTTTTGTCTGCCTCTTGGAAATGAAGAGACAATTAGAAAGCCTTTTCCAATACTGTTAGCAATGGAACATTTTCTTCAAAACTGCAGTGCACTTAGATATTATCATGTGGCATTGTAATCTTGCAACTCATCTTTATCTTTGAAATCACTTATTTATGTACTTCAAGTAGGGATAGTTATGGGAAAGTTGTGTCACTGATCAGCTGATGTCTAGTTTCAAAATTATCGTAAGAGATTTTAATGCCTTCACAGAGTTTACAATGCTGCATGGACACTTGCTTTAATTTCAGGACATACCTTTAATTGGTCAAACTGCATGCAATATATTTCATGTATAGTGGAGAGAAACTAGACTGTGTTGTTCTTAATTATTACTGAAGAAAAAAATCTCAAAATGGTATTGGAAGAGTTGTAAATTCTCTACTGCTACAGAAAAATGCTAGAGGACGTTAAGACAGCAGGTCAGGAATTTCTAGTGGTTTTGTGAAGTGGTGCCAACTAGATGATCCTGCACCCACAGTATTCACTGCTGGACTGCTGCTGTTCAAGGAGTGATTTGGGCACAGCGTTGACCACGTTCTAGTTTGGCTCCAGTGCCAGTTCTTTCTGAACGCTTTGGCAAATTATTTAACCGCTCTGCCTCTGTTTTCCCATCTGTAAAATGGGGATGATAGTACTTACCTCTCAAAGGTGTTGTAGGGCTTGCTTAGTTAGTGTCTGAAAAGCTCTATATAAACGCTAAATATTACCCCTGAGTGAATGGAGCAAAATTGTCAAGGTGGGAGGAGGAGATGCTGGCTCTTGCAAATGCTTCATCTATTAAAAAAAGTAGTGTAGTTATTCTGAGAAGAAAAAAAACCCACATTTTACAGAAGAGGAAAGCCATGACCACCTTTCTACCTCAGACCTATCTTCACAAGTAGTATTGGAAATAGCTTTATATTCTGTTCTCTGCAAAGTACTTTGCTTTTATCAAGCTATATCATTCTCTAGGCAAAGAATCCTTAAAAATACCCCCCTACATAAGTAAAAAAGGTCTCAGTAGTGAATTTGGTGGCTTTTATTTTTGTTCTGATATGAGGTTATGTATAAAGTTGTTTTTCTGCCTGTGTTTGTATGCATCCTTTGTCCTCTGCTGCCAAGTAAATGCTACTTCAAACACTACATTGTAACATTCTTCCTCTGAGACAATAATAAATAAAAGGAATATATTGCAGTAACATGAGAGAAAGTATGGAGTTCTTTCAAGTTTTCTGGTCTTCAAGGATGGCTAAATGCTGAAAATTTCATTCTGAAGAAGATTAATTTTAACACAGGAGTGCTGTGATAGTCTATTTCTATGTGCTAGCATTTTTGAAGTGTGGTTTGCATTTATATAAATGAGATTAAGCAGTGTTTTCTCCTCATAAATCTGTGCGTATTTTCTCCAGTTTTCCATCTTTAGTGATTTAGTCTGGAATCCTTCTCAGTTACATGACAGATTTTAAATTTGATCACTGAGAAGCAGACTGCTTTTATTTGAAAAGTGCTATATATACATATTACAAAACAGCAATAATGCATGAAGCCCTGGCAAATATTAGAACTGTAAATTAGTCTTCAAATTTTGATGGCATTCAGTCAGCATGCTCAGCTGAAACACAGCATTAGGTATTTGGTCAGGAAATATGTACTTTCTAGCCCTGCTATGTGCTGACTTTAGGTATTTGCATTAAGCTAATACAAATTGTGTTAATGATTGTGTTAGAACTACTGTGCTTAAAGGAGGAAATAAGTCCACAGCCCTAACAATTCTGTTTCCTTATTGTAATAGCTGGCACTGTTTTCATGTTTAGTATTTATTAAAATATTACTTTTCTTCAAACTCTAACACATGTAAAATGGGTCAAAGTAATGCCATTTTCCTTCAGTTTGTAAAAGGCTGCTTAACAAATAAGTTGTAAGGAAAAAAAAAATCAGGTTTGCTATGTCGCATTTTGGTAAGTCAGCAGTTAACAAGGAATTTAATTATAGAAATAACCAATATATTGAGTCAAATTACATTCTGCATTTAGAAAAATAAATGTGTCAAAGAGGAGGAGACTGGTAGACTGAAGAATCTATTGAACCACACAATCTTTCTTTTAAAGAAGCGCACCTTTTAATTATGTGTTTGTAGAGTTGAAGGCAGCAGAAGCAGGGTGTGGAAGGTACTCTCAGCTTAAAATCGTGCTTCGGTACCGTGCTGCGAAGGTCCTGGCTCTTGCTGGGGGAACAGAGCGGCACCCACCTCTCACCAGCTTGTGTGGGGCTTGTCTCGAGGGGCTTGGGGAAGGCCAGTGGCAGGGCATGACAGTCTCCAGTGGACAACGCAATGGTAAGCCCTCCCTTGCTTCCCCGCACAACCTTTTCCTTTGGGCACTAACCAGCCTCTTCTGCTGTTATTTTTTCAGGCAAAATAAAGCCAACATCATACTTTTCAGGAGAAGAATTAGGTTGCTGCACCCAAAAAGCTCTCGGTCCAAAATGCATGCCTAGCCATCTCATCGGGAGAGACACCCTCCAGCACAGCCCAGAATGGATGGGGTGGTTGATAGTATATTTGTTTAAATTTTTATTACAAAGCACCTTAGAGCTGAAACATTATTATCAGATCAGTTCATTTTCTCAGAAAAGATGCAAGATTGACACATCTAATTAAAATCAGAGTGCAGAATACTGGAGCTTCATCTTCAGGGGAACTTCCACTATGAAACAGCTCTTCTTGGGTGGTGGTGGTGCTATTATTTCTTTTTGGACCAAGACAAGGCTCTTCAGATGCTCAAATCTCAATATATGAGATAGATTATGAGACACCAACCCCACTAGGTCAGAGATACTGAACCCAGACACAAACTGTCAGTATGCACAGAATTCCTATCACCTGAGTGCCCTGGGTCAGGGGTTCCATCCTCTCTTCTGTTATTTCTACAGTGGAAAAATGACGGGGGGGGGGGGAATAAAAAACCAACCACAACTTAATTCAGCCAAATTATAAATGTATTACTGTAATGGGCAAGCTTTCAATTTATGCAAAAGAACAAAATATTCTTTTAAACATTTACAGTACAAATTGCCCTATGGAGAGAGGTTGCTCATTACAGTATTTTTTGTTCTCTACTTTAGTATGGAGTTGCCCTAAGAAAAACCTACCTGAAGGTAAACATTCACACCACTGCAAAACTGAGCAATGGAACCTGTCTACTGTCATGCAGCAATGAAGATGTCATGCCATATGGCTGAGAATTCTGTTCGCACAACAGCAGCAACAAAATCAGTCTTACAAATCCAGCCAAGGTGTAAATTACTAACAGTGGGGTATGAAAAAAGAACCAACCAACTTTTAGAGATCTGTTCCATCTTACAAGCAAAAAAGGTCTCAGTAATCATCAGCTTTATGCTGTGTTCCTTACAAAATGTTGTTCCAGTGGCCAGCAAAGGTGAAATGTCTCACATGTCTTTGGGAGCCTATCTTCTGTCTTTCGTGCCACTTAAATTTTCATGATATGCCAGCAAAAATTACACTTTTTGCAACTTAAATCTATGCATTAGAAAGAACAGCTGCTTGCAGCCGCCTTCAGAAGGGGAAGGTTGTGTTTTCATCAACTGCTTTTCCAAGCACCTCTTTCGGAGACACCAGTAGAGGAGCTGCCAGGAGTAGGCTGATGCAGCTCATTTTCTGAGGCATCCCAGAGCTGTAACAAACTTGCAGCCAACACAAAAGAATCTTTTAAGTTGAGAACTGCTCTGTGTTAGTATGCATATTAAAAATGATAAACCAGGAGAACTGCATAGAATACCTAGGTGCCAGTCTGAAAGATAAGTGGACACAGGATAAAGAAAACCAAAACAAAACATAGGCACTGTCCTATCTCATTGTCATCTCTGAAACATAGTATTTACAGATGAACTATTCATGCTCTTGTCAGTCACTCTTTTTATACAGCCAGGTAAGCACTTCAAAAATGCCTAGTTTTCTGACCTCTAATAACTAATATTTACCTTGGAGATACTATAGTTCTGAAATACTTATTTCCTAACTATGGAAAGAGAGCCTAGGGTAACTAGCTCAGAAGGAAGATGTCTGCAGCTTAGAAATCTAATTTCTGGGGACAGATCCCACCTTGGTATTAAACAAAACAATGGAGGATGTAAAGAATTTAGTTTGGTATTTTTTACAGCTAGAAAAAGTGACCTGTTATTAAAACAAACAAACAGAAAAACTACATAGCAGCATTGCAGCAACACTTCATCTGCACATGATGGAATCCCTCCTGCCCCCACAGTAACTGATGATACCTCTTTGACTATGATTTAAAGCTTTTGGGAAATGAGAATAAGAAGCAGAGGAAGGGCCCGTATTCCTTACCAACACTTTGAGAGTCTCATAAGCTAGATTTAACAGAGTTATGAAAAAAAGGCGCATGACAAAGACTGTGATGGTTCACCTGAATTTTATGTAGAAATAGGCAACCATTTGATCAGACACAGTAAGCTTTCTGAATCCCAGCCGAGGTGAAATGGAAGTCCAGTGAACAGCTCATATGACTACAAGCTAGAATAGTCAGAGTGTAACCCTGGCCCCGTAAAAAGAGGTAGCAAAACCATTCCTTTTTCTTCACTAGAGATAAGATTTTGCATGTTGAAGGATTATTTTTATCATGAGTGATTCAGGACCATTATGCTTCTCTGTGTGTATTTGCCATGTGTGACTGCTGACTAACCCACAAATGAAGTTTCATGCATTAATAAGTAAGAGAACAGACAGAAGATACAATAGTAACTGCCACCGATAAACCACATCCCCGATTTGACTGCAAACAAGAGAAGGGAAAGTTAAGGGTTACCCAGGTCCTCCTTCTTGAAGACTGGAGTGACATTTGCTTTCTTCCAGTCCTCAGGATCCTCCTGTCAGTCCCATGACTTTCCAAAGATAATTGAGAGTGGCCTTGCAGTGACAGCCAGCTCCCACAGCACTTCCCCTCTGGTTTCAGGGACCTGGGCTTCCTGAAGGGCAGTCTTACCAGTAAAGACCAAGGTGAAGAAGGGATTCAGTATCTCAGGTTTTTCTGTGTCCTTTGTCACCAGGTCCTCTTCAGCAGTGGGCCCATGTTTTCCCCAGTCTGCCTTTTGCTACTGATGTACTTGTTGAAGTCCTTCTTGTCATTTTTCATATCCCTCACCAAGCTTTGGCTTTCCTAACTCTATCCCTGCACAATCAGACAGCTTCTCAATATTCTTCCTGGTCCATGAACCTGGAAGCCCAGGCCAAAGTCTGCTCTCCTGAAGCCCAGGGATGCAATTCTGTCTTGTCTTGCTCCTTTCCTCTTGGGAACCTGAGCTCCACCATCTCACAGTCACTGGAGCCCTCAACCTTCACATCCCTTACCCTTTCTTCCTACTTTATGAGTAGGAGGTCCAGCAGGGTCTCTGTTCCTCCATCACCTGCATTAGGAAATTGTCATCAGTGTACCCCAAGAAATTTCCCCTCGACAGTTAGCATAACTCTGAGCCAACGCACTATCTTTCACAATGACGTGAAAAAATCTTTTGCCAAGCAAAGTACGACAGATGAGTAGGGAGGGACCTTTTAAACACAGATGCTTTGGCTGATACCTCTGAAAGTATTTTGGTGAGCAGTTGTGAGGAGTCTAATGAATGGCTGCGCCACACAGGAGGAAAAACTGTCCAGATGTATTTCTGTCTCTCCAGTCCCAGCAGCTCCTCTGGAATGGAAAGCGTAGCTCTGACCTACTTGCTTTCAGCAGGCTGTAATTACAGCGCCTATCAATTTTCTATAAAAATACAGATGTGAACAAATGGAAAACCTGTGTGGCTGAAACATGAGCAGAATAAGAATGTTATTTCATCCCCTAAATCCTAGTTCCTGTAAAGATGATGCTTTCAGGCTGAAAAGTAAAACTAGTTGAAATGGCAGCAAAACATCAAAATAACAATTGACATTATTATGAAATGTGAGCCAGGCTTTGTACACAAACAAGATATACCATGGTATCCATCTGTCTGCTGCCTACACTTGCATTTTTTCCTCCATAAAATGTCTGCTTGCTTGCTGGGGAAGAAAAATTAATGATAACTTTAGTGAAAGAGAACTATTTTTGGTTTTGAACTCTTATTTCATTTCTCACAGCGCAGCTTGTGCTACCCAGTTGGTGGCAAGGGGCTGAGCCAGGTGTCCAAAATTGGACACAGAACCCCAGCCCCAGTCTCTCCAAATAAAAGGGAATAGTCACTCCCTTTGATCTGTGGATTACAGTTTTGCTAGGACATCCCCTCTTTGTCGCCAGAGCACACTGCCTCAGGACACCACGCAAGCCTCCATGGAAAAGGCAGTAGGTGATAGATGAGCCTGCTGACTTCCAGGTTAACACACTTGACACAGACCTCGGTAGCATTTGGCAAAGAAATTCTCATAACTGTTTACATTCTTGTTATTGCAGACACTTTGGTTCTCTTTTTCTATGAATGACAGTACTTGTAACATTATTTAGAAAAATGGGATTAGGCGATAAACATTACCTAAAACACCACTCATTTCTCTGCTTTTCTTCTAGACTTGCTTTGCCACGCATAGACTCACATGTGGTTTTGGTTGGCTTCTTCCATTCACGTGTTTCAAGATCATCAGCATTTGAACATTAAAAAAAACCCCAAACCATACCTAGCTTTTTAATTAAAAATTCTGTAAGCTTGTCAATGTTGTTGCTCACTTTATTATTTATGACATCTCCCATGCCTCAGAAATTACTACCAAGTGGACAAAACTGGTACACTTTCCATTTCTTTGCCCATATCGATGGTCCCATTGAAAGCTTTTTGGAAAGTTTGACTTAAAATAACAACTTTATGAGTAGTACAACGTCATTATACATAACTAAGTTACATTTCTTAAAGGCTGATCACAAACACTCTCAAATGAGATCTCTTCATGACACTGTTGATTTTAGGGCTCTTTAAGGTTCAATATAAGCCAAACCAGGAAGGCATAATCACGCCTTTCAAAGCTATTTGAAAAATACATGAGCATACATACTGAAGCTTAAACCTGTCAGCTTTGTCTGCAGTCACTGCATTTACTTGTTACTTTTTAACCCACTTGCAAAGGAAAGACAAGTGATGAATTAAGATTATAGCACATCTGTTTCCACAGAGATTGTATAAAATATGGCAGTTTAGTTAATGCAGTAAACAGCTTAAATGGTGAAGGCAATTTTTCCTTAATATATTTTGCCTGAATAGCTGATATAGACAGATGCTTAAGAATGAGTTGTTTTTTTCTAATTTCTAATAGTAGTAGTTACACCCCTCAAACAATATGTACCTAGCAAAAGAATTAGATTAAGTGATGTTATTAAACCCAAGATATTCCACACCCATCTACCCTCTCCTCCTACACTGGCAGAAGTGAAAAGGCAAAATCAGAAATATTAATATTATAATGAAGCACATTAAAAGTTCAGTCCTGCAGACTACCTTTGCAGTAAGAAGCACCTCAAGAAACAATATAGCTGATGGTATGGCATTATTTCAGTTATTTGATATATGTGCTGGAGACAACTGTGTATAACAGGACAGGGTTATGCCAATGATAGTTTAACAAACATTTATCTATGATAAAATAAATAAAAAATAATAATTCACAGCTGTCTCCTAAGCCAGCTGCCTTGGCACCTCCATGCAGCTCACTCCCCATCATGGCCAGGGTCTCCTCACAGGAGAGGCACCACCAGACCCTCAAGGCTCCCACCCCATCAGCCGCTTGCAGGCCTTGGGCAAGGGGCAAGGCAGGAAAGGGGGGAACTCCCAGTTCGGGCTCCCCCGGCCCCAATCCAGGACCACTTGTTCAGCAACTCCTGAGAAGGAAAGCTGTGTTTATCTGGTGGTATTAGTGGCATAATGTAGGTAATTAAGTAATAATCACCTTAGAAACATGCCCTTATCTTAGAGCAGGAGAAAGAACAGAGACTGAAGGTTGGGGCAATTATCTCATCCTTTAGCTCCAGGGAACCAAGCACCAAACAAGCATTCACATCAAAGTCAGTAAATAATTTGGCCAATTACCTATTCCCACATTCCCACTGAAGTTTCTTGATTGAAGATTGCAAACATTTATGTTTAGCCTTCAGCTTAGCATTTAGAGTGCCATATAGGAACTGATCCTGCATTAAAAATTTATCCATGTGGTACTGCTTAACGTCAATACAATCTGTAGTCGCTTCTCTCTGAGTAGAGAAGTGTAAGAAACACTGTTTTTCTGTCATCACAAACCATCTTTTATACATACAAGCACAAGGTCTGTCATGAACTGAATTGCCCTTTTGCTTCCCAAAATCTCTTGATTTGACAGGATTCAGTAGGCAAATTTATGTGTTAGTATAGCATCTCGATAAACTACTCGCTTTAGAACTACAGCAAGGAGTTTCAACATGCACTAAAGGAGTGGTTTTTGCTAGAAGATTCCTTACTGCTATCCTTCTCCCCCAAGAAGCCCTAGAAGCATTTTGGGAATAGGCAGGCATCTCTCCACCTCCTCGCTCCTGCAGTGCGCAAGAGGCAAAACACAGCCACTCTCCCAGTCCAAGCACGCTCCTGGAACAACTCCTTCCTTCCCCCTGTGATTTCACCAGTGCTATATTATACTGTACATGCTTTTAGTAAGAGTCAAAGAATAGATTCACAAACCCACTCTCGCCCTATGACATCTATAGCGGGCTTAAGCAGATTTAAAACTAGCATAGCTGCAAAGATGTCAGCAAAAGCCAAATTTCAAGAAAATTATGTTGCCAGTGAGTAAATAAGGACATTCTAGGCCAGATTTTTGCCTTTGTTGTTGGCAGCACACAAGACAATAATATAATATCTAAATTAAATCTGGGGGTTTTGTTTGTTTTTAAGTAAATCAGGCATTTTTGATATGGCATCAGAGGGACAGACTTTTCAGAGATGCTCTTTTTGCAAGGACTCTAAAAAGCAGAGCTACACTCTAGCTGTGGGTCCTGGTTATTCACTTGCAGGCATTAAGAAATTGCCATCTGTGGCTGATGATTTCTTATAACCCACTGGCCTAAGGGCACTGGACTTCATAATGATGAGTTAATTTCTGAGGTATTTAGTTCTCAACTACAAACCTTTCCATAGAAATATTTTTAAAAAAGCACAAAGAATTATCTGACAAGATTACTTAATCAGCACTGTAGGGCCCAGAGTCTAAAACCGTGGTTCTCAAAGACTCTACCTATGCCAGAAGGCAGCCAGCATCTAGCCATTAAGATTCATTATGAAGTTTCCCACATACTTCGAGTTCTGCCTTCAGGCCTAGACAAGAGTTTCTCACAATAGCCATGAATAGGCAGAAATCTCATATTAGGACTTGCAGTGGCCAACAAGCCAATTCATCTCATTTTTAGGTCAGACTCCATAAGCACTTGAAGAGCCTTGCCATCACATCTGAGCCTTTACAAAAACACCCCCCTTCCTGGCACAGGCACATCTAACTCCAGAGAGCCAACAGGATCCAAAGGCAACATCAACTTTTTGTTTGGTTTCTCAAGCAATTCAGGTGCTGAAGCTCTCTGAAAGGTGACAGCTCAGGTTTCACTCCATTTTCCATCCAGAGGTGTATTTCATATTTGTATTTCATAGCCATGGTATATTTTCCTCAACAAGTATTCATATGACAATATTGACATGTTCATATAAGAGGAAAAAAAAGGGGGGGGGGGGGGGGGGGGGGAAGCCTAAACAACATAATACTAATCCTGCTTCTAGTATGCTTTAGCCCTCCAGATTTTTACACACTTTACCCTATCTTTAGTAGAAACATTGTACTGTGTCTGTGAACGTTTATACCTCTTAATGATTCCCTTCTATTCATTGGTAGTGCATCCACCTGGAACTCTTGGTGTTCTCCCTGAAACTGGTGATGCTTAAAAGCTTTTCTGTTAAGGAATTCATCTCAGAGGCTTTATATTTCCAGTTTTTCCTCTTATGCTGCAAATACTGAAGGATGGAAGATGACAGTAATGATGACCTCTTTACCTGGGAGATATTTTTAGTCTTACCACAATGACATGCTGCAGTCCAGCGTTAGCAATCTATGTCAAAGCATTTACAGAATATTTCATGGGTAAGCACTTAATCACTCTGCAAGCAACTAGGTAGAGGCTTAACCAGATAATTTAAAGAAACGAATGACAGAAGTTTAAGACAGACTTGATTTAATTTAGCACAATTTTCTATTACCTACACGGTCCATTTTAACAAACTCCCTTATACCATTAAATATATATATATAAATACAAACTACACTTAAATGACCAAACAATCCTCACTGTAAACATCAACAGCTGTCAGGGATGCTCTCCTAACAGAAACAACTGCTGGGAAGACAGACATCACTTTGTTTTGTTTAGAAAACAAGACCTAAAGAAAAAAAATCCATGTATCAGCTATGTAGACTGAAGAGTCCAGGCATTCCATAGAAAGAAATTAATCCTATTTTAGCCAAGAGTCTACTACTATCCACAAAACAGTCACTTCTAATCTGCATTTATTTAATGCTTCTGCTTGTTAGAAGCTCTCTTTACTAGTCTGTCTTATTTTAATTGCTCACTAGTTTGTATGTCTCACATACATAATCTGAATCAGATGCTTGTGTTGCCATCCCTACTAGCTTTTATAACTGTGGACTACTGAGGAACACCAAGATGATTATGGGACCAGAGCACCTCTCCTACAAGGAAAGGCTGAGAGAGCTGGGACTTTTGAGCCTGGAGAAGAGGGGGCTCAATGTATATAAGTAACTGAAGGGAGGATGCAAAGAAGATGGAGCCAGGGTCTTCTCAGTGGTGCTCAGTGACAGCACAAGAGGCAATAGGCACAAGCTGAAACACAGGAGGTTCCCTCTGAACATCAGGAAACATTTTTTTACTGTGAGGGTGACTGAGCACTGGCACAGGTTGCCCAGGGAGGTTGTGGAGTCTCCATCCTTGGAGATATTCAAAAGCCATCTGGGCACAGTCCTGGGCAACTGGCTCTGGGTGACCTTGCTTGAGAAGGGGGGGGTTGGACAAGATGACCTCCAAAGGTCCAGCCTCAACCACTCTGTGAGTCTGTGGAAGTATCTTAAGATTAAAACACTTCCTATTTAGACTATCAGAAGACTTTATGCTACAAATAAGCCTTTGTACACAGTTAAAAAGTAATGAAGTATGAAATCACATTGTTCAATGAAATGCTTCCTAGAAACAGAGGCAGCCCTTTCTCCAGTTATTTCAATCATTGCACCAGCTTTCTAAAGCATATCTTTCACTTTACCCATCTGGCTTCATAACGCAGGAAACACAGCATCTTTTCAGCCCTTGTCTTCCTTGCTCTTTAGTCATGGAAGGTCTTTGTCATCTTCTTCACCAGAGAGGAAGATCCTGAACATCAATATATGGTGGAACAGTGGCATAACCCAAGAGTGCCCGTTGCCAAAGTTACAAAATTGCCAGTATAATTTCATATACCCATTCCTATTTGTTATGGAGCCCTTAACTCAGATTTATTTTTACCTTTGTACTCGAGAGCTCCACTGCTAACCAACCGGAAGCATGCTGTGTCACACACACATAATTTCACCATTAATGATAGCGAGGCAGACTCTTCCAGCTACCTCTCCCTCAACCATTTTAGGTGCAGTAATGGCACAGCTGTAAGTGAACCCAGTCACTCCTCTGGAAACGATTCAGGAGTATGTAAGAGGGATAGTAATATAAAAAAAGCTAAAATGCTTTCAGATTTTAAGAAAATATTTATAAGCAGGGTAATAAAATTATAAAAACAGAATGAACACCCGAATTCCTACTACAAGCTATACGTTATCAATTTGGGGTCTCAGTGTTAAATTGATTGACCTAAGCCATGCTAATGGGGAATGAAAGAAAGATTATTTTTCAGTCTAGCACCTCCCTCAGGCAGTCTAGCTTCCAGAAAGCTAAATTATTGTCATGTGGACACTCCTATGAGGGAAGGAGGCAAGGAAAAGCTAGGGGTGATGCAACCGATACTGCTGCTCTCAGGTCCAAAGCAGTATCAGGTAAAAGCCTGAGGAAGCCACTGCATTGTACAATGCCCAGCTGCACAAAACTTACTAATTTGAGGGTCTCCTTTTCACCTGGGCACCCTCAGCATCAAACAACTGTTAGGCTGAAAAATTTCCTTTACAAATGCCCCTCAGGCTTGCCAGAACTTAATACCCTACCTCCAACTTGTGGCCAAGATTCAGCTTGAAATACCTTCTGTTGAAACAGCAAGGGGAAAATAACAGCAACAGGCACACAGAGTCGATATTTTCTAAAGGTGTTACAAATTAAATCATTCCATTTTAAGTCACAAGCTTCCCTACAGTTCCTCCTACTCTGCTCCCTGGATGCCCAACAGCAAGCCAAGTCTTTGAAGTCCACTCAGCAAAAAAATTGCTGAGAAAAGGTTCACCAGATTCACTTCTGCTTTGCTCTTGGGAAACTCAACATCAGCTTAGCCTCACGGGTTGCCAGATTCACCAGTTGTGAGCTGCAGCTCTCATTTAAGTAGAGAAAGATAACAAACTTGTAAAAAGGTCAACAGAAAAGGCAACTCCCCATTCACTTTAGCTCAAATTGAGAAATTTCACCAAAGTACCTGTACTGCAAATATCCACATTTAAAATGGAAAGGAGCCAAAACCCAGAAGTCTTTGACTATCAGGGAAGGTTTAGGAGGGATCAGGCCTGATTGCTACAGTACTGCAAGTTGGATTCAGAGACAGTCTTCTGGCTTTCATACCATCAAAAGTTCACAGCTATGAGTACTCCCAGGTGGTTTGCATTTCAAGAATGTCAGCCTCAGAGAAGGGGAGCTATTCTTACCAGCTCCTTATTTCAAGCCAGAGGGTTTTTTTGAGAAAAATGCAATATTACTAAAACACATGATTTGTTATCAAATCCCAACCCCTACCTATAAATCCAACACGATTTGATCTTAGTACAGTCTATTTATTTTGTCTCTATTACTGATAAAGCCTGAAAGGAATCAGGTTTTGCCCTGCAGCAGTAGATAATCTCTGGAGGCCCCAACAGTATATCATTTACTTCTGTAACTTCATCCTATAAGAGACCAGGCAGCTACCAAAACAGAGCTCTTTTGTATATTAATGAACCTTACAAATCATTAGTGCTGGCACCTGAAGCTACAAAGTACCCAAAACCATAGTGACAAACCACATGAATTCACTGCAGTTGGAGCCAATCATTTTCAGCTTTGACTCTAGTGTTTTTGATAAGGGACATATCAGCAGACACCACTTCCTCACCTTCTCTCTCCTGAAGATAAACAGAACAATTGTTGCTACCCAGACATAACTAATCTTCCAGCCATTGCACTCCCCTCCCAATCCCCTTCCCCTTCCAGACTGGACTGCTCCCCTCTGCCTTCCCCAGCCCCTCAGGCCCCAAGACTATCACCCTTCCCAGCCCCCAGCAAGGCACTGGCCCTTCTTACCACTGCCATCAGCTTCAGCTCTAGCCCCACAGAAAGCTGCTCACACACAAACCCTCAGAGCAAAGAAAGAGCAAAATGAGCCAGCGAGGGGCTAATTGCTGCTTCGTCAGGCACAGCTGGGAGGTGGCTGAGCCCTGGCAGCTGAGGCTCAGACCAGCTGCCCCCGTGCCGGGGCAGCCCCATGCAGGACTTGTATGAACCACGACACCTCTCATCTACTTGCAGTACTGGTCTTGTCTTTGCTCTTCCCTACCAGGTTTTTGTCTCCTGTGTGTTTCTGGCTCAACTTCACTGTGTTCTGGAGGAAGTCAGAAGCTGGTGGCTGAGCTGCAGAGTAGAGCTGGGTCCCTGCAGTGACTAAAGCAGATGGGAGATGTATGACGCAGCCCTGTTTTGATGTCTGGGAAAGCTTATCTTGGTTCAAAACTCACATTAGAGCATGCCTCAGAGAAAGCAAGCCTTCTGCCTTTCTCAGCAAACATCAGACAATTTTTCCACCGTGCTGGCACTGCAACGTCCCTGAGCTGTGTCAAGGGTTCCTGATCAGCGATGCTCATCGTAACCCTGCTTCAGCTGGCTGGAGCTGACCCTTAATTTTGAGAAGGTTGGTGCTGGATTTGATTATCTTGTATTTTATTTGTGGTCTTTATTCCCCCAAGGGTGGCTTAAACATGCTTCTGATGATGAGGGTAAAAGACAGCACTGAAGATAAAGAGATTGTCCCTCATGGATTATAAATTCAATTTAGCAAGTCTAAATTCCACTGATGTAGATTCATTGAGTGTAGTCTAATCAAGTCAAAATTGTACCTTGGGGGTATGAGTGATACATGTATAACATAAAGATACCATTTCATTTTTCAGTCTATAAATGTAAATTGTATGTTTATGACGAGATGAATAAAAATTACAGAGATAATCTGAAACAAGTTCCAAGAAAATCTGAGTCACACCTATCATCATGTAAGCTATATAGGACATACTTTGCAGAAAAATATCTGCATTGTCCTATTTTCACATCCACTTTTAGGGACTGTTTAGGGGTTTTTTCACTCTTCCTTGAGTGACAGCATCAAGGCCAGCAGGGCCTCAAATGTGTCAAAAATGTTACAAAAGTGTCCTGAGCGGGAAACAGCTGATCTGCAGAGCCATTCTAGAGCTGGAAAAAAGTGCTGGTTCCATATTTTTAAAGGCTCTGAAATTAGTTTGTTTGCTGAAGTGTTACGTGCTGTGCAGAAGCTCAGGAGCCAGAAGTATGTGTGATGAATCAAACAAGGCCCACCAGACTCCATTGGTCTGAGTGATCGCTGGACAACTGAACCTGAAGCATGCTCTTCCAAGTCACTCCAGAGTTGGAAGTATGTACTAGAGCTTAGAAAAAAACAATCTTTCTTTTTCCAAGGCAGTAGATAAATACTGGCATTGGAGATGCATCCCCTTGCTAGGTATAACCTGCTGTTCCATGCTAATTAGCTGCCCTGCAGTATTAATAGATGGGAACATGCTTTGCATAATACTTGTTTCTGTAAAAGCAATAAAGCAAAGTTTAGAAAGAAGTACCACTCGGTGCTCCACTGTGTAAGTAAAGGCTTCTAATTTTCTCTTAATTCTTCCCTCCTTAACTTAAAAAGCCCCACAATTCAAAACATATGGCTGGGATTATTGTCCTGCATTAATGATATGCTTTTGGATGATAGATACTGGTGGGGTTAGGTCAGCCCCCTTAATTTATAAACCCTGTTACTCAAGGATTTCTAACATAGGTGTAAGAGATATTTATGCTAAGTATTGTATTAGATACTGTGGTGAAAATTGGGCAGAAGAACTCAGTTGGGAGGTATTTTTTGATAAGTTAAAAGAGAGCAAATAAATAGAATGACTTAGCTTGCAAGTTGTATTTGGTGAACATTCACTACCTTCTGCTCTCTTGGTTGTTCACTGTATATGAGCAATGTGTTCTTACCCATGTTTCATCCTAAACTCTTGAATCCGGGAACCTGTTGATGCCTAAAATGCTCTGGTTTAGAAATACTACATTTAGCAAGTGTGTGGGACTAAGAATTACACGTAGGTTTTGTAGTTGAAATGAGAAATGCCTGTGTGGTGAGCGTGGGTGGGTAATCTGCACAGGAGCAGAGAGCAAGGAGACCAGTTGTGCACTTGAAAGGAGCCTACTTCTTCCTTGTTCAGAGCAAGGCAGTGCGTGGAGCTTCAGCATTCAGCACGGTTGTGGGGGCACGCAACCATGGTTCATGCCACAAGGTCCATGTCCTAAAGCCTGTACCCTGCAGGCCAGAGCAGGATCAGTCTGAGGAAAGCAGAGATCCAGAGTTGTGACATAGGAGCCTGGCAATGGAAAAGGAGCCTGGACAAGTGCTGAGCAGGCACTGACATCTCGGGAGTCAAAAGCAAACCCCAAAGAACCAAAATGTGGTAGAGGCTGTGCAAGGGAGGACCTGAGAGATTTGCTGCAGCCAGGTCTGTAGTTCAAATATTACCAGGAATACCAGTACCCCACCAGCAGCAGAACAACAGTCTTATCTAACAATAAGTTAGTTAGGCACATCCTGGTTAGATGATTTCAGAGGGCTCCCTACTTTCACAGTGCCTGCTGTGCCCAGGCGTACTAGTTCTCTGTGAGGCTCTGGGAGTGAAGTGGGAGGAAGGTCGCCTCTTGTATTCCCTTAACTCAACAGTGCAAAAATGCCAGAGAGCAGTGATTAGTCACACTGCTGCCAGAAGTCAGCTGGGTTTCAATACTTAATGCATTGCATTTTTAATTTTTTTTCGTTTTTTTACCATTATGAGTACAGGCAAGAGTCCCATGTGACTTTTAAAAATTATTTTCAAGTCTGCAAGCCTTGTGCACCCCCTTCAGCATAGCTTTGCCCTGCTAGGAGGTATCAGAAAAATGGCACACACAAAATTAAAGCAACAGGTAAAGCAATAGCTGCATGTTACCAGGAGTCCTCAGGTGCTCCTGTTGTATTGCTAACATTGCCTCCACCAGGAAGCCAGATGTGATACTTTCAGATGCAACCCAAACATTAGCTAGACAGCCCAGGATTTTCATATGGTTTCATAATACACATGTGAAAAAATGGTTTGGAGCAAAGATCTTGTTTTGACTGTCTGGTTAAGTGCTGGCTTTACTTAATAATAGTAATAGAAGTCCCAAGACCACTGGTAATGCTTAAAATAAGAGTCCTGCTTGCTCAGTGAGCATCAGAGCTAAGACAATATCTTGCTTGGAGAAGCTATGTCTTTATTTGGCTCCCTGCTGATAAAATGTATAACACATGCTCTGCTTACTCGAGATGCTTGCTGATCCCTGTCAATAAGCTATCGTAAATAGGATAAGAGTATTGCTGGTTCTGCATTGAAACGACTAACACAGTAGTAGCATTTGGAACCATTGTTTGTCTGCAGTGGCTATTTATCGAGCATATATAAATTATATATGTTCCTTTTCTGGGTTAAGTAAAGATGGCCTGTCCACCTTGGTAAAGACTGGTGATTAATATGTCTGTGATGGGAATTTAGATGTAACGTGTCATGACTACTGAGTGCCTGTATTCCTACATACTACCACACCCTACCTGAGAATCAGCCTTCCACGCAAGCTTTTGTCACCCTTTAATGGGGTCCAGCTTCCGCCTTAGATAAGCAGATAGAAAGAATAGTCAGTTTATTAATATTCAATCAAATCAATTACAATACTAGTATACTAAGATCTAATAAGAGTCTGACTTTGACTTACAAATATATGTACAATGTCCACAGATGAAAGAAAAGCTTGGTTCAATAGTCAACGAGCAACCTTCTACTGCCAGGAACTTGAGAGTCAAAGGTCTTTCAATAGTTCGTAATTCCCCTCATACTATTTTCCTTGTGCACCAAGTGGGAATCCCATAAATTTTATGTTGCTCGTGTTGTCCAGATCTTGTAAGTGCTCTTCTAAATGTTGTTATTTCTTAACTCTTTCTGCAGCTGCATCCACAAGAGATGTTGATTTACTTTCATACCTTACTGTGATGTCAACTACCACTTCCCCGTCTTCCTTTACGAACACTAGGTCTGGCTTATACAACTCATTCTGGTCATCCCTCAGCAGTGGTTCTTGGAATACTACCCAATCCTTCTTTTTTGCCTCATTACTTAAAAATTCATATAATTGGTTAAACCTTTTTATTCTCACCTCCTGCACCACTGGGCAGTATCCAATAATAGGTGAACAGGTTTTACTTTCCACTTGGCAATGTTGGCACAAATTAATTGTATCCTGCCTGCCCCTTACTAGAAATTCCTGTGCAGTTTTCAGGCCTGTATACTGGGAATCAAGCCCGATAGTCTAGTGACACCCAGACCTCCATCCCAAGTGCCAGAGTATAGGATGGCATCACAAGTACTGGCTGGAAGATGTAGCCACTCCTTGATGGCCGTTCGAATTGCCCCGTCAAGGGTTTCTAGGCATGTTACTTTCACATTGGCATGGTCCACCAAGTAGATCAAGTGTGGAGTGGTATACCCTTTCAAGATGTCAACCTTCTGAAACAGTTTTAATACAGCCCTTCCAATCCCACGTACCCAACCATTTACTTTCTCCTGGAGTTCTGGTTTCAATATTCCGGTCCATGGGTTGATGCGTAGACCCAGGTATTTTTCAGAACTCCCAGGTTCAATCATATGGAGGGGGGTGCTGTTAATTGTCCATGGGGGACAGTCATTGATTTTATATGCATCTTTTGTTGGCTGAATGTAAAAGCCATGGCACTTCTCCCCTTGTGTTTTGAGGCCTGTTAATTCACAAAAGACCTCTAATATCTCAATATTCTTTTGCATTCCATCCCATGAGGACTCTCTTTACTCCTGGTATTTGGTTTATGGATACTGAGGTTGCGTAGTAGCCAGTTTTCAGTTCTCCTTTGGAAACCGTTTTGCCATTCCCTAGGAACCATTTGCCATGAAGCTCTACAACTATTTATGAAGTATCAGTAATAGCTCTGCTGAGGCTAACAAGATTGTTAGAGAACTGCTGTGCATGCCAGTCACTTACCTCTTCTATATATTTTTATACTGATGGGAGGGCAAAATGTAGTATAAATAAATGATGTCTCTCTTTGGCTGGCCCAACCAGTGACACCGCCTATACAGAATGAGTTGTGAGAAAATACCTTGAAAATCAGATATAGCTGAAGGTTATCTTGATTGTCAATTAATTTATGGTTTTGCGGGAGTCACTGCTATGTGTAAGGGCAATAGCCATGGGGAGTGGGATGAATGAGCAGAATGCGAGCTGTAGAAATTAGGAAGGTGTTCAAGCCACTGTTGTTGCTGTGTCAGGTGAGCTGAAGTAGTAAAATATCTGATGATCCACAGGGTTGATGCAAATTAACACTTGGGTATGATAAGACTCTATCTTCTAGGTTTTCCAAAACAGAGACTGCAAATTAGATTTACAGGTTAATATAACTATAAATGTTTCCCCTTTAATCATAGAATCATAGAATAGTTTAGGTTGGAAAAGAAAGACTTTCAAGATCATCCAGTCCAACCATTAACCTAACATTACCAAGTCCACACTAAAACAATTAAGGGTAGACTAGACTAAACCATGTCCCCAAGTGCCACATCTACCCATTTTTTGAACGCTTCCAGGGATGGTGACTCCACCACCTCTCTGGGCAGCCTGTTCCAATGCTTGACGACCCTTTCCATGAAGAAATTTTTCCTAATATCCAATCTAAACCTCCCATGGCACAACTTGAGCCCATTTCCACTCATCCTATCACTTGTTACTTGGGAGAAGAGCCCAACACCCACCTCACTACAACCTCCTTTCAGGTAGTTGTAGAGAGTGATAAGGTCTCCCCTCAGCCTCCTCTTCTCCAGGCTAAACAACCCCACTTCCCTCAGCCGCTCCTCATAAGGCCTCTGCTCCAGACCCTTCACCAGCTTCGTTGCCCTTCTCTGGACACGCTCCAGCACCTCAATGTCTTTCTTGTATTGAGGGGCCCAAAACTGGACACAGTATTCGAGGTGTGGCCTCACCAGTGCCGAGTGCAGGAGGACAATCACCTCCCTGCTCCTGCTGGCCACACCATTCCTGACACAAGCCAGGATGCTGTTGGCCCTCTTGGCCACCTGGGCACACTGCTGTGTATATAACGCTCACTTAGAGATTATTTTGACTGAATGTGATAGCTACAGAAGACTTGTATAATTATCATAAAAAGTAAAAAAAAAAAAAGTAATTGTTCTTCAAGCAAGTCAAACTTGTGAAAAATATCCAACATAAGCTTAATTTCAGACAATTTTGTTCCAATTACTGGTATGTATTTAGAAAATATCTTCTCAAATTAGAATTGCTTTAGCCTCTCAGTTCAACTCTAAAACATTTTCCTTGATAGCTTCTCTGCATATTTTAATTGATTGGTAAATTAACACAAGCTGTAACTGAGATAACGGTGCAAAGTGATGAAATCAGGAAAATTAAAACCTTAGAGCAAATTTGCCAGGTTTACTGAATTTTGAAGTTTGCCTTCTTACTTTTAGCATGTCTTGCACCAAAGATTGACTCTGTCCCCATCTCATGGAGGGTTTTAGGAGCAGACCTGAGGCAGGGTCCCTGGGGCTCCATCACGGAGCACGTCTACATTTGCAAGGCAGAGGTGTGGGCCACATTGAACTGTGTGCCCAGGAATGTGCCGTAACCACTACCAGGCAGACAGAAGAAGTGTGGCTCGGTGACAGCTCACCAGTGTGTGTCTGCTGCTCCCGCGTTTCACCCCTCTGTGTTGCCACAGGTGAGGAGAGCCAGGGATAGACACATCTGCAGCTTGGGCTGCTGCAGGGTGGCAGGAGGGCTGGAGCTCAGTGCACGGGAGCCCAGTGGGGTGGTGTGACTTCCATGCCATGTCTGCTTTCTGCCTGATGAGATACTGTCCTGTGGAGAGCAGCTGAGGCAATTGGGACTTTTCTCTCGTTTATGTGGGGGATTTGGGTTCTTTCGTTTGCTTGGGTTTTTATTTATTTTGCAAAATGAATCATATTTAGGAAAGTTTTGATACGCCTGTTAATTTTGTTCTCCTGAATGTGGAGAGGGAGCGTCTCTCCAAGTTATGAAGAAACTTGACAAAAACAGGTTAAGTCAGAAATTGGGAATAGGCAGTTTGTTGGATAGCACAGTACTGTGTACTGCAGAAAGGCAGATAGGATTGTTTTTCTTCTTCTCCTGTAATTTCTTCTGTTTATCATTGACATTCATATGGACTGGTATGGTTTTGTATTAATTCTTGTTACAGTGCCTCACATTACTGTTTATTTCTGTAACTTGCAGATAATTTCACTTCCTACTACAGTATGATCGTCCTCCAGCCAACAGATATGTCAGACATGAAACTTGTAACAGTTGTTTTTAGCTTTTATTCACTTGACATTATAGCTCTCAGAGTTGTCTGCGAAGCAGCTCCCACCTTTGCTCCATATGGGAACATTGCTACTACCATGGCACTGGGGAGGAAGTCCAAGTTTAGGCTCTGGCTCCGGCTCCATAATTTAATAAAACCAGTCCTAGTTGCAAATCCCCCTCCTGCCCTTGTTACCTCTGTAAATGGGATTTCGGCAACAATCAGATTTAAGCTGTATTACCTCTTCAAAGGCAAAGAGTAAATGAGGGATGTTCCTTTCTGCAAAGGAAACTTGGGTTTCCTTTGCAGGAAGTCATTAACTTGGGTTTGGGTGCTCTAGCTTTTGCAGCTGCTCTGAGCAGCTGATGGTGATGAACAAACACATAAGTACCAGTGCAGCAAGATGTGTCCTTTAGAATCTAGTTACAGCTATGCATCAGAACTGTCTCACCTGTGAACCTGGTCTGTAAACCTGCTTTACTGTAGAAGGACCACAAAAGGTGTCCCTATCCCCTGTCTTGGCAGGAGCAGTAATGTTCTGCTGGGTTTTGTTTGCCACAAACAAGAAAGCCACCAGACTTAAGTCTTGGAGAGACAGTTAAGCTTGGATTTTGTTCCCAGAGACTAGTTATTAATATTTTTTTACTATATTACTGTTTCCTGAACAACAAAAGAAAATCCAAGCCTCAGTCCCAAATCCTGCTTTTATTTTCTTTCTGTTTTCTCTTGAAAGAAGGATAAACAAAGCCTGCTGGCTGGCTTGGTTTTGACAGGACTTCAACAGACTGGGTCCCAACCTTGCACATAACAGACTATGCCTGTGTCTCGATGTATAACCCACCTACCCATTTTCAGAAAGTCAGTTATGGAGTAGGGTAAAAAATACAACTAGAGGAAAAAACCCAACAAGTTCTAAACTCAGCGAGGAAGTGCTTAATGCAACGTGCGGAGAAGTGACTCCTTAGCCAGCCAGCCAGCTGTCTGCGTGCAAAGAAAGAGAAGAGGATGGAGTTCTGCCTTGATGGAAGCGGTTGCCACTGGTAGAAAGGCCCCTAGAGGAGGAGGACTTCAGGGCCAGGCCTCCTGCTGGTGAATGTGCTTGGTAAACACCAGTGCTTGGTCCACATGTAGAGCCCCAGTTCACAACCATGTGCTGCTCCTCAGTAGTTGTACGTCAATGATGGTGAGAAAAGCAGGGGGACTTGGGAGTCTTGTACACTCAAGACACGGTGACTTACTGGTGCTTTTCTTTGAGCAAAAACTACACATCTACTCTGGGGCCTTTTCAAAATTAAAACATAAAATCCTTTTGCTTTCCAACGGCACATTGGGGAGGGAACTTCCTTGTATGTGCTTGGGGCATTAATGTAGGCAGCCATTTGAATGAGAAACAAACATCTTTTAATGCCAACAACCAGAACTGCCAATCTATGATCTGTAGTGAGACAGGGGAATGCATGATTCTGTCTCTCCTGTTTTGTAATGCAGCCAGCTTCTTCCCGCACCACCACCTCACTGCACTGCCAGCACATAGGACATCTGAAATACTGTGGTCAAGTCTCACAAGTCAAAACGTATCATTAATAATACAGAGCATTCTTAGAAGAGACCTAATCCGCTGCAGTGACGGGAGGGCATAAGATGTGGGAATGCAGATCTAAGGCAATCAAATATCCTTGGATCTTTACGACAAGGATACTCGGGGGGTGGGGGGGGTGGGTGTTAAAATTTGTTGCAATCAAAATAGGCACTACAAATATTTACAGTGAATTATTCATAATGACATACCACTGCATCGTCTCACAACAGTTTTTCAAGCAGGCATCTTTTTTATTGCTCTGTTAATGGACCAGATTTCCAGAAGGCTGCAATTTTGAATTGCTCTGAATTACTTGAAGTGATAGCTCTTTACTTAGCTTATGAACTCATTCTGATCACCAACCCAACTTACAACTTCTAACTTCTGATACACTTTCTTGTTCTGTAATTCATTCTCCATAGTGATCATCTGTAAGCATACTTTATAAGTGACTTGGAACCAGCATAATTTAGGGATGAATTTGGGCCTCTTAACAGCTGTGATAAAATAATAGTTTTGTTTTATTAAGTGGAGTGTGTTTTTTTTATTTGTATAATAGGTCTTTAATGAATACACTAAAAACTGAATCCAGTAGCATTACAACAGCTGATATCTCTATTTACTGTAATTACCCCAAAACCCAAAGCTTTTGATCACCACCCATTGACCTGGCTGCTGTTACTGGCTCTGCTGCATGCAGAGTCTCACCAGAGATTTATCTCAGTGTTTTTCAAATTGACCTGAATTTTCACATCCATAAATAATTGCAAGTACAGACTTGTTAATATGAAGGAGTCAGAACACATTTCATTCAGTTCAGATCTCTAATTGCTAGGCTCACAACTGAGAATGTTATAGTTGGGAATCACTTCTGAATTGTATAGAATGTGTTCAGTTAACAGTTGTGTGTTCCAGAAAGTTGGTGTAAAATTTGCACATTGCTTTAAAAATCCCCCAAGCCTAGACCTGATTTCTTTCCTCTACTTACTCTGAAGATCTTTCTAAACACTGGCAATACCTGCCATAGAATGAAAGGTTGCAGTAAAATTATTTTGTAGCTGTCAATCAAGTTTGCTTTATCTGCTCCCTCTGTTCAGACAGAGTTTTATTTTCCTATCAAAATGTTCTATATTGATGCTAAACCATATTGAAATGCTTTCACAGCTGCATATCACAAATCATGTATGGTGTGGCACAACTTCCTTGAGGTGGTTCTTTGTGACCTGTGTTGAGCCTAGGACAGACTGCAAGAAGTGAAAGTCAAGTCTGTTTTCATCAGAAGACATGATTAATCACCGAAATAAATTACAACACCAGATTCTCTGTTTTCTTAAGTCCTCAAATGAAAGCTGGTAATGTACATGGAATGGGGTTAGATAGTCTAATAGCTCTTCTGAATATTAAACTGTGTGGCAGCCAATCCATGGTGGCTCTGTCCTGTTTACCATTTGGAGCACCCTAAAAGCGAAGCACTGTTATACCTCCCAGGTGACTTTTGTTTCATGGAGGAGATTTAGCAGCCAGCAAATCATGAAATGTGCTGAGAAACCTAGCAAAAAACCCCAAGTGCAGACACATGAATTCTGTGTAATACCTGATTCCAATTAAACACTCAGCAGCACTTGGAAAGCGTAAGATTAATTCAGACTCAGAGTACAAGTGGAGAAATTTCAGGTGAGTTTAAAAAGTCATTTGCACTAATGCTGTTAGCGATTGATCTAAATTGCCTCTAATGACTTACTGCTAATCTGCTCTGGCCAGAACCAAATTTTGCTGCAAAGGGTTATGGAATGAATAAGTTTTTTTGTCCTGTTTCTTTGCTAAAGGAAGCTTTTCTGCAGGACAGATGGAGACTTTTCTAGACCCCTCCCTTCCTTGTCTTTTCCAGTCCACCCCTCAACATGTTTAAGGATTCTGGATTTTGTTCTAGTGAGGCTGGTGTGATAGTAATATGAAGCTGCTTACTGTTAACTAAGAGATCATTAACACAGGGATACATGGTATTTGGACTATTTTAACAGACTCCCTCCTTGATCCTGGGCAAATACCGTCCCTCAGCTTCCTTCCTGGAAGACTGTAGGGGAAATTCCTGCATAGCTCTAACTGAACTTTCATTTTGCACTGGTGTCTGGGGTGTTTAGCATTTGATCATG
Source organism: Pelecanus crispus (assembly GCF_030463565.1). Classification (NCBI taxonomy): domain Eukaryota; kingdom Metazoa; phylum Chordata; class Aves; order Pelecaniformes; family Pelecanidae; genus Pelecanus; species Pelecanus crispus. The sequence continues at coordinate 56,976,609 of NC_134645.1, forward strand.
GATGTGCTACCAATAAGGGCAGAGGGAAGCTGTTGATGGAAAAGTTGACAGCTTTTTACAGCAAATCCTAATGATGTGTCCTAGATTAGCAGAAAGGCTTGACACATTGATGTTTAGGTCTTTTCTCATGAATGTTTCATCACTAGCAGTAACAAGTCATTGTATGTCAATAATTTTCTACTTGATCCCCCTGATTTTCTTCCAAATTAACTCATATTCTCACTTGCATTATCACCTAAATGCCAGATGCACAAAGCCATTTAGGCATATCTGTGCTGACTGTCACACCACTGGCTTTTAAGGCACCCGGGTTTTGCAGCAGAACTCATGAATATGTGCTAGGTGAATTGGCTCCAGCAGAGGCGGGTAGGCACGCAGGGAAGGGGTACAGAGCAGCTGGTGTGGTGAGCATAGTGGATGACACTACAGAGCAGGTATAGAAGGGGCACGTGTAGCTGAAGCGTCCCTGGGCTGCTTGACTCACAGATGAGTACTGACGTGAGCCTGGCATCCAGAGCTCAGATCTCTTTCATCCTAGAAGCTGACATCCTCTCTTTGGTTGTGGTCAATCACCTCATGCTTTTTCTTGTACTGCTGAACTATGTATTGAGGTGCAGCAAGGGCCGGCTGCTCCCAAAGGGCAGGTGGGACAGGAACTGAGGTGACTTGATACTTGTAACACTGGCCCAGGTGATGGGGTGCCAGGGTTGTCCTCACACAGAGAGGAATCAGGCCCATGTCATAACAGCCACCTGGAGGCACCCTCCTGGCTCTAACCCTAACCCTGGCTGAGAGCTTACAGTTCCTAGTGGAGGAGACAGTATAGACAAGAGAGACCATGCATCTGCCCCGGTGAAGCTCCTCGTTGTCCATCATGCTCCAGCAAGTCACTGATGGAACACACAGCGTGTTGGGGGACTGGAGCTCCATCTGCCTTAAAAGCACTTCTGAGTTTTTTTGCTGACTTTGAAATTGCGCTCCTTTCCCCTGGCAGCACCATTTCTGTAGCAGGGGAGAGGAGCCTTTCTCCATGCAGTTATTGGGCTGTTTTCCACGGCAGTGTATGTAGTTTAAGGTATCAGACCCAGCAAACAGAAGAACTGCAGCTGGGTCCCTAACTGGATGCAAATGACAGAGTGTTAAACAGAGAAAGATGTTGAGGAAGGCCACAGATTAAAGCAAACCGTAATGCCATCTAGAGTTAGATTTTTTTTCCTTGTGATTTCACTTCAGATTTTGCAATTTAGCTCTTGAAACTTCAGATTAGGTGAGCATCACAGCTTCCATTTGCTAGGAGGACACCTTTCGAGGCCTCAAAACTGAGGATAAAAAGCCTGAGACCTCAAATGCCAAAATATAAGTCTTACTTTCTTTGCCATAAAAAGTATATTTTAAATTATTTTTAGACACTTCATATGACGTTGTGCAGGATGGTAGCTGCAGGAGGTGGCTTCTGAATATTTAAAGTACTATCAATTACTTGTATGTCACATACTTGTGGATGTGGAAGTCCAGCTGCTAAAACAAGAGACAATAAATGAGGAAGTGTTTAGCCTGAGGACTGAAACTCATCATGGGACTTAGCATGTGAACCAAAGCAGCAGCAAATAGGTCAGCATACTTTCAACATAGTTTGGGCTTTGTAAGTAAAATTTAAAAGAAACTTTTCAAACAAGTGGGGTTTTATAGCACATGGAAGTTTAATTCTAATCTCCTGTTGTCCCTGAGTGTGTTAATCATTCATTTGTTTTTTCAGTATCGTAGGTTCCTCATCTCACTCCCAGGTTCTCAAAAGGAATCTTGTTTTTCAGATAGCATCCACTCTCAGGTAACTAAGCTGTCCTGTAGATACAGGTCACCTTGTGGATTTGTTAAGGATGAGTCAACTAATTGTATCTTGGGGGGGAAAACTGGCATAAAAATGAGGTAAGAGAGTAGATAGCTGTAGTGGTGAATACCACACTAGAGAAATTTGTTCTCCCTCCTCCTCTGCAGAGTTCCCATGTAAGCTGACAAAACCTGTGTCAAACTGCCCACAGACAAGTATACTTCTATTCCTTAGGCTGATATATAAGTGAAAAATATGGTGATACAATGGTAAGTTTCAGTAACTTCCATCTACTACAAAGACTGCGAATGAAAGCCATAAATTAGCCCCCATCATGCAGCTGTGTTCACATCAGCTCAGTTTGTACATCACTGACCACAACCACTTGTACCAACTCTTCAGGTGCGACATGCACCCTCGGTGCTCTGCCCTGACCGGCCAAGCTACAGCCCATCTCTCCGGAGCGAGACACCTGCTCTAGCTCAGGAGTTAAATAAGAGACCTGCTCTAGCTGCAGGTGAGAAAATACCTTTTATGTGTGCAGAGCACTCAGTAGCCAACCCAGCCTGTAGGGAGGAAGAAGCTGCCATTCAAAGCAGTGAAAAAAAAACAGAGGGAAAACCAGGAAGGATCTGGGGATCCTGAAAGGAAGGGGTAGCAGTTTTCTGCCATAAGGACAATAGGTGGGTGGGAGTGAGGATGAGGGAAACAGGGAAGAAGTGAGAAGACACGTGGTGAGCCACTCGGGGATCGCCACTGCTACTTGTACTCCACAAGCCCTACGTAAAAAGCAGTGTATGATCATGTTTTCTTGGTTTACTATGCAAAGGCCACTAGGCAGCCCTGATTAAGATATTTATCAATTCCTGAGGGCCCGATCATCATAACTGAGCTGCCAGACTATGAAAATCGAACCCATTATTTACTGTACAAATAGATGTAAATATAGGTACACATATTTTCTCAAGAGTAGCCCTTGGCTCAATAACAACTCTGTCCAGCTGTATTACACAGTATTTCCTTAATATAATTTAATAATAGTACATTAGGGATGACAGTGATCTTGTATAATTACAGACGTAAGTAAGAAGCATACCTTTGTGATTTTACCTTCCCTTCTGGGTCCTACCTGTACACGAACTGTTCCCAGAGTCTCTTTTAATTCAAAATGACCTACTTATCTGTAGACAGCTGTGGCTGAAATGACTCGGATAAAATGAGAATGGATTTCATTACTGACGTAAAATAATTTTTAATGAAATTTGATAAACTTTAAAAAATTAAAATTTTTATACAATTCTGTACTTTTGGGTTTCCTCTAGAAAAAAATTAAATGTTGAAAAAATTATATTTCTGTATTATTCTAGATCCAGATGGACTAAAGATACACATGCAATCTGGATCATAAGTCTGTCCATATGTCCTGGTTTCAGCTGGGATAGAGTTAATTTTCTTCCTAGTAGCAGGCACAGTGCTGTGTTTTGGATTTAGTAGGAGAAGAATGTTGATAACACACTCATGTTTTAGTTGTTGCTAAGTACTGCTTATGCTAGTCAAGGACTTTTTAGTTTCCCATGCTCTGCCAGGTGCACAAGAAGCTGGGAGGGAGCATGGCCAGGACAGCTGACCCAAACTGACCAAAGGGCTATTCCATACCATATAGAAACTGGGGGGGGGGGGGGGGTTGGCTGGAGGGCAGCGATCGCTGCTTGGGGACTGGCTGGGCATTGGTTAGTGGGTGGCGAGCAATTGCATTATCCATCATTTGTTTTGTATATTATTTTACCATTATTATTGCTGCTTTCTCTTCCTCTGCTGTCCTGTTACTGTTAAACTGCCTTTATCTCAACCCACAGGTTTCACTTTTTTTCCTGATTCTATCCCCGCCAGGGAGGGAGGGTGAGCAAGTGGCTCTGTGGTGCTTAGTTGCTGACTGGGGTTAAACCATGGCACCATATAATTTTTCCAGGCAAAAATCATCAGGGATAAGCTTTGGAGATACTATCTCCAAAGAAATAAAGAAAATAATTTATAGTTCTTTTGAATCAAAAAGTGGAAATATTTAATTTCTGCAAGATTCATCCCAAGGATTATGACTGTATATCCATACTTTTTATTCCAAAGTAGCATTTTTCCAACGAAAAACATTTTGTTAGCTTTTTCTGGTTAATAATTTGTTGTGGGTGAAGCAATAGTCTTCATTTCAGACAAAGAAGTTTATTTTTGCTTCCCATTTCAGCTTTTTGTGACAAATGTGTGCTATGCCTCAGGCTACCACTGTTCATGTGACAAGATGCTTATGTCACTTTGTCTGAGATACACTTGATTTCACTTTGGTGTTTCACAGAGCCCAGAGGCAATACTGTTCATGAAAAAGAATAGTAAATGGAAAGGACCACTGAGGATAGCGTACCTGTTCTAATCTATGGGTGGGAAAGCATATGCAGCCTGGTCCTGATGCCGCTTGGACAAGTTTTACACTAGCATACTTTTTTCCCTTCACGGGTGTTTTTTCAACTGGTCTTAGGTCACACAAAACCAGAATGAGCCTTGCTAATGGTGAGGGATGTGAAGTCACCCAGTAACTTAGATTTCTTATGGTGCCCAGGAATTGCCTTTAAATGGCTTCCCTGGGATAGGAAGTGGGGAAAAAAAAAAAAGAAAATATGACATGAAATGTCAAAAGAGAGACTATACAATCAGTTGCCTTAGTGAGCAAATGTTGCTGCAACAGTGTCCTCTACATCATGAGCACAGATTTCTCATAACTTTAGCAAATGTGGATCTTGAATAGAAGCTAGATGGCTCAGGAGTGATCTTCATTTTGGCAAGTGAGACCTTGTGATTTCCTTCAAGGTCAGGACTCTACCAAGGGAGGCAGTGTGTGGTAGGTCTACAGCAGCCAGCTGGGGGTCTTTCCATTGACTGCAGTAGGAACGGTTTAAGGCTTTAGTTCTTAAATTAGTTTTGTCCAAATATGTAAAAATATTCTCCCATATAAAATACTCTCCCACCATAGAGGCTGTGATTCTGCATGCTGTTTTTACAAAACTCATCTGTGGTACTGCAGAACCAATGTTTACTATGAAGTGCAAAAAGCAGTTATGTGGGTTTTTGTCTTTTTCAAGTTGAAAACTTGTTAATATTTGTTATTGAACAGGTATAACTGAGATTATGAGGAAGTCACTTGTACAGTGCCACAATTCTCAGCTAGTTAATTTAAAAATTGTAATTAGATTTTCTCCAGCGTTTTAATTACTGAAGCCAAGGGAGTCCCCATGTTCCAAGAGAAAGACATAGTAAAAGTCTAGTTATTTGCACAACTTACCCTCAGATTCTAAAAAACAATGGAAAACCTTCTCCAGTTTAGTTGATTCTGCTCAATATACAGGGTTCAGTCCCTTTACTGCATGGCTGGTATGGTAACAAGTCCCTGCATTAATCAGAAATTAAAACTCCCTCAAGAAATTCAGAGCAAGCACTGGACTGACCCATCCAAAGGATGAAAGAGTGAAACTGTGAACCTATTTATGAAGAAAACCCCCTTTGTTACTGTTACAAAGTTTTCTTTTGCAATCAATGGAGTTTCTTTATCTGTGAAAACCTGGGTGGTTCAAAATATGCTTTTTCTACTCCAGTTCCCAGCACTTAATTCTCAGTCTACCACCTGATTGTGTTTCATGGAAACCAGAAGTCCTTTGACATTAGAACCATATTCAAAATGGAGGTAATAGCTCCTCCATCTGATCCAATGAGAGGCATTGAATATAATGGCTTATTTTGTAAAAGCAACAGTAAATGTGAACACCTGCCTTATAGCTCCCAGGGGACTCTTTTCAAAATAGACCTTCCTAATAGTTGAGATGAGCTTAGAGAAGCCATTAACATCTTTCCAAAATTACAGTTTAAAGATTACAATGACCTTTGAAAAGCTTTCCATTCTCTCTCTCCCTTGCATATCCATATGGATCTTAGCACAGTGTCGTCTCAGGGGGCTCTGCCAGTGAGACAGCTGTAAATGCTGTCCCCTTTCACAGCAGACCAGGTTGCTCATACAAGTCCTCAACGGCTGAGCAGTGCTGTGCTGGTGGGCTTGCCGTTTCATGCCAGGTCCTGTGCTACGTACACATTGGTCCATGCCTGGGTTCCACCCTTGTGTAAAGGAAGTACTTCTTCATCTGGGAAATTTGGGTGAGGAGCAGCACATAAGGCATGCTGAGGTCCAGATCATTAATACAATATAGATGTAACTTTTGCCAGGTCTGACTGTGCCCTGCTGTTCCCAGTCCTCCAAAGATGTCTAAGTAGATTATCTGTGTCCCACACAAGGCCCCAGCGGCCAGTGTGCCTCATCCTTGGCCTCACACCACAGAAAGATGGCCCTGGTTGGCTTGGAAGAATGCTGTCCCTACCGGGATGCTGTGAGGAGGCGTGATGTGTGTAGAGAGAGTTAATGGTGCTGATTGGTATCTGCAAGACCAGTGTCTTCTCCACAGACTGTAATGTCACCTTTTCTCTCGGTCACATTTCAACAAAGTTCAAGAAGGATCAGCTACACAAGGGCAACTCTGTGGCATGACTCAGGAATCCAGCTTTAGCAAATGTCTTGAGACAGGTTCCGGTGCTGATCATGGTAAAGACTGAGGGGATCAAGAACACGCAGACTGTGTGGAAGGCTCCTAAGCTGACTAACACAGTAAGCAGCCTTTAGCAGTTAGGAAACGCGGCACCTTTGAGAGGTAAAACTGTCACAGATTTACCAGGGGAGTTTCAAGCCCTGTTCTGCCCACTGGATGTGGGGCACATGGCATGTGGCGCTGGATGTGGCAAAAGCTAACCTACAAATGTAGTCCGTGTCTATGATTAAGACACTAAAAATCACCACCTCCCTCTGAGTGTCAGGTAGCAGCCACTGACACCCATTCTGTGTCCCTCGTTCGCATAAAACCCATAGGATGCATAAGATCTTCAGTGCTGCCGGTTGTTCCATCACCTATGCTGATAATTTTTTAAGTGTCTAGGCATGCTCAGTTTGAACTAGAGGCTTGTGAAGATGTGTGTCTTGATTAAAGTACTCTGATATTTAAGTCAAATACTGTGTGTTGTAGCAATAGATCTTGTGGCTGTTTGCAAAGAGATAGCGTTATTGTTCTTACTTTAAATGTGGGAAATTAAGTGATTTTCTCATGATCATCCAGAAGAAAAAGTGGTGAATAGGATGCTTTTCTCTTGATCTTAAAACTAGTACTTGTAATTAAAACCCCATGCTGCCTCCAAGTGCTATGATTCTCCAATCTAAATGATTCTATGATTCTATGATTGCTTTTTCTTTCCCAACAAATAACTGCATACTCAAGGGCAGAACCTCACTGTTATATTTTAAGGACATTCACTACTCTATAGTGGGCAGGTTGTGTAGAGCTGGTCAGGATTTATTATAAAGTAAATTTCAGGAAGAGCTAATTTTTTGTAGCCAAAAAAATCTGCCAAAATCTGTTTTGACAAATCTTTCACTGGTAATGCTTAATGTCCAGATGGAATTTGACAGACCTAAACACATCTGTATTCTAAAGGGCATCCTAGAACTCACAGTCAATTATAAAAGCAACACTTGGTTTTGCTCTTATGCTTTTTCTGGCTTAAAAAAAGACTTATAAAAAGTTCTGCCATCACCTTAACGGTCAGAACATAATGGCCTTAATACCCCATTCATTTGAAAACCTTTCATTTGCATAGTGCTCACTGTTATTATGATGGAATTACCTGATCTTATTAAGGTCTTGGGACAGTGAGCAGAGCTACTGAGGGTTCTGCCCCTTCTGTGGAAGTGCAGTGTTAGCTTCTAGGGTATCAGGAAAGACCCCACTTGGGAATGTATACTATTTTATGATAACTTTTATAGACAATTGAGTCCTGAGTCAATACTACAACACGTAAATGTTTACATATGAATGTTCTGATGTTCTTGCTATTCTATGAAGGTAATTTTGAGAAGCCTTGGGCTAGAGGAAAGGTTTAATTCTACCATTGAGGAGATGCAATAAATGTCATTAAGGTTAAGGAGATTTAGTCATGGTTTTTGAGGCAAAACAAATCTACTTATGATATCATAACCTGAGGGAAAAAAAAAAAAAAATTACACTAAGTGGGAAGTCTAGGTGATTCAATTTTAATGTGTCAGGATAGCTACTAAAACTTGAAATGCTTTGCAGCCCTCTAAGTGGGAAGCCATTCAGCTAGAGACGTATTTTTGATCCTGCGTATGTGCATACTGGCATGCTCTTTCTCTAGACTTGTTTTCATCTTTCTTGGAAAGATACAATGAGTCCATAACAGAAATTTATCATAAGTTTGGAGAGTCCTGCTTACATAAACCTGTGGGAACTCCTAAAAGCAATGTGGAAGAGGCAGCCCTTTTTTGGGGTGCAGAGATGTGGGGAAGGGGCATTCAGCTTTGTGGACATCCTCTTCTTTATTATAAGAATATTAAAACCTGGGGTGAAATCCTAGCTCTTTGGATGTCAATGGCAAAACTTCATTGATGGGAGCTGGGCTGGGTTCCCGCTTTTCGTGGCTTGCACTGACTTTGGCCCGGCTTGCCCCCTGCAAGACTGACCCTGTTTGGAGACCAGCTTTGAGGGAAGAGTGGTGCCATGAGCATGGTGCCAGGGCATGGTGAGGGCCGGCTGCTGCCGGAGGGCATGCCAGCTGAGGTGACCCCAGCACAGGCCACTGTCCCCCCGGCCACGGGGCATAGGGGGCAGCGCTGGGTGAGACCCCCAAGGAGGCTGGGCAGGGCCCATGGGGCCTGGTAGTGCCCTCAGGGCCCTGACAAACAGAACGAAATCTATTTATGGATAGGAAAAGTCAGGAAAGTAATTTAAATCATGCATCCTGATGACCTCTCACACAATACTGTGCAGGACTATGCCTCTCTAAAAATATTTTAAATGCCATCTACTTTGTGTTTTGCATATGGAATAACATAGTGTCCAGCCGTGGCTCCTTCTCCTGCCTTCTTCTTCACCTGGCAGTAATTCTCTTTCTGTCTTCATGTTAGCTCAGAGATGCTAGGCTGTGATGAAGTTCCCTCCTGAGTGGTTTATACAGTTACGTAAATCTACCTCCTTTCCTCTTTCCTCTAGTTTTGCCTGGTGTGAAATTATTTCTTGGCCTTTCAAGTCTATGTAATTTTTCACATTTTTCTTAAATTACAAAGCTTAAAATTGCCCACAGAAGTCATCAGTATAAGCCGCAGTGGAGCAATTGTTGCTAAGGATAATGAACCTCCTACTGCTCAGGATGATTTTGAAATTCCTGTATTATCTAGGATTTCTATATTATCTAGGATTTGCAAAAATTGAGCCAGAAATCTCATGAGCCTTTTTTTCACTGTGTTTTATAGCAGTTTTCCTATTTCCCTGTGGAAATGCTATGAGGACAATCTGGTCTGTTCTGGCTATATCAATTTCATTATATTGCCAAACCCTTCTTTTCCCAGAATTGTGTATTTTCCAGATATGTTTCGCTGGCTTCACTAGAGCTAGGACATTACTCCTCATCTTTGAAGCAAACATTAACTTGCACATAGATTTATTTATTATTATTAACACCCCTATTAGAGTTTACCCTATTTTTACATTTATGCACTGGAAGTGCTGTGTTCTGCAACAGTTATCAGTGCTAAAGAAATGAGAGTGTAGTATTGTACATTTGTCTCTATAAAAATGGCTCTGTTTACAAGTGAAAATATGCTCTGCTTTCTTAATGGAGGGTGCACGAGCAGAACGTTAAACACAGAGCTACATCCCTAAAGCCTACAGAGGTAAATAAGTAATTGAAGTTACTTAATGATTACTTTCATGGTGGTTATAAAGTATAGCCCACTCCTATTACAGTATACTGGAAAACTTGGAAAAGAAAACCTGTTGAGTCTTTGACATCTGTTCCTACCATATCAGATTTCATAAATTTTCAGCCAGTCTAAGTCAGGGTACCTGGCAGCTTGCAGAGCAGTCTGTTTGGTAGAACTGTTGTTGGAGGATGGATGTTACCAGCTCAAAAACTTTTTGCACAGTGGATTTACTTGTGACTATTGCCGAAACATTGCTTCCCTTATTTCTGAGAAAAAAAGGCTTATCAAGGTGATAGGAGTTGAAAAATAATTGCAATAACTTCATTTTTAAAGCTATCAAGTTCGGAAATTTCCCATGAATTAGAAATATTTTTTTTTCAGTCAGTTGTCTTGCAAAGCTGTATTAATTTTCCAGGCCAAAGCAAATGATAGTAAACACTTATTTGTATTTTCAGTCTAGTAAGATGACCTGTCTGGAGGGTATATTCTGAGTAAGCAAAAGATATATTTTAAGATCCCTTACCAATCTTACCAAGATTTTAATAAAACATTTTGAAAAGGCATGTGTTATAATTGAAAGAGTCTTAAATGTGTCTTTTTAGTTAATTCTGAAAGAACATCTTAAGAATACCTACCAGAAATAAACTGAACTGTTTAGCAATTTTTTTGAAAGATAAGAGTTATTAATGATATACATAAAACTTAGAGAAAGCATCTGCTAAATATTTCATATAAATTACAGATTCATAAGATTTTAAGTCCATTTCTTTGAACTATAATGTTGGGGTTTTATTTAATAAAAAAAAGTCTCTGATAAGAAAATATGCAGACATATATGGATGCTAAATTATCCACTGGAAAGACCCTATATTGTTCTCTAATGCAATGAGAATTGTAAGAATAATACAAATCTGTAAATGTGAAGGCCATAGAACTGGGGTTATTATCTTTCTATGTCTGTAGTGACTTTATAAAAATTTTGAATGGAAATTTATATGATTCATATTCTTTGTGTGTGATAGAATAAAAAGCCATATATAACAATTTATTTAAAAGGCAGAAGATTTTTATTTGCAAAGAATGTTCTCTACATGACTAACAAAAAATTACAAGAAGAGTTCCTCCATTTCAAGATTGAACAAAGAACTTTATTGCTTCAGTATATCTGTAGTTTTCTCTCCTTTTTTCCATAGGAAAAAATCAGTAGAAGAATCATAAAAGCGTTCACTTTTCCAATTTCCACCTTACTGGATTTGCTTAACTTTAGAAAAGTTATATAAAAGAAAAAAACAGATTTTAAAAATTTGAAGATATATTCCCTCAAAACAATCTACAATTGTATCTTGTTACAAAAATGTGGAAAAATAATTAAAAAAAACCCCACTTCAGAATACCAAAAAATAATTTTATATCACAAAAATATTTAAAAAAATAAATTGGAGAGGCATAGAGAACTCTAAACAAGCTCAGTATTTAAAATTACTGTAGCTGCCTGCTTTTTCCATTTTTAGAAATGGAAAAATTGTCTTTGTCTACCTCTTTCTCTGAAGCAAACTCCTCTTTTCATGGCTTTATATTACAAAATAAAAGAAATAGCTATCCCACCACCTTCTCACTTTGTCATCTGCATCATCTGCTTTCTGTACTGTACATTTAGAAGTAAGAAATAATAGATGCAGATAAAACTTTGGTTTTGAAGATGATATCAGTTTGGTCATTTGGCTTTTGAAGATAGTTTTGTCTATTTTACTCAGAAGTGATTATCAGTGCCCTGAGCTCCTACTTATATGGAGAACTTCCTTTTCACTAAGTATTATTTCTCTTTACTAAGGCTGTCCTGTGAATACCGTTACCAGTCAGGTCTCACTGTAAATAATTTGGATCTGAAGCTATAAAAAAGTTGACTGTTCTCTTTTGTATTGAATACCATGATCAGTCTGACCATGCAAAGACCTCCGGGGACATCAATATTTGATGGCAGTGGTAAGTGCTCAGTATTGCTGCCATTCATCTTTAGCTTTGGGCAGACCTTGGAGTTGGACTTTGGTAGGCTTAAACCTGAATTTTGAGGCTTAAAAAAGAAAACTGGAGCTCTTAGAACTAGCGTCCTTCAGCCTAATGTCCTCAGGCAACTGAATTGCTCTTAAAGTCATCAAGGACAAAGTTTTACTTGTAAGACTGACAGCTTTTTCTCATCAATCAACCCATGAGAAACTCAGCTGAGCTTGCTCTGGTGACTGATCTGAGGATAGTCCTGTAGCTCAGCAGGAATATGTCATTACACAAGTCTCTTGACAGTTGCTCTTGTATTTTACACCCATACATTCCTCCAAACAAGCAAACAGGAGGAGGAAATGCAGTTGAAATCACAAAGTATTTCATTGTCGAAACTATCTTTCTTCTACACTATTGTGGTAGGAGGAAATGCATTTAAGTTAGTTTGGCTTGTTGTTTCAAAGGTCGGCTTTGTTTACCCCTAGATATTAGCTGGGAACAGAGAGAATTCAAGAATGTGGAATTTTACAAGAAGAAAAGAATTTTAGATAATGCTTTGAAACACTCAGTAAACTGAGAAGACAAAACCCAATGCAATATAAATAAGATATAGAATATCTCAGGTAGTTCAGCAGTCATGGTATGTTTCAACTCTAGGAACATGTATAAAATGCTAAAGAAAAAGAATATATGTTTACACAAAAAGAAAAATATTAGGTTAAAGAGTGCTCGTAGTTGGCCACTCCCTTGGGGAAGAAATTTTATCTAATTTATTTAAATTTAGAAATGAAGTTATATGGAAAGTCTTAGGGAATCTGTAGATGGGAACCCTGGATGAACACTGTCTTGAAGCTGAAGTCCTCTTTTTTTTTTACATTTTTTAGTACTTTAATCTATATAAAGTAGTTGAATATTGCTAACAACATGTAATCTTATTTTATATTAAAATTGTCTTCTACATAAGGTAAATTAAGTTACGTTTTGTTTCAGAATAGTAGTATAATGTTGAAGTCATTTCTCTGATTTCAGTTCAGCTTGCAGAACAATTTTGATGCACATGAAACAGAGCCATTATAGAGGAAACTAATTGTAAGCTTCACTCCGGATATACACCAAATGCACTCCAACCTCAGTGGTGATAAAGTGGTCCAAAACAGCATTTGGCCCTTTGGTCAGCTTCAAACTACCTGTGTGATGGAGACATTCAGAACAGGTTCAATATAGCAAAAATATAACACCCAAACAGTCTACAGAGTTGATGTAGAATAATCAGCTCTTTCCCATATACTGAGTAGTATTTCTATCTACTGATCCACTCTTACAGCAACAAATTAAGTGCTAATGTAACCACTGAGTGATTGTGTCTATTCCTAATCCAATGTAATCTTATACTACATAAAATAAATCCACACACTGCTCGTTCTGCTTGAACAGGCTTTCTGACTGTGGAAAAGCCCAGCTTGATTCTTGTTTCTTATCTCCACAGCTTTCTAATCATGTACTTATTAGCAAGGCTAAAACGCATTTTGGCATATGTATACTGCCTGCATTTCTTACTGTTGTCTTGCAAAGCTCTATTTGTATTATTTTATAACATTTTTTAATGTTCTTAATGGTATTTTAACCATTTCTTAATACCATTCCAGTCTTGATTTCTTAATAATAATACAGTAATTTATTTTATACCACTTCCTTATACTATCTTTCATGTTATAAAATATCATATGCTAAGTTTAATAGGTCTACAACTGAGAGTCCGGATTCCTAAAGATCTCTATAAAATATCAGTGATTACCAGATAAGAAAGCTTTTTCCTTACACAAGTCTAGAGATATTGTCTCTTATAATCTAAAGCTTTAAATGGAGTTTGCTGTCAGAGCTGACGTTCTCCAAGACCCTTGTTTGTTATTGTCCTTGGCTGGTGTATCAGCTTGGAACAAGACATCAGGCTTCCATAATTCTCACGCTTCAAACCCAGGTTAACGGCTTCTTTGTTTTAACACAAGCCACAGTCAATGTGTTGTTTCTTAGATAGCTGGGTCCTCAATGCTTTAAAATGTGATACATTTTTCAGTTTTTTATTAGCCCTAGTTGCTGGTTTTCATCCTGCCTTGTCTTCCTGGAACATCCTTGCTGAGTCTTTTACTTGTTAATCTTCAAATTCTTTCTCAGGACTCATTTCTTTCAGAAAGACTTCCTCTAAAAAATAGTTGGATGCAACAGAGACATCTTTCATGATATCTAAGTGTAGTGGCCCTTCCCCACCTTATCAGTTTCTGTACCTACAGTGTGGTCCACTATCTTTTATTTCTGCTTACATACAATTCAAAGATCTTTTTTTTTTTTCCCCTAGAAATTATTCATACACCCCAACCAGTTTAAAAGTATAGTTGTACATACATGCACATATATAAAACCATAATGGTAACACTTTATAGGCCTTCTGACTAAAGGATGCTCATGTTTCCTTATATTCAAATTACGACATTGCCGCCTAAATAGGAAATAAATAAAGAAATCTGTATTTTTTCCCTTTATCTGCAGTATTTTTTTCTAAATTTTCTCATTATAAAATACACATCTTTTAAATTAGATTAGTTTTCTTTACTTCCCAATTTGCTAGATCCCTAGGTTAGTACATTACATGTCACAACTAGAAGCAGGAAATCATTGCAGGATAAAGTTTACTCTGTAGGCTCTCTAATCTTTTACTTTCTCTGACAAGTACAGAATTATCTTGTCCTCATTATCTGCAAGAATTTTTTAATCTAATCATCCTAAATAAATCGAAAAACTTCCTTTCTGATTTTAAATGAATTAAACAGAGCAGCTGATACAGAAGGATTTGCCATTTCTACACTGATTTCAGCTCTTTATTTCTTCAAGTTCAACTTTGCAAAGTAATGATTAACCCACATGTCACTGGTCATCCTGTGAGCTTGTTAGTCTTTCTTCTGTGTTTATGTCTTTGGAAATCTTTGTTCTGGGCCTAGAGATAAGGAAAATAAGATAGTGGGGGTGAATGGGACCTCTGGTGAGCTGTAGGAGTCCTTTGTATTATCAGCTTGAATAGTAATTAGCAAGGTATAATCACTGAACATACTCAGACCTTTTCTTCCACTCCTCACAGTCTGGCTGGGTTTTCTTTCCACTTTGTCATCCTTGGCGCTACTTTTGTGTTTGCTAGGCCTTTTCTTTTCTGTTTCAAATAAGCAAAAATTACTCTTAAGAACCTCCCCTTCCCTTTTCTCCCTTATCTATTTTTGTCTCTTTAATCACTTTCACCCCTCTGATTATTCCTCTTCTGGATCATGCAGGAAGATTCCCAGAGGCCTTTAGGAAGGCTCTGCTTTCCATCTGAAGGCAGTTTTACATGACGCTACAATAACAGCAATTGGAGGAATGGCTTGTAGGTTGTTTTTCCAGATTTTCAGGGTCAAGAGATAATGATTTCAGAACATTAATTAATTTTAAAATGTTTGGGGGTATGTATTTACTGCCTGCTGAAAGCCAGAGTCTGGCAGCTCTGGAGAGAGAAATAATTATCATGAAAAGTATAATATGTATTTCAGAGACAGTTAACCAACCCCCCAACAAAAACAACAGAAAACTGACTTCATGAACCATGATTTTGGAGAGACTACTACTCACAGTCTAGGCTAGTTAAGTCTATGTCATTTCTGCTCAGAATAGCAATGTAGCACTCAGCTACAGCGTGTATTGGGTTTGCATGGCAAGGTTTGGTAGCTGGGAGGCTACAGGGGTGGCTTCTGTGAGAAGCTGCTAGAAGCTTCCCCCATGTCCGATAGAGCCAATGCCAGCCAGCTCCAAGACAGACCCACCACTGGCCAAGGCCAAGCCCATCAGTGATGGCAGTAGTGCCTCTGGGATAACATTTAAGAAGGGGGAAAAAAACCCTGCGCAATTTCAGCTGGAGAGAGGGGTGAGAATATGTGAGGGGAATGACTCTGCAGACACCCAGGTCAGTGAAGAAGGAGGGGGAGAAGAGATGGTAGATACATTGTGAATTATAATGAATACTGCATTTCTCCCAGTTTTCTAAGTGCTTTTATAACGCTGTCCTGTCACTGTGGAAGCTAAAGAAAGAGTATTGTGCTTTCATGGAAACCAAAGTGCAACGAAACATTTTTAACATCAGTTCAGCAAACCAAGTTTTGGAAATTGCTTGCAGTGTGCACTTGACAGCAGACACCAGCAATTCCAGATGAACTAGCACACAACGTGTCTTCGTCTGACATGTTTTTACTTGATTTTATATCAGAGGAACTCCACTGAGGGAACTTATTCAACATTAGCACAAGTGAGATAAGAAGCCTGTATTAATGGGGCTTAGTCAATCAAGAGCAGCAAGATGTCTGAATTTGGAGTGCGGCTAAATTGTTTTCATAATGGATTCTATTAATTGAATTAATTTTCATGTCTAAGCAGGATTTAACTAGGTTCATATTTGCAACTGTCATCCAATTTAGTAATCAGCAACCAATTTAGAAATGCAGTATTTAGATTGGATATTAGGAAAAATTTCTTCACGGAAAGGGTAGTCAAGAATTGGAACAGGCTGCCCAGAGAGGTAGTGAAGTCACCATCCCTGGAAGCATTCAAAAAATGGGTAGATGTGGCACTTGGGGACATGGTTTAGTCTGGTCTACCCTTAATTGTTTTAGTGTGGACTTGGTAATGTTAGGTTAATGGTTGGACTGGATGATCTTAAAGGTCTTTTCCAACCTAAATGATTCTATGATTCTGTTTCCTGTATTTTGCGTACCAGATTGTGATGAGTAAACTCAAATGAGCCAGATAAATTTTGCTTGAATGACAAAGATAATACAAACACTAGTAGGCTGAGAAGATCACCTTCTTTTGTCCCAGACAAAGGTTATGGATACAGTATTTACAGAATTAACATTGAGTATGCACCTATAATATGTTTTGTGTTCTGTGAAAAGTAGACAGTCATATCAAAATTTTTATCTGTTTGCCCAGCATTAGCAAAAATTAATATAAACAATTAAAGAAAAAAGCAGCACACAGATGGCTGAGCACACTTCTTCTCAGTGTGCATAACAGCATGTCTTGAGATACTTCTCAGTTCAAGCTTCAGACCATACTTTATGAGATAGTGATGTGAACTTGTGCAGCTGATCAGAAGAAAACTCCCTACTCTTCTAAGGACTGCTGACATTGCTGTTACCACACAGTGCTGGAAACATTTGTCTTCTAAATTACAAATTAGTATTATAACATACTCCCAGCAACTAACCAATGTAAAGTGTTTCCAAGCAGTGTTTCCAAACATTTAATGTTTACTTGCTGCAGTGGAACTTAAGAATGAAGATCATCTGATTTTAAACACAAGTTGGTCCTTGAGAGAGGGTGCATGACAGTAGCCATGAATCCTTCAGGAACTTTATTGCTGATGCACAGAAGCATAAACAGGTTCTTGTTAAGATCAAAGAAGAGAAAATCTTTTAAGTTATCCCTGGGTTGATTAGCTCCAACTCTATCTCCTCTCTGAGTGAAACATGAATTTTAAACAGGAGCAGAGGAGCTCTGATGGTTCCCTGGCCTGTTCTTTTGTAGAGGTGTGAGGGTTTTTTCTTCTTCATTTTGAAAATTTGGAAGTTATTTTCCAGTGAAAGACACGGATTTTGAGAGCTCTGAGTGGCGCGATCCAATCACAAGGCAGGCAAGTAGGACATGAAGGTTGCCTCTGAATATGCCACTCACAGTAATATGCTACAAACTTGCAAGCATCCACTTTTTCAGTGCTTCAGCTCACTGGAGTGTCAGTACCTACAAACAGTATCTACAAAATGGGAAAATCCAGCACATTCTTCCCTGTACTTTTGCAAACAGATGACTTGAGTCTTGGGAGAAGTTAATGTCTGATCTTCTCCCATGTACAGTTTGCTTTTTCAGCTAGTTTCAATTCTCCCACATTTCAGTCCATCAAAATACGTGATCTAAAAATAAAACCAAATAAGTAAGAGTTTTTAAAGCTTCACATATTAAGCATTTATGCCTAACTAGAATCTGCTAATGAGGGACAGATTAATTGACGCCTGTTGGAACCAAGTAGAGAGACACAATCTGCAAAAATACAGGTAAGTATCCTATTCCAACTTTTCCAAAGATTGCAGTGTTCTAATTTCAGCAACTCCAGTGAGCAGTCAGTGTCAGAGTCACCCAGAAAAAATTCCCATTTTTATGTGATATTCAGCTCTGGAGCTTTTGGGACTGATTCTAATTTTGAATTATAGATGAAGTATTTCTTTGGTAAATGTTCCCAGACACATTAGGCATAAAAAAGGAAGTATAGTAAACTCCAGGTCTTCTTAAATACTTCCTCCAGAAGTATATTCACTTCTGTGCAGGAATATATATGAGTGTTTGTTTAGGATAAAATTGATAACATGGTGAGAGCAATGAAAGAGAAAATTGAATACAATGACTAATCAGTTCAAAGACAGCATTTTCTGATGTCTTCATTTTTCCATAAGAGGATGAACTTGAGACAGGCTTGCAAATGGGAGCTATGTATTTCAGAGAACATTCTGCAGTCACCTCAGTGCTGTAGAATCAGATCCCAGTAACTTGTTCAGAATCAGCTTCTCCTCTCTGGAAGACAATCTGAGAAGGGAACCAGTGTAAAAACAAGCTGTCAGCAAATAAAAGCCAATAACCATCCATACGAACAACAGGAAGCACTTTATTGAATGATTAGAAGATTAAAACAAACTCATGGTGGTAACTTACTACTTACAATGATGAAAAGCAGCTCAAGACTTTATTCAAGTCTCAGGCTCTTAACAGAGGATTAGTTTTAACCCTTGTACAACCAGCTGCTTCTGGAGATTTGGGCCCTGTTATCTGGATCTGCAAGGTGTGAATCCCTTTGAGGGTGAGACTGGGGCCATATCAGGACTTTAAAAGAGAGCAAAGACTGGTTTCTGCCTGGAACTAATTTTGGACCAATGGTTAAGAGACAACATGTTTTGACCAGCAGAGCCTTCCAGATGTGTAACAGCTTGAATATGTATGCCTGAAAATACAGCATCAAAGGCACATCCAATGCAATGCTATTGATGCACACCCCCAACTGGCAGAAGCTGCTGGACAGCTGTGAAACACATTCTGGTATTTATAATTTTTGAAGTCCTATGCTTAATTATGTACTTGTCTGTGTTTCTTATTTGTCAGTATGCTCTTCAAAACAAACCAGGCTGGTCAAAGAGGTCTCAGTGTCCGTAGAGTGTTAGGAAGGTACAACAGGACCTTACAGATGGCTATGTTTAAAACAAGAGAAATAGGCAAAAGGTAACTTTTGAAATGACTGCAGAATGTGGTTCAAGCTTTATAAAAAGAAAAGTGCATTCCTCTGACCAGAGACTAAGCTTGACCAGAGCAAATCCTGAAGCATTTGAAAACATTACTGAAAAGGGAAAACCTGTGTTAACTTTGGCTGCTACTAATTGTCCTGGTTTCAGCTGGGATAGAGTTAATTTTCTTCCTAGTAGCAGGCATAGTGCTGTGTTTTGGATTTAGAATGAGAAGAATGTTGATAACACACTGATGTTTTAGTTGTTGCTAAGTACTGCTCATGCTAGTCAAGGACTTTTCAGCTTCCCATGCTCTGCCAGGTGCACAAGAAACTGGGAGGGGGCACAGCCAGAAGAGTTGATCCAAACTGACCAAAGGGCTATTCCATACCATATGACGTCATGCCCAGTATATAAACTGGGGGGGGGGGTTGGCCGGGGAGCAGCGATTGCTGCTCGGGAACTGTCTGGATATCGGTCGGCGGGTGGTGAGCAATTGCATTGTGCATCACTTGCTTTTTATATTATTATTATTATTATCATTATTGTATTGTTATTATTATCATTACTATTTTACTTTATTTCAATTATTAAACTGTTCTTATCTCAACCCAGGAGTGTTTCTCACTCTTACTCCTCCGATTCTCTCCCCCATCCCATCGGGGTAGGGGGAGTGAGCGAGCGGCTGCGTAGTGCTTAGTTGCTGGCTGGGGCTAAACCACGACACTAATACTTGTGTTGCAATGGAAACACAGCCACACACTGGAGCATATGCTGATGTGAACTCCAGCTAGCACAGTTAAAACATTGATTGTGTTCTGCAGAAACAATAATAAAAAGCAGACTAAGTAGCTTATTTAATGTAAGTAATGTCTGTGAGTTCATATACTTTCATATAGAGTCTGTTGTTAGTTTCTGAGTTGCCTTTAACACCAAGAATCAGTAAAGAAAAACAAGTGGGAATAAAAGTTTCTACCATTGTTCCTACAAAAAGACTGTGCAATGCATTGAGGGAGTAACTTCAGGTGCTGAAGGTGCTGGCTAAGTAGATTAAGCATTCAGTGGAAAATAGTCTGATAACTTTGATCTGTGGCGGTGCCGATGGTGGCAGCTCCAATCAGAGTGGCCTCCAGTGGGAAGTTAGAGAGTCCTGTGTGAGAGCTTAGCAACTGACATCTCAGTTACTTTTGATCAAGAGGCTTAAGTAGCTGCTTAACTCTGCCTTGAATTACTCTAGTGAATTGAAGTCCTAAATTGTGAAGAGTGAAATAAAGCTGAAGACACGCAGATGCACTGGACAAAAAGGCAAGGGACACCCAAGTGTTCTTCATAGGGAATGGTGGGGTGCGTGTTCAAACCACCTGTTCCCAGAATCTGTTGCACTGATCACATTTTTGCTTGGAACTGGCATCAGGAATGGCTGAGTGCTCTGGGAGGTTGCCTAGAGAGAAGAAATTTGGGTATCTAAAATACTGCAAATTTGACTGAAGGTGCTGAAAAAAACCATTCATTGATTACAGTGATTTATTTTTAGGCTTTTAGGAGCTACGGAGCTTAATACCTCTGCACAGGCCTGTTTGTAACCACCCCCCCCCCCCCCCAAACTGACTAAAAAATTGCAATTTTAATGTTACCTTTCCTTTATGGTCATTTTGCTCACCCCTCCCCCAGCATAAATATTGGATCTGTGTGTGACAGCAGTTGCAAATAAACTGGTGCAATTCACAAAGCTACGACTTACTTTCCCAGTGTCTGTCTGTCTTTCACTCGCTCGCTCGCTCGCTCACTTTCCCCCTGTCTCACCCTTTCCTTTTTCATGTCTGCCTTATTAATGTGGCCTTTTGTTGCTCAGTAAACTTGAAGACAAAATGAGAAATGGCATCAAAAGCATCTATAATGTTCTGCATGTTAATAACAGTGAGCTTTTTCAGGCACTTCAGAACCAGCAGTTTGTTAGTCTTGATTGTTAATGGCTTAAAGGCAAATAAATTACCTTACTGGGGAAAAAACCAAAAGCTACAGAAACATTAATTTTGCAGCTAAGTATACTTGTAATTTTTTATGTTAATTCTCTTGCCAAAGGCAGTAAGTCTGAACATCAACAGACAGGTATGTCAAACACAGAGATTGTATTGCAGTCTGAGTAATCTGACATCTCAATATTCTCCCAATAGAATATTCAATTCCTTTTCATTTATGGTTGTTGACTTCTGTTCTGATGTTCAATGTTGTTTCACAGTCATCTTCACTTCTGTAAAGTGCAGGGGTGGATAATAGAATCATAGAACTATAGAACGCTTTGGGTTGGAAGGGACCTTTAGAGGTCATCTAGCCCAACCCCCCCTGCAGTGAGCAGGGACATCTCTAACCAGATCAGGTTGCTCAGAGCCCCATCCAACCTGACCTTGAATGTTGCCAGGGATGGGGCCTCCACTACCTCTCTGGGCAAAATAGCAGAGGGAGGAGTCCCCTTTTCCTCCCACCCTAAGTAGCAGCATCCAAAATGGAAGCTCTGCCTGGATGTACGACAGGGCAGTGCCACAGCCGCTTTCTTCCTTCTTTTCCACGAGCTACATCAGGCACAAAGGGAGGCAAAATACTGCCAAACCATAATCCTACATTCACTCGTGGTGTTTTTAGTATTTTCCAGCCAGACTGCACAGACGTAAATGGCTACTAAAGTGCAGAGCGGTGGTGAATTAGACAGTAGCTGTTTGGTGGAAGAGAGGATCACAGCAAAAACCACCCAAGAATGACTGCCCAGGGATGCAGGTCTTGCCTATCATGACAGCATTTTTGCTCTAGTGTGAAAAATGGCCATGGAAACCGACAATGGAGAACTGGAAAAACATTTCTTAGCAGAACTGTGGGCTTTCTCTCTTCTCAGAGATTTTTTTTTTTTTTTCTTTTCCTTTGGCAGTGCTCTGAATTCACCTAAATTCAAGGAAATGCACATCTGACATTATTTGCAGATTAGAAGTTTCAGATGTGCAGCAAAGTTAATGCAGTTAGTACATTATACACCGTTAACAGATGACCTGTGCCTCAAGCAGTTAGTCTCTTCCTGTCTT
Organism: Pelecanus crispus; assembly: GCF_030463565.1. Taxonomy (NCBI): domain Eukaryota; kingdom Metazoa; phylum Chordata; class Aves; order Pelecaniformes; family Pelecanidae; genus Pelecanus; species Pelecanus crispus. The sequence continues at coordinate 56,998,698 of NC_134645.1, forward strand.
TGATTTCTTATCCTCTAACCATTTTATGCTGAGAGAGACTGTGTTATCACCTTGCCATTTCCAATAATTGTATTATGCTGCAGAGGAAAAAAATCAATTAGTCACTCAACAATGAGGAACATGTTTTTGCTGGAAAATGAACATTCTTCTCATATTTTTCCCACATTTTTAGCATGCAGTTATTTGTATGCACAGATAGATAAAGCAGAGTTCATGAATGTAGATGCCATTTCCTCCTTTCAGTCAGGTAGACTTATAATTACCTGATTATGTTTATACCAGACCCATGAGTGAAACTGAGGTATATTTTCTGCATCATGCAGTACAAACAAGAACAAAGTGTTGTAGGTCATATTTGCACTCCTGGATTCTTGGTTTAGCTCTTGGTCAGCTGGAAGCACACTGGGGTTGCTTTGCATTGCAGTTGGTTCCAGCATCTTGTGTTGGGGCACTTATCAGCTGTGAATGGCCCATACAGTGAATTTCACTTTGCTCAGTGGCACTGCTGCCTCTGCATCCAGTGATGGGACTGTGTAGGAGATAGTGAAGAGCTATTTCTGATTCTGTCCACCAGTTACAGCATATTCTTCATTATTACTGTAAATTACTGCTAGCAGTTTCTGTTAGTGACTGACATAATAGATCATTTAGCAACTGCTTCACATATCTTCTAATAGCAACTTTCTTTAGATCATACATTCTTTTAAACTGAACTTCATTTACTTCTGTGGGTATCAGAAAGACAGGATAATAGGAAATGGCACTAGACATAATATTTTACAAACCATTTGAGGGAAATCATATTAAATTCTAGCATTTATTTACAGATATCCATGTAACTCCAAATTTGGAAAGATGACTACTTCCCTGTAGGTTTATTTTTAGGGTGGCATTTTCAGGCAACATCACCCATTTCCTGGCAACAAACTCTTAATGTTGCCTCACAAGGCAACTATGTTTCTCTTCAGCTTTTCTTGGCAGTTTTTGTTTTCTTCTTATAAGTCAATTATTTAATGGGAAGAGCATCAAGCCAACAGGAAAAAGTTTAGATGAACTTGCTAAAAGAAAAGACATGATTGATGTTCTTTTATTCTTGTCATTGACTGAAGTACTTGGCCATCCCTAAATATTTGCTCTTCTCTCTCCACTTTCAAGCTTTCTAGTGTGCAAGTGTGGAGTCCCCCAGTGGGGCTGTTAAGAAAAACCTGCATTGTAAGACTTCTGTCATTTGCTTTGAGAAGCAATATGTTACATTTTACTTTGGATGAAGAAGGTTTACAATGCATGACTTTTGACTGCTTGCTGTCTGCTCCAGATGTGAAGGGGCAGTGCCTGCAGTGGGATGGCTCCCAGGATGTTGGCATCGTTATAGGGTTGGTAGTTGTCAAAGAGGGCATTGCCTGTGAGCAGTCTGCAGAGCGCACATCGGGCTCCACTCAAGTGGGATCGGGGGGTTTGTGTCACTGACTTCTCCTTTGGGCTACAAAACCTCTAAATTCTGCCACTAGTAAAAGGGCCAACACTTGTGTGTGGAGCAATGAAGGACGACAGTCTATTTAGGAAACCTCAACTTGCAGAATTGGACATGGAGAGCTATCTGTGCAAGTACAAGTGATCACAAGTGATCTCAGAGCTGACCTTGAAAACCTGTCAAGTAAGTGTTCATAAATCATAATATCAACCTTTCTGTGTACTGTTTTCCTCCTGACAATAAGCCATGGCAACACCATATAAATATTTTCCCTAGAAAGTCTCCCTAATGTTATGCTTGTTTTCCCCACCTGGGGTGTTTCTGAGTTGGCAGGGACCATGAAGACAGTCTCCTGGGTTTTGGACCCATTCATGTTCATTTCCACCAAATCCAAGGCTATCATTTGAGGAATGATGGTTGACCAACATAGTGTTTACTGATTTTTTGTTTCTTATTCAGGACCTGAAAACAACACAAACATTGACACTCAGTGGGAGGGATTTGATGTATTAGCTTTCATTGCTGAGGGGTTTTAGGGCCATTGGTGCTTATTTTCAGCTAGCTTTAAAAAACATTATTTTCATAATAATATTAAAGTGGCAGCTTTGTCCTTTAACTGTTCTTTTTCTGCTCGCCTCATTTTTTTATGGTCACTGACAAATGTATTGGGAAAAATGGCATTTGCTATAAAAAGCAGACATTTGTCTAAGAACATTAACTTGAAAACAGGATGTTTTAGAGCGCTTAATGGAAATTTCACTTTAAAATCTTCATACTCATTTTTAAGTCAGCCTTTTTAAACAAAATCCATGGAGCTTGAATGTTCTTGCAGAAACTGAATGAAACAATTTGATGGTAAAACTGTAAAGGCATTGTAGTCAGAGTAATATGTTCTTGAAGTGAAGGTGAAAATTTCTTTCTTAACAGTACTGTACTCATCCTGCATAGCCAACTCAAAATGCAAATAAGATCATAGAATGCTTTGGGTTAGAAGGGACCTTGAGAGATCATTGAGCCCAACCCCCCTGCAGTAAGCAGGGATTGAACCTGTGAACTTGGCATTATTAGCACTGTGTTCTAACCAACTGAGCTAACCCAGCTGGTCAAATGAGATCAGCTGATGAAGACACAAACCAAGATAACAACTAGTACCTGACTTAGGCAAAACTCAAGAAGGTATGTCCTCTGTTTGAGAGACATTTCTGAAAGAGAAGTTTTTTAAAAGATTCCCTTTTCTGTATTTTCTGAGATGTGATGAAAGAAGTTGCTTTTTTATGATTGCCTTTCCGAAGGAAATTGTGAAGCTGTGGTATCTCATGGCCTTTGAGATTTACTAGATTCTCATTCTCCACTGTCTCCAATGTTTTTAAAAACATCCACACCTATAAATGCTACCAATTCAGGAGGATTGCATCTTATATTGCTTGTACATAGGGATAAGCAGCTTCCCAAAGTTCAGTGGGTGGAGAGCCAAACCACCCTAAAAACAAATGCAGAAACATTGCTTTGGTGAACAATGGTCTACCTGATGCTATTGCACAAGAAGGATGACATCAGCCATCCAGATGAAATCAGAAACCATGGAGGAGCTGGAAGAGCTAAGATCACTCCTGGTGATATGGGTTTTAAAAGGAAATATGCAGATGTAATTTTCCCTTGTTTCCCAGTTTTCATGTTAATACTTGAATCCCTGCACATGCCATTCCTGAAGATACATAGGTCCCAAGACGTGGGGCAGTTCTCAATATTTTCACTTGGGTGCTCATGCTTTTGTAGGTTTTGTAACTTTTTTACCCAATTTATGGTAGTACTCTCAGATTATGGAAAATAGATGTAGGTAGAAATTTCTGACTCCTCTATATGTCCTGGTCTACACTGAGTGGTCAAGCTGAGAAGTTTCTGTTTCAAACAGAAGTATTGTGTTGGTTTTAAATTGGATTTGACTCGCATTTCTGCTGAGCAACCTCTTGCATACTAAACTTTAAGCAATTGTATGGGTTCAATACATTATTTGCATAATATGTGGTTATTATTATGTGCATATGTGTAAATTAAGCTTTCCCCTTAATAAGACTGAAGTCCTTTTTCATTCATATGATACATTCATACTAATATGAATGGTATGGTATGGTATGTTATCTGAATTGTGTAAGGTGAGACCACAACTTGGTTGATTATTGACACTACAGAGCCAAGCATAAAGCTAAAGGATGATCCTCATACAAGGGCAATGTGTTGCCTGTGAGACCTTCTGATTCTGGCCGAAGCCAACAAAAGTTATAACTGGTGATGTGCCAGTAGGCCAAGTCAATGGAGGATTTTTTTTGCATGTCTGAACCAGTACTTCCTAAACTGTGACCTGTTTCCCATACATGAAGGTGTCATAGATCTTCAGGAAATGGGTCAAAAATTATTCCAAGCAAAATAAAGAGCTACATTATACACAACTCCCTACTTGCAAATACGCTAACAAAATGCAGGGAAATAAAAATAGTAAACAGGTATGAAAATTTCACCAAACACTTACTAGTAACTGAAAATGGTTATGACAGCTCCCCACAGGCTGGTCTTTGGTATTTTCTGAAAAGTTTTGGAGGTTCCTGGATCCTTTAGAGAAATACAAGGGAGCCAGGCATTAATAACGCTGAGTGGGGCAGACTTAGAAAGTGATTTATGCTTTCATAGAAAAAGTAACTCCTGTTGCAGTTCTCTCTAGAGACACAGTGTGATTGTAATTAGAGTGAATTACCATCCTAGTTTCTGTTGTTTGTTCTAAGTAATTCTTTTTTTGTTGCCTGTTGACCTTTCTTGATCTAGTTGTGGGGTAAAAATACTTCTGCATGTAGACAAGGATGCTGGAATCCAGACCCCAAGTCACTAGTTTGCTTTCTGAGTCATAAGATTTCTTGAGGTAAGCAGCACCCTTTTGTGACAGAGCACTGAATGTAAATCACAGGAAACAACTCTTAGTAACATGGCTTACAGAGACCTTTATTCCTTCACACATCTTGCTTAGCCACTTAAAAATAACATTATGTGGCATTTCAGAATCTTTGTGTATTTGTAGCTTTCTTGTTTCCCTGTGTGTCCCTGTGTATTAATTAAATGTACATTAACTCAAAGAGACTGTTTTTTTTCACATTACTATTGTAATGTACTTGCTTGAACCAGCTCCAGCCAGTAAAAAATAAGAACCTGAAAACCTTTTTCTGAGGTCTAATGTGATTCCCAGTTTTAGTTGCCTATGATGCTAAAGCTGAGCAGAAAATTTCCAAAGGGAAAATCCAGAAAATTATGCACTACAGAAGGAGAAGCAAGTTTCTGTTAGGGTAGGTAAAATCTGTCATCCTCCTCATCTGCTCTCTGAGTGCTGAAAACCTTGTCCACCTTCCCAAATTATTCCATCTGTTTCCATAAAAGATACTTCCCACCACTTCTCCCTACAAGCCTGATTTGTTTTATAGATAAGAACTGTTACAATTACAAAATTCAAAGGACGACTTGGCATCATTATCTAAAATGACAATTTACTTTTACTTGGGATATTCTGAAAGTAAATAGAAAGTAAAGAAATTTTGCAGCAATTTTGCAAGTTACTACAAACATTTCCATGTTACGACTCCTTTCTAGTTTCAATTGACAGAGTACCTTTGTAAGAGAGATCTTTCTTTCTTTGCCTCTATTTATTTTGAAAGATTTTTTTGTGCAATTCTCATCTAATAGGTAGGATATACTGTATAATGGAAAGCAAGCTTCGGGTTTTACTGCAATGAAACCAAAAACTTTTAAGTGCTTTGTCATTGAGGAAAGGAAAGAATTTGTTGGAAAAAAGATATCCTCTAGTTAAATACCTAAACATAATAAACAAAACCTTTTTAAGGTCCTCTAGAGACTCCAGAAATACAGAAGAGGTAATCGTGGACAGATTTTTTTTTTTTTAAGTTAGAAAAAAATATCTCCTGAAAAAAAGAGCCTACATGTATTTGATTTTCTGCAGAAGCCTATAAGGAGAATGACACACTGGCAAATTGCAAGACTAGTCTTGATGGTTAGATTGCACTAAATTATTTAAATACTAAAAAATAACACAATAATAGAGACAAGAATTTTCATGTATTCTATATATGAAAATACGTACTCTATGATGCTATGATAAGTCATCCAAGTTTCTATAGACAGGAGTATCGCAAACAATGTGTGCCTTGTCAATGCCAAATTAAATGGTATTATCTTCTATCAGCTGCGGCTGGTGGAATTCCCTTTTTTTTTGTTTGCAAATGGTTCATGTAGCATTTTGCATTCTGCAAGTGTTTTTGTTTCTAGGTATCCATTGGACAGCATGGGCTGTTTAATAAGCATTACATATGATATGCATCTGGTCATGAAAATCATATGATGCATTTTCTCTCCCATCATTTGATGGGAGAGACTGAAACCTTAAAATAAAATAAACCAAAAGAAACCAAAAAATAAGCATTAAAAATAGGACAAGAATTTTATGTTTTCCTTTGTTGAAATTGGTTTGGACTTTTGGAAAGTGTTCATTCATTTTTTAATAAAATTCAGTGTCAGCATTAAGCAAGTGTATTAGTGAGAAACTAAGTTGCATAGTGGTGCAGAAATTTAACAAAGGTTTTACTAAATGTAAATATGTACAATTAAGTAATAAAGATAAGAACAGATCTCTTTGGTTGCCTTCGCTCTGCTGGACTTCTGTATTATGTTATCAAGTTGCAACGTGACAACTAACTGGGAAGAACTAGAAACAAATAGGAGAATTATGTAAATACATGGTAAACTGATTTAAAATGAGGTGCTCTCTTAACATGTTCACCTAGATTGCTAGAATATAAGCCCAAATATTTCTATGTCCATTGACTCAAGGATGCCGAGCACAATGTTCCATGTTACTGAATAACCTAAATAGTTTTCTTTTCACCACTCAAGTCGATTTTGGGAGAAGAAATAGTCACAAGCATAACCAGGAAATAGGCCAGCTCTTCCTTTCCTCTGGTTCTTTAAACTTTAGGAAGTGTTCTGTTTACCTAAAACTTGACCACAGTGTGTCTTTTTAAATTAGTGTTCATTTTATAAGTCACTTACTGTGCCATTCGTGGTATGAGAAGTATTAGTATTAAACTGCTGACATGTATTACTGTAAAAATAATGGTGGAAGCCATTATGTCTTCCACTTGTCACAAACAGTTGATCATTACTAAGACAACATGTTAATTAACCACAGTCCTTACGTGAAATGTTAAAAATGCAGTAACTGTAATTTTGTGTTAGTAAAGCCACTTAGCAGGACCTGAAGGGAAAAATAACTAATGGGAGGCATTTAATGTACACACCATTAAATTTTTGGGACTTGCCACTCTTTGTGTGTGGAAATATAGAGAACTGTTTAGATGTATTATGTGAATTATACTAATTCCAGGCCTGTTTCTTAATGGATTCAGTTCTATTGGTAGATTTCCAAAGATATGCCCTGTGCTTTAGTTTTTCATTTTTTTGGTTGGTTTTGTACACGAAGGACTTTGCTCAAATGGTAACTTTGTCACTAGATATTTTTTCCCTTCCCTGAATATGTGATACAGAGGGAAAAGAAATCAAGGTTTTTGAAATGCAGCTGATATGAAAGTAATTTCATCCTGAGAGAAATAAGAGAAATACGAAGATAGTCAAAGTGCTGGAGAACAAAAGAAGCATTTATAGGAAGAAGCTAAACACTTGCTAGCAATATCATGTTTTCCTGTGGTGGGGGAGAGACTAGCTGAGCAACTGATTTAGATCACTGGTATCCTGTGACTACCGTATGTACTAGACATGCTTGTTATACCATCACCTCAGTCTTACGGTGCTCCCTTTGTTAAATCCTTGATTGTGTGTTCCTGGAATGATTAGCCCAACATCAAACAGAACTGAGCAGCAGCTTATCAGTTCCAAGTCATTCTGAATTGCAATTTGAAGTGGATTGAGTAGGACAGCATTGGTGACTGTAAAAGTAGAAGAGTCATGTGGAGGGTTATGGTTCTATGGCTTTATGTTTTTTTCACTCTGCTCTTTCATTTCTAGCCATGTTACTGAGGCTCTGGTATCTCTGCAAATTAAACAGCAATGTATGCCCCCACTATGTTTCAAATATTGTTTTGCTTCACTTCTGTTAATGAGATCAGGTCAAAGAAAATGCCTCTGGCTCTCAAGTGAATAAAATTGCAACTTATGGGAAGTCTTGAAAAAGACTAAGCTTGTAGCAGGTCATGTATTACCGAAGCCTTTAGAACTGCTTGTACCCTAATTTCCTGCTTAGTAAAACTAGACTCAATTCAAATTTCCAAAACCCTCTTTAAACAGGTCTGTGTTCCGGGTGAAGCTCAAAAATTCACCTCTTCATCTGCCACTGATAATGAATGACAGCCCTTTAGGAATAGAATCAGATATCTCCCACCTCTCCTAGATATATCCCAACTAGCTTGGAGAAGTAGCATAAAGATCAGAGCTAGAATTAGTGACAGACAAGCCATCTGCACACTGAGCATTGATACAGCATCATTCATATTGCTAAAAAGTTGTTTGTCTCCCTGTTATTCAAGCATCAAATTTTAGCCAGGAAGGGTGAGAAGTCCACGAAGCAAAACCCCTGTAATGTGCTCGAAGCCTCAACATTTCAGCTGAATAGTATTCAGCACAGAGACAGCAGGTCAGGTAGATCTCAACTGTAAAAAGCTGTAGTGGCAGGCACTGGATAAGAATTAATAGCTCTCAGGGTACTTTACTGAAGCCTCTGCTAACAACCATCTTAGAAAAGAGGCTGATAGATCTCCTTAGCTCTGCCTCTGTGCACAGGTAGTGATTTTGAGTATCAGCACGTGCTTCACAATCCGCACTAGAATGGATTACCAAGAAGCTCCCAGAACCTGTCCTCAGGCATCTGTGTTATCATTTATTGCTGGATATACGAATTTTTTGTGCAGCTGTCTTGTTAATGCCATGGTTGATGTTAGTGCTGTGAGAGCCAGCATTATTGCCTGAGGTGTGTTTAGCCTCGTATGCTCTGTGACCTTCACGCTGTGAGCTCCATCCCCACCAATGTCTATATTTTTCAGGGGATTTACAATGTTCCTATTTGTCATTGTTTGAACATTTCCAGTCACTTAAGAGGAAGAGGTCAAAGAACGGAGTGAGTGAGGTTGTTGCTTGGACACAAATGGCTGTTGCTTGGACACTGATAGCTCTTCTAAGGACAGCTTTTCTTACTGCAGGAGAGTACCTACCCTTTGACTCTCACCTTTTCTGATTTATTTAAAAAAAAAAAAAAAAAAAGCCCAACACATAATTCAGCTAAAGCTAGTCCAGAAATCATCCTAAAGTTAAGTTTGAGAGAAACCAGGCAAATAGTACTGCTATTTCTTTATATCTCCAGTTTGGATAAGTCAGCAACAAAAAAAGGACTACTTTTGAGGTGAACTAAACAATAGTCCTGAGAATGCCACTTAAACTTCTGTTGTTTTCAAGACAACAAAGCCAGAGGAAATCAAACTGGAGCAAAGTGTGATCACACCAACAGTACTGTGCTTCAGGAGCCTGCATTTTCGATTTATGTGAATTAAGGATTTTTCCACCCACAGCTACAGAAGATGGGGAATCCATTTGTGACTATGACTCCTAAAAAATGTCTCTACATATTGGTGGTCTACATGCAATGCAGCCAGGCATCAAGGAGCTTAGGCACCCACTATAGTCAATGGAGATCTTGCACTCAAGATAGTTGCCCTGACAGAATTGCTTTGTGCCTTTTGAATTATCCTAGAGTTTCTGAGACATTCACATAGTCAGATATGAGGTGGGACCTATGAAAAGACCAGAGCCCCTCTGTATAGGTGACTGAAGGACAGGAGAGGTAACCTAGGTCTTCTTAAATGGCACTTTGTGTCTTTGTTTAAAGAATTAACCTCAGTCCCAGGTGTATCCTTTAGAGAAAGCCAAATTACTTGCTAGACTCCATTGACTATATTCATATCTGCAACCCTTGAGTGGGTATTTTGGATATCATAAGGTAACTCAGAGCACTAGAGGTCCACATTTAGGCATCTGAACTGAGCCCTAGATCTCTATTAATTTTAATGGGAGCTTGAACATGAGCACAAATTTGGTTATCTTATTCTTGAAACAAATGCCATCCAAGGTGTCCAGCCATTTTCAGTTGCTGAGCTTTAATTGTTAAGAACCAGATGTTTTCCTATAAAAGAAGAAAAGAAAAAAAACCCCTACTTCAGCAACCTCAATTTTCCATGAAAAATGTCAAGCAAATAAAATGCTAAACCAAGGGACATAGTTTGGCACTAATTGCAGACCCATTTGGCCTAGTGTTAAAAGTGATAGTGCTGCAGCGGTCAAGGCCTTCCAGATCCTTTTGTTAGAAAGTTCCAGTACTAAGAAAATATCCTCAAAGTGTACACACCATAATTGTACTCAACAGCCTTTACTGAGATGGGAATAAATATCCCATCCCACAATTATAGTAGGAAAGGTAAATTCTCCAGAGTGGTTTGGCAGTAGCTGCTTCGCTTGTGTCTCAGAGTGGTTTGGAAGCACCTCACAAAACGAACAGTGAATTTTGGATTTATGTTTCAACCTTTTCCTTCAGCACAGCCATTGCCAATGCTTTTCAAGATACTTAATCAATCTCTCACATTTTTCTACCTCTTTTCTCTGAGACTTTGTCTTTCTCCATCATCTTTCTCCACTGCTAATTGCCTGAGCTGAATGGTGGGCAACTTGAAGTGGAAATATTTTAAGAAATCAGCAAGACTGATTCTTTTCTTATTGCCAGGTTACCCTGCTGTTATAGTATGTTCTGGTGGATATGGTGATCCCTCACTTAGGCTTCTCATTTTATCTCCATGTTGAACTTGAAATAGCAAAAGATAGGCAGTTCCTTTGTTCCTGTCCACAGGATATTTGCTTAATTCTAACTTCATCAATGACCAAGTCAGGTATCTGTGGTACTTGTGTTTTTAAAGGGCCCCAAGTGATGCCCTTGTTCTTCTTGCTGCCTTTACATACATGCCAGCAGTTTTGCTTGCTGAAGGGCCTTTTGGGGAGACATAATGATATTTCATATATAGAGGTAGCAGGCAACCACATACACACCTGCATGTCAAACAGCTGTGTGAGTCTAAAAAGGGACAGCAAAACATAAAATTCTTCAGCCCTATTGATTATTTTACTCTTCAGTGTATTACTTCATTACCTCTTAATGTTTCAAATGATTTAGTAGCTTTGTCTGTGACCTTCACTGGAATTTGATCTTTCATCTTACACATTCTTAGCCAATAGCTCATCAGTATTACCAGCATGAAGGGTTAGGCTTGGTGAAAAGGATGCTTTTAAAAATTTTTGTGGGGAAAGCACAAAGTTCCAAAGTATTCCTTTCACCTTGGTGGAGTGCTGAAGTAATTTGCTGAAAGTTATATGTACATAAAGGCCTGAGATATTGGGTGCCATGCTACACTGAGAAGATCAGGTGACATTTTTATGGCAGACTGCTCCAGTACCATTAATAAAGGAAGTGCGTCATTACTGACATAACTGTTCCACTACTTGAATGGAAAGGGTCAATACACTGTTCCCCAAGGCCACAGAATAATTATAATACTCTGAATTGTTTTTTACTGTTTCAGGATAAAGCTGGAACAGAGAAAAGTGACAGGAATCCAAGCTCACTCTTTCTCATTCTCTGCTGGAGTAAATATCATGAGAAAAAATTCTGCATATATGACTGGCATAAATCTGAAAGAATTTTACTAAAGAGACAGGATTGTACAAGCAAAATAGCGGTTTCAGAAACGTCTCAGCTTTTGTACTTCACATTTTAGGATAATGGAGTATATGATATAGTGTACCTATCTGTAATATAGCCCATAAGACATAGGAGGATATAATGCAATATAGTTCTTGTTAGTCTAGGATGTTATATACTTTATAATAGGAAATAGAAAAAAGCCTACATATAAAAGTAACTCAGGTGCCTCACATAACACCGTAATGGTACACAGTAGTCATGCAGTATTGCCTGTGTTATTTTATGTAAATAAACATATATTACCCTAGTTACTTCCATACCGTAGGCAACTTTAGCAACAGGAATTTTTTGAGGATTTAAATCCTTTTTGAGGATTTTAAAAAAGCAATCTTTATGAAGATGCATAATTCCACACTCTCTTCAGTTTGTCTCTATCTTCACTACACAGTGACTGAGAGTGCTGTATTCCAAGCAAGCGATTGTGTTTAAGCAGAAGCTTTCCTTCATGTTAACATTTAATTTCCTTACCCCCACCAAGCCTCAGGCAAGGCAGTAGCTGCTCTCTTGCCACTGTACTGTACACCATGATGAAGTATAGTCATTCATGTTACACAATATAGTAATCAGAAGTAAATTACACCCTTTAAAATTACCATCCCCAATCACAATACCTATAACAATGTGATAATTGCTGCCATAGGAACGTGGGAAAAAATAGAAGACTAGTCATTAAACAAATACTATAATCATTAATAACAAGTGCCATGTGAAATAATAATTTTCTACTAATCACTATCCTAGAGCTGTAGTGCAACTGCAGATTCTCTTTCCTAAAGTAAGCTGGCTGCATATAGCTAGAAAAAAGCATAAACCTGCCAAATTATTTTCTCTATTAACAGGTTTTGTGTTGTGTTTTGTACACTGTACGTTTCCCCACATGAATATGGGTTTCTATATGCAGCAGTTGTACAACCATGCTTGAATTTCTCCTTTGAATTCTGGCCTCAAGTAAACTATCAAACTCAAGCTGCTGAGCTTATAATACCATTCCTCCTACATCTCATTACCATCCTTCTACATACGTTTGTTTGTGGCTGGTTTTGTACTTCACCTCTTACCACCTCTCATGACCTCCTTACCAATTGTATCACTCCTTGCTTTGTTTTACCCTGTGGAGTAAGTGTCTTCAAAGCCAATATCTTTTCCCCTGCTAGCAGTTTCTCCTTTTTCTTATCATGTAAGCCCACCTGTTCTTCTCCAAAGGCAGTAGTCGCCACAACGTCTTTCTGTAGAAACCTTCTTTTCTGCCTTCAGTTTTTCAGTAAGTTGTTTGGGCTGGAGAATACATCTCAGCTTATTTATATTTCCCTTCTGCGAGTATTCAAAAGAGGGCCAAAGAGCACCCATGTGCAAGGAAAACTGCATGAATGTGTGGGTCCATTGGATGTTGGTAGGTGGTATGCTTTCTTTTCTGAATTCTCAGCACTGCAATTAGTCATTTCACTCAGCATTTCGTATGGACTGGTTTTTTTTTTTTTTAAAAAAGGCAGGGTTTTTTTTTTCAATTGCATAATATACTTTGCTATTAGCACAGAGCTCTATTTAAACTTGTCTTTAAAAAATTAATCTGTTTTTATGAGAATTAAATGTGATTCTCATACATAAGTTAATTCTCCTGCAACAAGTTGTCACTTTTGTGTGTGTTCATTTTACAAAAGTGGAATAACCACAAAACAAGAATTAATTCAATCCCATCACAGTGAATCTCTTCCACATGCTTATCAAATTTTGAGGAAGCTGGGCAGCCATGTACATCTTCTAGATGTCAACAGATGTTGCTGTTTAGAGCCTTAAATCCCAGTTACCAGAAAATGATACTTCCTTGCACAGATAGTGAGGAAACTTTTCCTGTCTGTCTAGCTGTCTCTATTTTCTGAAGTAAGGGGATGTGGTTCTTCATTCATATTAGAGCACAAGATTAAAAATAAAGACACCTCTCGTCCCCCTAACAAATAAAGAAGTCAACTAGTTAAGGTAACAGATATAAATGTCCAAATATAAATTTCTCTCTCCTGCTCAGGAGAAGGTGAACCAGAGACTTTGTAGCATTCATGAGAAGCATTGCTGTGACTTTTAATTCTACACAGACTACAAGTCTAAGTGTCACTTTGTGCCTCTAAAAAAATAGAAAATAGTCTTCAGATCTTTCCTTTTTGTTTAATTCCTCATTGAGAAAGAAGGTTTATACCAGAAAACTAGTCAGCAGAAGTCTGTTTCAGACATTGCCAGAGTATGCTTTGAAGGAGGGTAGCAGAGCCACTACAGTGCAATTGAACTGGGAAATGAGTATTTTCATTTTTGGGACCCTATGCCAATGGTGTTTTTTTAAAGACAAGAGTCTGGAGTGTTCTCACCACAGCCTCTTCACAGGCAGTGAGCTCATGTGAAACTGTGGGAAAAAGGGTTAGAGAGTCAGAAGTCTTTGTCATCCAGCATTTGCAGCTTGGCTATTATCTTCAAATGTGTAAAGAAACAAAATTAACTATCTGCCCTTTAATTTCTATCCGAGGGTAAAGCGGGGATGAATTTTACCTCCTTATTTGTCGCTCTACATCTCTTTGCATTTTCCTGACAAGACTTGCTTCCTTGAAAAATGATCCAGTTGTAAACAAGCAAAAATTTTCCTCCTTGCCTCTTCTCCAACCCATATGGATCTTGTTCTCTGTGTTGGTGCTGCCTAGGCATCAAACCCACTCAAAAGCAGTAGGTCTGCTGGGGAGGTAAGGTGTATCTCCCACAGCTACCTGTCCAGTTTGGGCTGTAGGGTCTGGTTGTGGGTGGCTGTGATACCTCTGCCGGGAGGATCTCCTGCAGACTCCTGATGTGCTCTTACCCATGCCTTGATTGAGAAGAAGATGAAGGAGGCAGTGATGCCTTTTTTTGGGTGCTTTTTCCAAGCTTTTCCAAGCAGGTGATGCTCGCTAGTTAAAGCTGTCCCAAGGAGGGCTGAGGTAATTCAGTTCTCCAAAATTCTTTGGAGATGGATACCATTAGCTTGTTAGGAATTCATTCAGGTGGGCAGGCATGGGCAGGTGAACAACCATAGGAAGGTTTATGACTTCTGCGAACTTTTCTGTTATTTTCACAAGGTAATTATGACACTGTGAGGAATAAAGCTGTGATGGAGGTACCTACATTAGAAGTGAGAATGCTTTCCTCCCAGTCTTCCTAATCAATTGACTTTGCCAGAAAAATGGATTTTTGTTCAAGTATGCCAAAAAGTAACTCCTGTTGTTTTCCATTTTTCTCTATCAAAACAAACAAGTATAAAGGCAAGTAAAAACAAGCATACAAAATATTCATTAACCTGTTACGCAAATGACCCGTGTAAGTTACATGCCTCTGACTAATCTTTCCTACACTATAAGCAAGTCCTCATTTGCTTCCAGTTATTTCTATTTCTTCTTTTTAATGGTGATTTCCCAAGTTAAAAACAAGCCTGATAGCTACCTCTAATCTTTATAGCAATGGCTTTTAAAATATTCAAACAGAGTAATTTATTTTTAATGATCTGTAGCTCTGAAACAGTTCAGGTAATGTGCTTTATACTCTGCAGAAAAATTCTCCTTGGTCCTCAGGGCAAACTTGCATTTTTTCAGGCCAAGCCAATTTTGACAACCAAAATGTTTATTAAAAGGAGAGAGAGACAGAGAGTCAGAGAGAGCAGGGGAACTAGTGTTAAAAGCAATGACTGAAAAGGTCCCTGGTGACATTTTAAAACAGGATACTATTGAGACTGATTTTTAATTGCTTTGAAACCTCTCTGATCATTTGTACCTGGGAAAGGTTGGCATGAAATGTTCTTAAACAAGAATTTCCTTCATTATTTACACAAATGGGAACTTAGCACACTGTGTTCACATACAAATGAAGTACTCAAAATGAAAAGTCTTTGAGAACTAGACCTCTAACATAGAGACTACTGTCAAGTGCATCTTCTGCCATACAGAAAGTCCTGTTCTAAATGAAGTTACATCCAGCAACATCTTTGATAAAGATTTTGCAGTGACAGGTAAGTTAAATGGAAGACTCAAGTGTTAAAACATTTTTTGAAGGCTCAATAAGATGGAATTAACATCACCTAGGAAAGGCATTTATTGATTACTGAGTTCCTGAGTGGAGGCCTATTTAGCTTGTCCCCAAAAGATGCCCCAAAGTCCCCTTCAGTTTTCCAGTTTATGTTGCTTATATATCATTTACCTTACCCACTGAGACAAATCATTGGACTTTAGCCTTGATACCTCTACCTAGTTTCAATTAAGTGCAACCACTGCCTTATACACTTATGCTTTGCGTACCAGACCAACATGTTTTTCACACTGTTTCTGTGCTTGATCATCATCAAACTCTCCCTTAGCCTCTTGATTACAGATCTTTGGCCTCATCATGGTTTCTGGAGCAGAGACACTCTCCGGCTGGGGGCTGGTACACAGCACTGCTCTGTTCCTATCTTTGCAGAAGGATTGTACTTACTGATGCTAAACATATCCTTCCTTACCTGCAGGCTAGGCTTTCAATATTCTCCACATTAGTTAGATAATCTGAGTTGATTGTGAGATGAGAGGTCACATTTAATTTGGTACATTACTGATTCTACGTCCTTCTTCTTCCCGCTGTCACAGTTTGATATTAAAGCATCAAGTTTGATACTGCTCATCACTGATTCAAACCTCAGAAGGGACTGCTAAACTCACTGTCCTTCTGTAGCAGATAAATTTAATTCCATGCAGTCATCTGTGGTGAACTTCCCTTCTTCCTTTAGTCTGGAAGAGATTTTCAAGACAAAGAATCTGTATTTCTGCTCTCTTTGGAAAATCAGGGCTATTTATCAGTCAGGCTGAGAAACACCTAACTGCCTGTGGTACGACAACTTCAGACTGGACTCAGAGAAGCTGTGTCCCCCTTTTTTCTTCACAGTAGGCTTCTGTGCCAGAGAAAATGTCCAAGATTACCAAGCCTAGGCACAGGGATGACAGGATAGGATTACATGGGCAAATGCATTTTCCAACTATTCCAAAATATCCAGACTTGCGGTGCAAGATTTCTGAAGGATATATGCAGAATTCTTCAAAATACAAAATTCTGGAAGCTGTCTCAGAAGCAAGACAAATAACAAAGGTTTTTTCTTTCTGTTCCTCTCCTACTAGGTTCTTATGCTACCCTCATCACTTTACTGTCTCTAGCAGTTTTGGTATGTACATCCTGTTCATTATGAATAGAAATGCTGTGTTGTGAGATTATATTTTCTTGAAGTTATACAAAGTGAATCATGCCAATTTCTTGTATAGAAAATAAAACAGGGCTTGGGATATTTAGATAAATTCAAATAGAATAAAGGAGTTACAGTATCTCACCACCTGTTTGGCTTTTCAAAATCTTTTCATTTCAAGATTCACAGAGATAGTAATGGATACCATTCATCAACTGAATAAAGAATTAAGCACCAGCAGCACAAAACATGTTTACATAAATATTATAAAAAATAAGCTGATTATTTTAATGTTGAGATCATAGTAATAATAGATGTGGAAAACAAGTGGGAAGTGACTCAGGAAATCTCCATGTAAATTTTTATTTGGAGTGATGTTAATATTTTCATTAAATGGATGGAAGAAAACCACAGTAAGAATTCCAAACATGAAGCAAAAAATTATAAATTCCCATTAATTTATTTAAACAATATTATAATTAAAATTGCTCAACAACTTCCAGAAAAAGCATTTTTCCTTAGGAGAAAAAAAATTTCTGTGAAAATATTTTTCACGAGAAAACTGGATTTTTAAAACTTTAAATTTCTAAACCCAAATCCTCTCAATTTTTTTTTTTTTTTTTTTTTTTTTCTGTTGAAGACAGGATTTCACTTTCAGGACAATTTTATGCATACCAAAAAGTCTTTTAAAATTACTTTCAGTTTGTTTAGTTTATGGCTCTTTAGAGTTTATTTTTGACTAAATCTAGTGTATGATTGCCCTCCCCTCCCTTGCTACTTCTCTCCAAAGTGCCTAAACCATAATTTTGAATGTCATTGTTTATAGAGGCATAAATTTCTTATCTTAAAATAAAAGTTTGCACTTGTCAATGGCTGCTCTCTGATGACAACTGCAAAAAGCCATAGAACACCTGATGTTCTTAAATTAGCTAGTCGGAGCATTTTAAGCTCACAAAGGATTGTTTATTCCTTGGCTGAAGAACATAGAGAATTTTTGAATTATTAGAATGAAAAACATGCAACTGTTGTCTCTCTCGGGTGTGAGAGAATGTATTTATTTTCTTGGAGCAGAGGAAAACAATGAATTGATCATCTGGATTTATGTCATGTACACCTAGGGGGAATAGGGAAAACGTGAGTAGCCCATCAGAACTGTCAAAACGTTAATGATATTAGTTACAATCAAGAACTAGCAACAGATACATTTTACCAGCAGTAAGGCATAGAATGGGATATGTAAAAACAGCATAATTATACACTGAGGGAGAGAGCTGGCATAAATGGACAGACGTCCCTCTTCACTGTAAGAGACATGCTGACTCTTTCCTTTTTACAGTGTGCGTTCATGTGTCCACTGATTACATTCTCTGCTTTGGCTTCTGTCATTCTGCCCAGCAGCAACATCAAGCTTATTGGTCTGTAATTTTGGGACTCCTCCTGAGCCCCTTTTTAAAGATTGGTGTCAAATTTGTCACACTCCATTCTTCCAGCACCAAGGTTAGCTGAAGTGATACATCACATACAGCAATTAGTTTAGCAAACTATATTCTAATTTCTTCAGACTTTCAGTGGAAAAAAGCCTAGTTAGATGTTAGCAGAGATGCAAACCATTTTCCCTGTGTTGCTGTTGCTTTATCTTTACCTTACTTTTTCTACAAACTGGTCATCTATCACTCCATCATCCTTTTGGTAGACCTCTGGCCACTGCCTTTAGTTTTCTTTTTTCAGCTTCAATAAGCTGGCCTTCAAAATATGTCAGTCAGCCAAATTATGGGACACATGACTGTCTTCCAGCTTTCCCTGTTTGGACATTGCTTTTTTTTTCTCTAGTAAGTCTCACTGATTCTTCTGTTTAACCACAGTGATGTAGGAGAACAGGAAGGGAATTCTGAATCCCTTCTGTAGTGGTCACTTATAATTGTTGGAATATATTTGTTGTAAAACTCAACATAAACGAAAATGCCCTGTGGGTACTTTACCAATTTAGTTACTCCTTTTTAATAGCCTTCTAACCAGCTTCCTCAACTTTATCTAGCTCCAGTTTCTGAAGTTCAGTGCTTCCATGGTGAATATTTTTGGTGTAGCTGTTCTTGTCAGGACACTGACCATGGATGCCTTATGGTCACTTCTGTGTCACTGCAAGCAGGTTTTGGAAAGGATTGATCCGCCAACATCAGGTTAGTACATTTTGCACAAAAATGTGATGTTGTTGAGGGCAGAGAACCAACAGTAGTATGATCTCTGTGATAAAGAGGATAGTCAGAGCATAGAGCTAAGTAAATATATTTCCAGATTTCTTTAGCAGTGGAGGGAAAACATACTGCATGACAACAGCATAACAGGACACTTGCTGATCATATGCCAGTGTCCCATAGATGTATATGAAAAATGTGCTTTTTTGCAGATGGTTATCTGTTGCAGCACACAGATCTTGTACGTAGACATAGACTGCAGTTCCATTTTACATCAGTATGTTAATGTCTTACCAAACATAATAATACAGTACATACTTTTCCTCATAATAATTAATCACTGAATCATTACACAAATTTAAAAGCTTATTGTACTGAAGCAGACATTGTTTTAAACGGGATAGTTGCTCTGAGAAATTACAAAATTTAGCATATAATATTTACACAGGTAAAGAGGAGTCAAGTGGTAAAAAAACTTATCAGTGAATAAAAAATCACAGGAGTGAAGGTAACAGGACCCTCAGGTGACCACTTCAGATGTTAGTATCTACATGGCAGACACCTAAGATTGTGTGGCATGAGGGCTTACTATAGGCAAGCTGATCCAGCTGGCTTCAAGCTATGGTCCTCAGCAGTTATGAGCACTTGCGTGCATGCTGGTGACAGGAAGTTAATGATAAAGAAATTTTATGGGTTTAACCTTCAATAGTGCTTACAGGTGAAATTGTTTATTATTATCTAATTTCCTTTTTGGGATTAATTCTGAGAACATTCTAATGCTACATGGGATAGCAGTCTGTATTCATATACAGACTCATGTTTTTAGGTTATGTTAGAACTAATACAAAAATTTCACTAATTTCAAACTTTGACATAAAGTGGTTTCTTTTGACTAAGGAAAATCGTAGGAAAAAGTATCTCTTCATGGTAGCCTTTGTTTCATAAAAATGACTTCAGATTTTGTTTTCCCAGGAGGCAGTATAATCTTCACCTTATAAACATAAGTGATCCCTTCTGGGAAAAATATAGTGAGGAGGCAATTTGCTCTGTAAAGGAAAATGAAGGCTTTGAGGACCCAGGCTAGATGTTTTCAGGGGACCACAATAATATTTCAGGCTTTTGCTCATATATTTTGCCATTCCCACTCATTTTTGAGATTTCCCCCATATCCCAGTTTTTTTGTTGGACACTGGAAAGCAAAAATATAAGTGCAGTTCATGTGTCTTATGAAGTGTCTGTGGAAAGCTGTACCGTATTCCTGGTTCAGTTCTCTGGCGTATTTTCACCTGAGTTGAAGAACTGGGCCCCTCTGTTCACCAGCTAAGACTTACTATACTGAGTGAACCACCTTTTATTTACCTGTGTAAACAAGAACATGCGTTGCCATCCACTTGGTCTGGCTGAACACCAAGCAAGTGCTTTAATGCATTTGAAAAAATGTGATCAATTTTGCAATTCTAGTTATTTTCTTTCTGCAATGTTCTCTGATTCTGCTGAGGTCATGGGAAAAAAATAAGTGAACATCAGAAGGGTAACTATTTCTATGTGAGAATGACGTGATAGAAATAATTAGAAAAAATATTTTCATCTGAGTCTCCTAGGCTAGGCTTTGAGACCTAGAAGATTTAGAAAAGAGATGCATTCAAACCTTGTATGTTAAATAAAATTTTTCATTGAGATTTCCTACAACATTAGTGTGAGAATATTTCTGATATTCTGTGCTTAATTAAGAGTGATATTAGCACTCATGATGATAAAATGTGATTAAACAATTTTGAAGTCAGATACTCATATTAGTTAAAATATGCAGAATATGAAGAATGATAAATGCTATTTGCTAGACAGGATTAAAGAAATAGCTAAGTTTGTAAAAATGATCCCTGAGGGCTTGAGATGTGTCTAACCTATTTATAACCCTTTCTTCTCCTCTTAAAAAGCAAATCTTTACTGGAAAAATAACATAATGAAATTCATCCTGCTGTGGAGAGGTCAGTTTCAGGGACTCTTGTCCCTGCTGGCAAGTGACTCAGATGATAAATTGCCAGTACAAATCATCAGACTGATGCCTGGCAAGAACTGGAGCTGGCCTTGTTCAGTACTTTTTAATTAAAAGAAAAAAGAAAAATTTTTTGTTTCTAATGAAAGAGTGCTGCAGAAGGAAGTAGGCAGAGGGCATGAGGAAAAGGGGAAAATCCTCTAAAAGGTTCCTTTGCATCTCAGCCAAAACCAAGAGTCCTAATGGTAATGAGGTTGGGGATGGGAGGGGAGAGAAGAGAATGACCCTGGTCATTCATCAGCCTGATTATTTTAACACAAGCTTCCAGGTAGCTTTCATACAGCATTTCCCAGATCTTAGAATCATAGAATCATAGAATCATAGAATCATCTAGGTTGGAAAAGACCCTTAAGATCATCCAGTCCAACCATTAACCTAACATTACCAAGTCTACTCTAAGCCAATCAAGGGTAGACTAGACTAAACCATGTCCCAAAGTGCCACATCTACCCGTTTTTTGAACACTTCCAGGGATGGTGACTCCACCACCTCTCTGGGCAGCCTGTTCCAATTCTTGACCACCCTTTCCGTAAAGAAATTTTTCCTAATTTCCAACCTAAACCTCCCCTGGCGCAGCTTGAGCCCATTTCCTCTCGTCCTATCGCTAACTACATGGGAGAAGAGACCAACACCCACCTCACTACAACCTCCTTTCAGGTAGTTGTAGAGAGCGATAAGGTCTCCCCTCAGCCTCCTCTTCTCCAGGCTAAACGACCCCAGTTCCCTCAGCCGCTCCTCATAAGGCCTGTGCTCCAGACCCTTCACCAGCCTTGTTGCCCTTCTCTGAACACGCTCCAGCACCTCAATGTCTTTCTTGTATTGAGGGGCCCAAAACTGGACACAGTATTCCAGGTGCGGCCTCACCAGCACCAAGTACAGGGGGACAATCACCTCCCTGCTCCTGCTGGCCACAGCATTCCTGATACAAGCCAGGATGCTGTTGGCCTTCTTGGCCACCTGGGCACACTGAACATCTTTGTGCAGTTGTGTAACAATGGTAAGGATAGACTCCACTTCTTCCTATTAGAGAAGGGTGAGCGGTACAATCTGAGATAACTTGGAAAAGGAACATTTTTAGTTCAAAGATTTGAATTTAATTCAGGCTAGTAAGTGCACAAATTTCTTGGGAAAGAGCCAAGGGTTTTGATCCAGCAAAATGGCATCCACATCAAAGGAAACTGGAAACCCTCCAGAGCTACAAGGAAACTCTATAGTCTGTTAAAACAGAAATATTTTGTAAACATCTTGGCTTTGAGAAACTCTGGTGGTGACACAGCCAAAGATCTCTGCCAGCTTTTCTAGAGGGCTGCTCTGCTGAGGAGGCCTCCAAGTCTACAGCCACAGATCCTCCTGCACAGAGGCACGAGCCTGAAGATCCTAAGGACTCCAGGCACGAAAAGTAAAAAAAAAAAAAAAAAAGGAAACAACAGAAACAATAGTGTTCCCTGTAGCTATGGAAAAATTCACATTCAGGTTGCTCTTTTGAGACTATCTCCTGCTTGTAAGGGCAGCAAAATGTCTGATTCCCCAAATCAGTATTCATTTAGACAGAAATAGTCCTGTCCTAGTCAATAACAGAGAAGCAAAAGAGCTTTAGCTGGGCAAAATAATTGCAAGAGCAGTCCTGACTCTTGCTCCTAATAAATAAAGAATATCCTAAACAGTTCCACCAATAAAGGACAGTGGTCTTACCTAGGGTCTGTAAAACTGAAGAAAAAAATTAAACTACCTAGGTGAAATAAGAAATTCAGGCAGCTCTCTTGAGACAAACAAATCAATAAATATTAAGACAGTTAAAGTTCCAGTAAAGTTCATATTTAATTCCACTGCTTCTCTGTTTATGCAGGCCCTCTTATCTTCTGGAGTACATAACCCATTACATAGCAGGCCAAACCATTAATGTTTGAAGCTACAACAGCCTGTCAGTTGCTCATTAAAATTATAAAAACGAAAATAAAAATGCAAGTCTTTGGTAGTGTTTCAGCCAATTTCTTCAGGCACTGGGTGATTAAAGAGCAGTGCTGGGTGGGATGGTTGCTTATTTCTGCTGCTGTTTTTGTTCTCTATCTGATTGCTGCTGCTGTTGTGTGCAGAGGAACAGGAAGAGCTATGATGAATGTTGGCTGGCTGAGGGAATGAGTTGAGTGTGCTTTTGCTTTCTTTAATTAGGCAACTCTTTTTTTCGTGACTTCAGTGTTAGATGGTGTGGTTAGATTCAAATCTAGTTAGTATCATTAAATTTATTTTTATTTATCTATTTTAATGAATTATTTCATTTTATTCTATTAATTTAAGCTTATACACAGGAAGATAGTATTTCTCTCTCTCTTTGGTGACTATATTCCTTCATTTTTTTGCTGCAAGATCTCAGAAGATCTTCAATGTTAAATTTCTAACTACTTCTTTTGTTCTGTCCTTTTTCCAGTATGTCCTTTGAGCTCTATCAGTGTTTAAAAGGAGCGAGAATTCTGCCTCAAATGTGTCCATTAAGAAAGTCTTTCAGCTTTAATATGATTTATTTAAAATATATAATTAATCCTTAAAGAGAACTTTCTACCCTGATTTGTCACTGTTCTTTTTAAAATATTGTGAAGATCAATCTTACATCCTTTCAAAGTCAGAACTTAAAAGTTATACCGAAGATATATTTTTAAAGTAAAAGATCCTATCCACACCGAACTGGTATTTCATCCTATAATGAACTTAATCTTTTGTCAAAAGCAGGACGTGAGATATTTGTAAATGGGGAAGATATACCTGGTCTAAATGATGGTGGGGGGAGCTGGGAGGGAGAGACTGAAAGAAATATCTATGTCTTTAGGACAGCCTGCTACTCCTAGCAAGGAGAATATGTCTGATAACAGAAATCATCTGAGAGTCCTTTGGGAGATATCAGGAGCCAGAGTGCCCTTACCAGGCCTGCGAAGACTCTGGCTTGACCATGAAGACTGCAACATGACCAAGTGCTAGCTGGTGCTGGGTAGAGATTCACGGCTACCGTCCTCTTTGAGGATCTTCAAATTGTTCCCTCTTACAGACTCTCTGGTAAATAGTGTTTCAGCACTGGCTGGCAACTTCTACCAGCTTCCACTGTTTAATAATATGCAAGTGAGGATCAGCAGCTGAGACCACACACAAAAGAACATGTAGAAATACGTTTGAAATTAGTAGATAAAAATTCCTGCAGTGCCAAAGGGATATAAGCCCCCGATGAGTGAACTGAAGAATTAAATGGTGTCTCTGTATGTATGCCTATGCAAATGTGCCTTTTACACCTAATCTAATCTACACTGGTTGTTGAAGAAAAGAAGACACTACTCCCATAGTATTTACTTGCAATGTAATGATATTGTATTGCATGATATTACTTTATATGGTATTGGTATTACTTTATATGGTATTAAATGCCAATAAAATTGTAGTGAGGCTTGGGAAATGAGCCAATACACTCTCCTCTTCACAATTCCTCCTACTTCTGTTTTCAGCAGCTCTGGTATGTTCATAGTAGATCCACATTGGGCCACTTCTGCTCATTTATATCCAGCCCCACCCAGGGACTACGAGGATAAAAGGGAGCATTTTACTAGAGCCTAATATCAGGCACCCAGCTTGGGTGTCTCTGTGAGGAGATTGGAGTTTGTGGGTTCTCCATAATCTCCATAACCTTCCACCAGGGCTAATGCTGGCCATGCCTAGACTGAGATGGAGAGAGTGGCATCCTCTTGTCTGGGCAGGGGACCTCGCTGGGATATACTGTGGCTCACTTTTTTCTTGTAAAAGGAAGCCACAGTAGACAGGAGACAGTGGGTGCTGGTACAGGAGCATCTCTCCTCCAGCTAGTGTCCACTTGCACACTAACACTCGTGTTTGCTTGAACGCTAGTGTTCAGAAGTGCAGAATTGCTTCCAGACCAGCAATTTCACCTTATTCTCAGAACATCCAAGTTAGATTCCTACTGTCACTGGTTGGTGTGACAGGTGGAACAAATATCTATGGCGGGGGCAAAGGTTTGTAGAAAAAAAGATACAGCCTCATGACCAAAGTAGCCAAATGTCACACAGCAGAATTGGTTTCTTTCCCATCCTTGGCCATGGATTTCCTATGTGACACCTATGGCATAGGTGGTTTCTGACGATGTACCACTCAATTTTTCAAATGCCCTAAGGGAGATCTTTGAGACCAGATTAAGTGGAAGTGCTGATGGCTCACAAACACAATTGACTTCAGTGGGAGTGTCTTTCATACCTAGAGAGAATGAAAAAAAAGAAAAAAAAAGAAAAAAGATAAGTGCTCCAGAAAAATTAAGACTGAGCTTGAAAACGTAAAGGGTACTTTCAATAATTTGGGGAGTCCAAAAGCCATCCCTCTGCATTTCAGTTCCTTGGCTATGGATTGGGGTGATTCATACTGCCTAGTTTGACAAGACAAACTCATTCTTATTTATGAAACACTTGAGATATTTTCATGAGAGCACCGCCCTGCTGCCATCAGCAAATACACATGGAAAGCCCCCCGTTGTGAAGTTTGCCAGCTCCCTCTAATGTAGGTGTGTGCAGAGAAAGATTACTTGCTGCTATTATAAGGTACTCTGTTAGCTCAAGAGGCAGAGGTCTGTGAGGCAGATCCAATGTGTCCAACCTTGCTGATGACATATGCAGGTGTTGTTATGATGCCATGTGATAATAGTTCTAATTTTTCCTCAAGTTCTTTTATCTGGAAAATTATGCACAAGAAATAAGTTGCTAATAAAATTTTAACACTATAAAAAGAAATGTTTGCAAGCTATGAAGAACTAGAATTAAAGTTTCTAATACAAACAGAGAAAATAATTTGAAGCTGTGATTTGAATGGATTAATATTAAATATGCTGGTAAAGCAAGGTGTAGTTGGGCACTAAAAATCAACAGGCACATTGAATTATGTGCGTGTTGATTTCTTTATGGCTCCTTTACCTACCTGTAAAATGGATAAGTTGCCTACTCTCACAAACACAGTATTTATTGATGATTGTGATACATTTTAAACAGCCTGTTTAAACTGCAAGAGGCATCCATACAGAAATTAATCATTTTTCTAGTCAGTCTAAACTTAACTGATGTGTGGAGAATAAGACCAGAGGCTATACCATGAATAGCAAGGTTATGTACATATTGAGTAACTCCTTATTAATTGAATTAGACAGGAAACAATAAAATATGATAATTTAATTAAACTACATCACACTGCAAATGCACAAGGGATGAAAAGTTCTGCGTAGTCTATCTTAACTTCTAAAACTTCTCACTTTTGATTTTGCAAGCTGAATAGTCTTCTAACATTATGAGGACTTTTACTGTGACTTTTTTTGTTCACGTAATTACTACTTATTGAACCCTGGTTCATGTCTTATGCTTACCAGATTGTCCTCAACAGCGGTCCCTGTGGCTTGCAGCTCCAGGAGTTTCACAGCTAAAATAGTGACTCCTGAGAAAGAACAAGTATGACACTGCCCACAGTATCCCAGCTTTTCATGGGCAGGAGCAAGGTGGTAAATCCTCCTATAGACAATTCAAGACAGTGAAATACAAGATAGTCAATGTAGCTGCACCTTACAAAAGCACTGTAGCAACAGAATTGGGGCACTCTCAATTGTGTGAGTCTATCTTACCTGACAGTAGGTTTCTTTTTTAAAGAAGCTATCAGCACTTGCCAGCAATTAT
The DNA here is from genome assembly GCF_030463565.1 of Pelecanus crispus. Lineage (NCBI taxonomy): Eukaryota > Metazoa > Chordata > Aves > Pelecaniformes > Pelecanidae > Pelecanus > Pelecanus crispus. The sequence goes on from NC_134645.1 coordinate 57,025,190, forward strand.
GCTCTCCAGTGCTATTTAGTCTTGACTACATTGGTGAATTTATGGGCATGATCACTCACATTAAAAAAGCAAGCAGACAGAAAAAACCCCAAACCCCAAGAACAAGAGTTAGGTCACAGCCACAGTTGATGGTAAAAAGGAAGACAGGAGTAGCCTCTGTGTCTTTTCATTGGGTCACAAATTTATCCAAACCATGGAAATTACATTATCAGGCCTTATGGGAATTTTTGTTCTCACTAAAGCTTAAATTTATAAAAACAAACTCCTTGAGGATAGTATGTTAATATTTCTTGCCCTGAACAAAATCAGTTTAAGCCAGATTGCCTATCTGCCTCAAATATGTCAAATGGCTTAATGGGAAGGGGAAATATAGTCCAGTTTATCTGGGGAATGGTAAGAACTGGAGCGGTATGAAAGAACTGAAACCAGCTGGAAATAATTTGACAAGATAACAGTGGCCAGATAAGCAGAGAACAAGGAAAAGAGTGAGAAAGAGACAAACCCATCTCTTCCCTATGTTCCTTAGAGATTGCTCTGAGGCGTTGGCTTCAGAAAAAGCAGAGAAAGTGGGTGTATGAATGAGCTAAATACACAGCTGAGGTTTTCCTCCATTTTGTAACCAAGTCACCAAGAAATTCTGGTCTGAGGTTCCCAGCTGCTACAGTAATCTGCCGTAGTGGCAGACTGGCAGAAGTAGGCTGAATTCTGCTCTCTGCTCCTGGCATGACCACTGCATGAGAAATGATGTCAGTTTGCTGGTGTGTCATCATGCTGATGGCAGAACGACAGCCACTTGACCTTCTTGTCAAAAATTATAGCTCCCCTTGATTGCCTTTTCTTTACACCTTACTGACACTTAAAGCAGACACTCCTGGAGCATCCCTTGGGCCATTAGCTTTTGTTCACAATAGTTATACTGTTGTGGATCAAGGATCTAAGGTTGAAGAAGTCTGATGAGAAACTTAATCTCTGAGCTTTTAAGTAACACATTTATTCATGTTAAAAGGCTGTTTCTGTAAGAGGCAGCTTTTACTGTCATAGAGATATTTGACATATTATAGGACTCACTGGACTCCCTATGTCTCCTTGGTACCTGCTTTAAATTGAAAACCAGACTATTTTAGAATTTAAGATGAAGGATTTCTGTTTATTTGCAGAGAATCCATGGTATATTATTTTTGTCGCTTGTTAATCACCTGTCACTTTAAATCGTAGTGAAAATGAAAAAATTGGCTGCTTGTGATTAAATGGGATTTATCCACAGTAATTCATTATTTTTAACACCTAAAGATGTGAAAAAGTAAGTTACCTTTGAAACAGAAATTGAAACTTTTAAAATCCCAATAGGTTTTGTAAAAACATGATAGGAATTGAGGTAAGGTTACTAGTACTAATAGTGTAGGAAGATGATGTTCTCAAATACCTTAAGGTAGAGACAAAGATAGAGACAAAAATACATGAATACTTAAATATGTGTATCTCTCAGAAAGCATAGCTCCCTATGAGTAGCACACTGCTCTCCACCCTGGCAACGCACCAAATACAGAATTCAGTTGCAAGTTTTGGTACTCCTACCTCTCAGTGGGACATGCTTTAGCAATCCAGGGAATCAGGCTGGCACAGAGGGTAAGAATTGTGGTTTAGCATGACTGCCACAGCTTCTCCTAAGCTCCTAGCTACCTCAGGGACTCAAGCTCAGCTCAAAAGAAATGGTTCTTGTTGAGAAACCTGCTCATTTTAGCAGTTGTGGCTAACTCATTACATATTGATTCCACCTCTTGTTTTCTGGTGAGACCACCCAGAGGTGTCTATTTGTTTCTTGTCAGATGCTTGTAGGGAGCCAAGGGACTGCTGTAGCAGCAAAGGATGCCTCATTTGGCAAGTTCTTGGTTATTGGAAACTGCCTCATCCCAAGGTGACAGCTTTTTGTCTTCATTCTGTTTTTACTTGAAATCTAATCCCCATTCATATTCTGCCTGTGGTTTATCACATCAGAGCTGAGTGAGAGTGAACAGCAGTCTGGATTATTTTTTGTACAGTAATCATTCATAGGCACAAAACTGACATTAAATTCCCCAAGCATAACAATTCTGACAGCAGTCCTATCAGACTTACACAGGTTCCTAGGTCTGACAGGCAACTGATTATGTTATTTCTAACTTTTTTTCTGTTTAGCCATCCTACTGTAAGCAGGCCTTGCAATCCTGCTGGCAAGAATCATGTCTTGAACTCATTTCTCACTTTGTCATGCTGTTTATCCGTATCAGCATCCTGCAAAACTGAAGACAGCTGAGATGTTATTTCAATATTTAATCTTTAGATTTTGGAAAACTCTAGCCCAACTCTATTTGAAATTAATCCTCATAGGCCATTCAAACTTTCCAGTGTGCTTTTGAGTGATACGAAGTGGGGAAAAAAGTCTACTCATGAAGAATATTAGTAGGTTATGAAATCTCTAGAAAGTCTTCTTCCTTATGTGTATTCTCCAGGCAGATCCAGACTTCATCTGGTGTCAGCAAAGAATGTCTACAACTGGATTCCCTTATAATGAAAAATATAACTTTTATTTTTCTTCTTGGAAATAAGAATGTTCTTCAGATCTACTTTTTTCCAGGATTTATGAAGAGAAAGAAATAACCGCAGGAAATTTCCTTTAAGGTCACACTGAAAACCACTTAAGAGAGGCTCATTTTCAGGAAACCATGTCACTTTCAGGTTCATCTCACACAAAAATCTGAAATTAAATTGAAGGTTGTTTTGCATCACTACCTCAACCTGGTAATTCACTCCTGACTGCTGACTGTCTTAGAATTCATCCTTTTTATGTGTTCCCATTTACAGTCCTTTGTATCCAAGTGCCACGACCACGTGTCAGGATGTTACTGCCCAAAGGGAGCTGTGGAGCTCTGTTGGGAGGGCTGCAGGATCTGCAGCAGAAGTAGGTACAGTCAGTCTTTAACAAGGCACAAAGTTGAGCTGCTTTATGCTAGATTAGGTTCTAGAGAAAAGTTTTGCAATGGAGCAGAGAGAGACAAGGTGTGTAGCACTGTTCTCTGTCTTAGGCTCTTTTAAGAAAACTTTTCTATGATGCTTTTCCTTTTTTTTAAAGATTTGAACTTGTATGTAGGGGGCCCAACAGTCTTCGGGACTTGCAAGGAGGGCAAATGTCTCTAGCTCCAAATGGCTAAAGCATATACCTTAGTGAAGAAAGAATTTGCAATTGCAAAAGTTTCAATAGCAACTGAAAAATACGTATGTCACTACAGTAAAAATGAAATAACTGTAAACATGAAGAAATGGCAGTCACACACTCTCAGGAAATCATATGCCATTAGCAAGTAAATACATATTTGTTACACTATTGAACAGAGTATTAAGGAAGAAATATGTAAACAGATATTTAAAATTACAGCGGGATGCACACGTGGGACACAGGGATCTGCTTCTGAATTCAGTTGCTGAATTTTTGTCTTTAACTGTGCAACTGAGAAACTCAAACTCTTCAGTTACAATGTCACTCCCCCAGCATCAGCTAGCACTTTACTCCATGTAATGCCACTCACTGACTGAAAGGCTTGCATATGTATTCTTAATCTTACTCAAGCTTGTGGAAGGATTTGTGTGCATTGATAGAAATATGATTAATGTGTTATTTGCATTATAGCATATATATCTTTTCTTTTTCTCTGAAATTACTCTCCCTATCACAAAACCTCCCGTGTGTCCCAGTTTCTTTAGGATTACTTTTGCCAGAATTGTATGCACATCTCTCTGTCAGTGACATTATTCATCTTTGTGCACACAGGAGGCCATGCTTCCAGCCTTGTTTAAGCACACAAGTTATTAGAGCATTCCTTATCATATAAAATAAGTCACCTGAAAAGAGCACTTAGTTTCACAAGTGCTGCTGAAAAAGTCCAACACTCTCAGAGTATATTTTGTAATGTTCAGTGCGACACAGTTTCCCATGGAGCTTCCCTTTTCACTGACTTCTAGCTATCACTTTCTGTTCTCATTCGCCCTATGGCAACATTTAACAGGTTGTTCGATAAACATATAAGCTGTGCTAATGGGACACCTTCCATGGGTTTTGAACTTCCTGTACTGAAAAGAGTAGAAGGCAGAAGCTGAGGGCATAAACAGTCATTGAGGCAAAATTTAGGAATTCCGTATTTATTTGTACCAGACAGGTAGTTATTAGTTCTGCAGGAGTCATGTTTATGAATGTTGAATAATTACTTCCTCTAGGTGCTTCTTTGTTACTTTGCAGTTAATACCTTTTCATCCTCATTCCCTCTTTTGTAATATGCAGTCTTTTTTCTTATCATATAATGTGTGATTACAGGCCAGTTAGCAAATTTTGGACAGATTTTAGATGACTGATATCCTTCATATTCCATTTCAGAGCTTCCTAATTTACACTGACATTTTCATTTCCATCTATGCAATCATAACTTTTTTTTTCTGCAGATGCACTGTTTATCACCCAGTAGCTCACTGTGGCTTTGAAAAAGGCCATACCATTTATTTTTATATGATCAGAGTTGTGTTGTGTCCAAAATACCTTAACAATCCTCTCTCTATATATATATGTGTGTGTGTGTGTGTGTATAGATATATATATATATGAAACAAGAAATGTGTTATTCAGGAAGTGCTGTAATGACATCTGAGCTGGTATTTCAATACAATGATTGTCTTAAAAAGAAATCTATAGCCTGAGATGCATGCTATATCTTACAGTAGGTTGGGATTATGTACAGTGTAGCCCTCTGATCACCTTTGTGGCCCTCTTCTGGACCCGCTCCAGCAGGTCCATGACCTTCCTTTGCTGAGGGCCCCAGAGCTGGACGCAGTACTCCAGGTGGGGTCTCACCAGAGCAGAGTAGAGGGGCAGAATCACCTCCCTCGACCTGCTGGCCACGCTTCTTTTGATGCAGCCCAGGATATGGTTGGCTTTCTGGGCTGCAAGTGCACATTGTTGGCTCATGTCCAGCTTTTCATCCACCAGTACACCCAAGTCCTTCTCCACAGGGCTGCTCTCAATCCCTTCACCCCCAAGCCTGTATTGATATTGGGGGTTGCCCTGTCCCAGGTGCAGGACCTTGCACTTGGCCTTGTTGAACCTCATGAGGTTCACGCAGGCCCACCTCTCCAGCTTGTCCAGGTCCCTTTGGATGTCATCTCATCCTTCTGGTGTGTCAACTGCACCATTCAGCTTGGTGTTGTCTGCAAACTTGGTGAGGGTGCACTCAACCTGCTGTCTATGTCTCCTGTGAGGACAGGTTGAGGGAGTTGTTCAGCCTGGAGAAGAGAAGGTTGCAGGGAGACCTTATTGTGGCCTTTCAGTACTTAAAGGGGGCCTACAGGAAACATGAGGACAATCTTTTTAGCAAGGCCTGTTGTGACAGGACAAGGAGTTATGGTTTTAAACTAAAGGAGGGTAGATTTAGACTGGATATAAGGAAGACATTTTTTAAATTAATGAGGGTGGTGAAACACTGGAACAAGTTGCCCAGAGAGGTAGTGGAGGTCCCATCTCTAGAAACATTCAAGATCAGGTTGGACGGGGCTCTGAGCAACCTGATCTAGTTAAAGATGTCCCTGCTCACTGCAGCGGGGTTGGGCTAGGTGACGTCTAAAGGTCCCTTCCAACCTAAAGCATTCTATGATTCTATGATTGATTCTATGTATGTAAAATGTTTGCAGAATTATCCCCCTAATCCCAGCCAAAGATTTTCAGATATTAAACTTCCATTGAAAAGACATTATTGGTCTAACATCCTCATTTTCAAAACATCCTTATAGTGGCAATTAGAATGGTGGATTTCAGTAGTCCCAGTAATTAATCTTTAGTCTAAACTCCTTTTCTTGAAAGTTAATTGCATGTCTTGTCTCATCTCCCAAATGAGCACAACTGTGTGAGAATATGGTAACATCTATCCCAGGCTGCAAACTGCTGAGCATGCCAGGAGGCAATGCACATGATATTGATGTATATGCAGCCTGGGAGACTGACACAGTTGGTTCACCTAGAAGCAGGCTTATTTTTCATCATGTTTTGAAACTGCATGGCTATACTTAAAGTATTATGGGCATTTGCTTTCATATGATGATGGTTATTGGAGAGGGCATACCCCACTGTGCATAGATAAATTTCAACTCTTAGGGTTAGTCATTATTTGGTCCATTTAGTATACAACCCTCTTTTATTACTAGTATTTCTTAATTTCAAATTAGGCTATAGATATGATCCATGGGAAAACAACTCAACCCAGGTTTTTTCTGTGTCTCCTGTCATTGTGTGAGAAGGAGCAGTGTGAATGTATTTTTACAGAATGCTGCAAAGACTTTGGAAGTCTTTCCACCACAATAGGACATTCATTTGCCCCTCTACTCTTAAGCCGACAAGGCACAAAATGTTAATCCCTGAGAAGTTTGTCTTTGATAGTGTGTAAATATGAGAGACTTCAGTAGGTCCACTACAGTTTTCACCATTGCTTTTGAGTCTCTGTGGAAATTGCTTCCATGATATGGGGATGGGATGTTGGAGTTTTTGGGAAAAAATAAAAAAGAAAAAAGGCAAGGTTTGTAGAGAGGCAATATCTCTTATTAAACCAGGTTACTCTTTAGATCAGAAAGATCATTCTTATCTGCCTTTTTTCCTGCTTATTATCAATTTGCCTAATAAAAAGATACTTTCTCCCTACAAATCCTGTCTCTTTACTTTAACAGGAAGCAGTACAAAGTCATCACATAGTTGAAACAGTGCAGAACAGAAGAGTTTGCTTAGTTGGGCAGAATGAGAAGAAGGATCTGAGGTTAGTCCCAAGAAAAACCATTTCTGTTGGTGTGGACACCTGTGCTCTAGGAACTAAATAGGAGAAATAGTTCAGCCCTTACTATTTCAGTGGCAGCATTTGTTTTTTGCTTGGACAGCCTTGGTCCTTTGATTGAACTTTTCCTGCTCAGGCTTCGTTTATGATTTCTGTCAAAATACAGTTGCAGGTAGCCCCAGCAGACATCAACTTTTCACGTAAATTATGCATAATATTTGATTGCCTCCGTGAGATTTATTGTAAGACTAACAAAATCATTGCAAACTCCCATACAAATGTTACTTTTGGTGACCTGTACCAGATTATTTTACATAATCTTTAGGCACAGGTTTGTCTTTTAAAAAGCTTCCATGTATAGAAGTTAAGACCACCAAAAGAGTTTTTAATCAGCGAATATCTAGTTAGAAGCCCTATAGACCTGACTAATAATTACTAAGCCAAACCATTAAAGAGATTGCAGTTGTAAGGGCGGGGGGGGAGGGGGCAGAACCGAAAACAACAAAAAGCCAAACCGTAAACTCTAGGGGAAGATAATCCCCTTGATTTAAAGGTATTCAAACATTAATCACAAGAGGCACAGTTGTCATTGGTTATGCAATATAAAACTGCTCTTTTTGTTTCCTTTCACTCACTGTGGAAGTGGAGCACGAAGCAGTCACTTTGGTTTCTTCATCAGCATTTTGAAATGCCTGATCAAACTGAAGAGGTATGGGACACTGTCTTTTATCTACATCCTGGCAGTTGTGGAGGTACTGTGCTGGTCTGTAAGCCTTCTTAGCAATTTCTTTCCAAGTCTGTCTACAAAAATTGTACTTTTTGCTTCCAACAATGCAGTATGTACAATTTCAAGGACAGTATGAATATTTGCTGTGAATATATTATCTGTAGACAGCTTTCTGCATGCAGTAGGGAAAATTCATCATTCAAGTACCTAAGCAACAATTTTCAAACAGGAGAAGGGGAGAAGGCAATAAAATGTGAGAGGAAACAAATATTTTTCCTATTCATGTATGATGCAATGTTTTCTCCACAAAAGAAGAGCAGCTTTCTTTGACAGCTAATTTTCCATTTCTAACCTTCATTACAACAGGAAAATTACTAAAACCAAGACAAAATATTTTAAAAAATATATATCCAGGCAAGAAATAATTTCCTGTTTCAAGTGTATTAACATCTGGGAGAGTGGGACTAATTTTTATACATGTACACAGGCACAACCATGTTATATTGGAAATGTAAGAATACATTTCTCTTTATAGGAGAAATTCTCTTGTTTTCTAAGAAATTTAGGATGCCATGAGTAGAGGAGACCATATCTTCGAACACAGTTAACCTTGAAAAGGATTTAAGCATTATAATGGGGAAGCAATTCAACCTGAGTCCTTTTCCAGTGCTGTGGAAAAGGTGAATGAGAATCTTGGCCACGCAAAGAGGAGAATAATGAATAGCAGGAGGCAGGCAGTTTTTACTTTGTCAAGTGTCATTAGCAGGAGTGATACACGTACAGTACATTCACCTCCTGAGCCCATACTTGAAGAGGAGTTTGAAAAATCTGAGATGGGAAATATGAAGAAAAAAATGAATGATGAGCTGAACAGAGTGTCTTATCTCGCAGTTGCACAAGCACATGAAATTGGCATAAACCAGAGCACTGGCTGAAAAAGGCAAGTCTACCCTTTCCAGACCTGTAGTCTCTGCATTGTTTCCTCCCTTGATTCTTCATTTTCTTTTGGACCAGGCTATTTTCAGACTGATTCACCACCCAGCTGTGCAAATAGCATGTAGGCAGAAAAAAGAAGGCAGCTGAGGGACAGGAGGTGGCCAGAACAGTCGGTCTGGTTGTCTGTGCTGGCTTTTCACTCTCAGGGGACCTAAGGCAGGAGAGGGAAAGGGCTGGACACTTGAATGTGCTTAGCTGATCAATAAAGTAATTTGATTAAGTATCACCAAATGGACACTGAGTATCGAAAAGTTCTTCAGTGTCTACAAAGAAAGAGCATAGCTAAGAGCTGGTCCTTGGCTTTTGTTCAGAAATGAAGACAGGAAAAAATAATTTAATGGTAAGGATGCTTAAGAATTAGAAAAAAAAAATCAAGAAACTTCTGGATGGTCTCTTTTATGTTTTCACATCAACTGGAATTGCTTTTCTGGAATACATAAAATGCACAGTGAAAGAGACAAAGTGCCAGGTTCAGTGAAGGGAGAAATGGGTGAAATGTAGTGGCCTGAGATACATAAGAGGCAATACTAGATGATCCAAAACCCACTTCTGGCCTTAAGCTCAGTGAAATAAGACTGGCAAGCTATGCATTTGTGTTTAAAAATATATGCGGAGTTGCAAAAATCTTTTACTTTCTTAGTTTACCAATGACTGAGCATTGGTGCAAAGATAATTTTATTCTTATTTAAATTTGTTTTCAAGCTTTTTCTGAGCAAAACTGAAATGAAAAGAATATGAGTAGAACTGCTGTAAAGGACACTGGAGAGCAATGACAAGGCTTTTCTGTGGATACCACAGTAACTGTGGATGGCATGTTTCAGACTTTATTTGATGAAGTTTGATTTGTTAGTGCTCAGTGCTCTGGTGATAATTGTCTGGTCTGCTCTTCCTTGAATTCACCTATATTTTTAACATTTATTTTGTTGTATCTTGGGCAGGTAAGTAGCAGAAGATTATGCTAGCCCAGCCCTGAAATAAAAGGCATCTATTTGTGGAAAGGAACAAATGCCTTTCCACAAAGGTCTCCACCCACTTAATTTTTGTTAATCAGTGTCAATATTGGTGATTTTGTGGCAAAAGTACAACGCGACTTGTGTACTACTATTTCCCACAGCACAGAAAATTGTGGGTTGTACTCAGTGTCCTATGTTATGATCATTAAGCCCATGGCCAGAAGTCATTACAATTGTTTGAGGTTTTAAGCTACTGCTTTTGCAGCACCGTCTAATGCAGTGGGGTTTGATTTACAGCTGTCTATATATTTCCATTAGACTTATGGAATGCTGTACAGAGAGCATATGGGTCTTGTAAAAGAAGCTCATGGAGCTCCCAGGGGTCCCAAAAGCACAGATTGAAAACCGGCAGTCTATATGATGATGCAGCCAAGTATAAGTCAATAAAACTAACTTTGTTACAGTTTTCCTCCCTGCAATATGGGGTACCTAGGCAATTCATTATTTGACATGTAGGAAGTCTCACTAATAAAAGGATTCTCTTAAAATAATTCACAGTTTTATCTTCTCTTTAATAAAAATAATGCACTAACAACTTGCCAATGGCGATGATAAAAGTTTTATTAACTACTGTGGCAGTAGGAAAAATAATGGCACCAGATTTAAAGTGTGAGTCAATTACATGAGCTTTGTAGTGATTTTACAAAATAAGCTGAACAATTTTGAAAGGGCAGACTTTATAATTCACTTTAAAAATCCCTCTGTACTTTTAGTGAGGGTCTGCTCTCTGATTCCGCAGTAAACTGTGGGGCAGCTGTGAGGAGTGCATCAGTCAACCCCTACCACTGGCATCCATCTGAAAAAGTGTCTGTTCTGCATCTGTCATTTGTCCATAGACTGAAGGTGAAGGTCTTTCTCTTAAACATTATATCCTTCTGGTTTATTGAGTGGCTAGAGTGTTTTGCAACAGGGAGATGGGAACACATGTTTTTTAAAATGAGCAGTCCTGGTTTTCCTGTTGTTAAGCACTTGTTCCTCAAATCTAAAAAGTTTTCTCTTTTATCACTCAGGTTCAACAGATTTTTGCCACTGGCTCAGGTGGAGTCAACATGTAACATAAATGAAAATCATTTATCTGCCCGTATGATATAGAAATTAATTTAATGTAACTTAGGGGTCTAGGCACTCTCTAGTCAATGAAGAGAGAGAAACAACTCCAGGAGTCCATTTATCCCTTCCACACACCAAAAGATACACAAGTCAATGCCTGGAGATGCTTTTTTCCTCTCTCTTGCCTATGAAGACAGCCTGGCAACATCACCTAAATTTTACATGTCTGAAGTCACACAAGGTGAACCCCATTTAAAGCACTTGTTTGGCACAGGAGACAAGGAGTAGTGCAGAGGGTCCCATCAGGTCTCCAGATTGTCCCTTGGTACAAAAGATGCATCATAATAATCCCTTGGGTTTTGCACTGTGGTCTGAAGTCCTAGCACACAGAAAAGAAGGTGAATGCAAATGTCTACTAAGACTACAATGATGTGACAATGCTCATTCATTCATATACACCCTCTAACAGTTACAGATTTGTAATCCTGTCTGTGGTTGTACTTGCTTTTCCAATAAGAAGAAATATCTTTGCTATCTAGACTCCATCCCCAATATTAGGCTGTTGTTAATGAAAACACTTTTATTAATGGGAAATAAGATTAAATGCAATAAACATTGATTTTTAACTGAAACTGTATGTTAGAATTTCACAACTGTTTTTTATTTTTTACTAATCAATTTTTCCAATTATTTTTCCATTCCTCTGTGTTCTGGTCTTTGTACCTGCCTCAAACTTTTCTTCAGTGACTTTATCTAGAATTCATATTATCAACTGGATGAGAATAAGGCTGATATTCTCCGTGAGAATGAAGCTTTGTAAAATACCAGCATATAGACTGGAAATTAAAAAGTCAAATTAGCCAATGCAGAAGAAATGCCTACACTTGGAAAAATCTGGTAAAATCCTAGATCGGTGCCCAAACTTTTGGGCTTATTCAAAAGAAATTACAGACATTGTTTAGAGTGACTATCCACATAATTTACAAGTCTTGGTATTACATGCTATTCTGAATTGCAGAGTGGATTTGAGTCACAAGCCTCAGAGCTAGCACAGGGGGCATATAGGACGTGCTCAACACTGCCATTCACACCATGTTGTTATATTTCCAGGCATTATCACTCCCATTGGAACTTGACCATTCCTGTGTATCAAAAGAGATGAAGACAGATGGTGGCTGTACCACCAGCCCTACTGCACATGCCCCAGCTCTGAGTAAACATGCAAAAAAACTACCTGTAGGTCGGAGCTCTTGCTGGAGCATTAGAAAGGAAGGTGATACAATGAATGGACCCACCTTTGATCGAACAGCCTGGACATCAACTCAAATCTCAGCATGTTCATGAAGCATCTATATATACCACTGACTTAATCCATGGGGATCATGTAACTGTATGCTGTCACTTAACACAGGATCAGGGTGCTTTTGACATAGGTGTTTTGTCTCAGCTGAGATAAATGCAGTGGTACATCAGATAGATGGTTGTCTGTGATGTCTGGGATGCACATTTTAAGTTGGTGGAGTCTAAAGCTAATATAAATTTTTTGGTTGCCATCTGATTTCCTGCTTCAGTAAATTGATTTATTGTAATAAGGAGTACAAGAATTCCAGCAGTCAGAAGCTGGTAGAGCAGGGAGATGAGCCAAGCGGGGGACTTGCATCCGAGGACCATGATACTATGCATCAGAGGGTTTGCCCGTGCATAGAGAATTACCCTTGGGTGAGTAAAGCTTTATTGAGCCTTGTAACAGTGGTACAAAATAGGCAAAGTCTTGGTCCAAAATAAGTAATGACCTCTAACTGCTTTCTGTGGATTCAGCTACTTCTTGTGCTCACTGCTGTGGGCATTCAAAGCAAAAGGTGGTCTTTCTGATTTTTCTTTTTCTCAGTTTTCAACTCGGAAAAAATCCCTCTTTTTCTCTTTCGCTGTGCTTGATGAGCATTTGGCAAGAAAAATCCTGGAGTTTAGCATATGTAGTTATTGAGAGAGGAATGTCCCAGCCCAAGAGGACAGACACACAGCCAGTAGAGAGTCTCTGGTACCTGTTCATTCAGAGAAGCCTGACTGTGGCTGTACTCCACTGCTAAAGTGAGCAAAGGGAACCAAGAAAGGCTGCTTAGCGATGCACGGCCAGTGACAGATGTGCCCTTCAAGATTAACATTAGAAACAATTTAAATCAAAATGTTTTAGTTCCCCCTTCATTGATTTTGTAATCTCTCTGTGAAATCGCTGGTTGCCCTAATTGGCTGATGAAATAATTAGTTGACTCTGACATTCATTTAGACTTCTGCTAATTAGAAACTCTATTCCATCAGATGTCATGTCAAAACAGGTTTCTGTCTGAGAATTTTCAGGAGACATTTTTTCCTGTATGAAGTTTTGGAGTATTGTCTTCTCTGTTCAGAAAGGATTATCTAACTTTTTCTTTTTTAACTTTCTTATGAGCAATTAACTGCTGAATGTTTGGGTTTTGTTAAATACAATTCAATATTATTTTATTTAGATTTGTGCCTAAAATATTGTAAACCAACACTTAAAACATGTTAATCCTGTCCCAAAATAGGCAAAAGAGCATTTTAAATTAATGTCTAAACAGCTTTCAAAGAGCTAAGATTCATCTGCTATAAAACTATAATTTCCTTATTTAAAATATCTCAAAAAATTAATCTTAAAATTTCCTCCTATTAACAATAATTTAAAAATCACTTTGGCAATGCAAAAGCCAATAACATCTTCTGGAAATATTCCTGGGAAAAAAAAAATACCTTTCGGTGCTAAACTCTTTAAAGATCATCACCATTAGTACCTGGAAAACTTGTAATATGTCTAGTAACACTTTTGCACATGAGCACTGAAATGTACTTCACAAAACCCAATTTATTGATCTAAATGAGCTGCATTCATTTTAGTTCTTGTAAATTTATATCCTTCTGCCTGTGGAACAGTAGAAAAATGTCACCAAAAAAGTTATTTTTAGGTAGTTTATGTGAATGAATTTACATGCACATGAGTGGAAAGTGAAGCATCTCTGAAATAATTCTTATGCGAGCAATCTACTTCCCAACTAGAGCCTGGGGAGAGCAATGCATTTTACTGTTTTACTGCTCATGGGAAGTTGTTCCTCAGAAGGGCTCTGAAGGCAATACTGGTTGCTCATGAACCATAGAGAGTGATAAGGTAACTGTATCACTAAAAATATAGGAGTCTAGGCTCTTCAGACCTTTGTAAACTTTGTATCTGGCTGAAGTTATGCTCCTAAACTAATTTTATCATGCAATATAACACTAGGGTTTTTTTTTTTAAATAATGTAGCAGTGAAAGAAAATTACTTCAGGTAGCCTGCCTAACACATTTGGTTAATGGTCACAACAGTGGGAAAAGATGCCTAATCTGTATATTTCAGCACATTTTGCTAAGGTGTCTGGAGTAGGTAAATTTACCTTGAACAGTATGAACAATATTAGAAAAAAATACAGGAAGTACATATATGTACTTTTCTATATTTTACTGTTTGGGGCTGCTAAGAAATAAAAATGTGATAACATAGGATGATCCTCTCAAGGGGACAGAGTCTTTCAAACAGCTACTCTTGTGATACCATTTCTACACAAACCCATTTCACGCATGGGAAAATCCCTCATGGAGGGATTTCTGTCCCCTAGAACTGTACAATAGTGAGGTAGCAATAAAAACCCTATATTTTTCACAGGCTTCTGTTCCTACCTGATGTGTGTGTAGGAGAGAAGGATAGAGAGAAAGAAATACTACTTAACATGAAGCCGTTGTGGAAAGACTGAAAGATACTTTATGATACTACTCTACTTATTTTTATACCCTCTGTTTCTAGTTCTTTTGCATTCAGCTCTCTTCCTCCACTTCTGCCATGATCTGTCTTTTATATCCTGGCTTTTGAAGGCACTGGTTATATCTTTACTGTGGGCTTATAACCAATGAGTGGTATGAGCCATTGCCTGCTTTGTTTGCGTATGTTTTGGTTTTGCCTGTATATGAAAGAGAACCCAGATCTCACCGCTGTGGTGGAGGTTTGCTCTGCAGAGTGATGCAGAATGGCTTTTCTGCTCTCTCTGAAGCTCTGGGATGAAGCACTATGAGCCAGGGAGTTCCGTTCTGCTCAGGATCCTAATCTGTAGCTGATCTATTGTTATTTTTTAGCCCTGGTTATTTTGATACCTGGTACCAACAGCTGCTGAGCTGGGGCTTTGGGAGGGGGAATTGGTCTGTTTGTTAGTTTGTTTGTTTCTTTGTTTGTTTGTTGTAGTAGTACTCTAGCCTGTCAGTGCACCAGAGGAATTTTTCCAACCATTACCGTTGTTTCCCAGCCCTCCAAATAGGTACTTGCATAAGTTTGCACTGCAGACCTTGCATGTGCTAGAAACAAGTTCAAGTTGTTTTTGCATGATTAAAAGCTTGTGTAGATGGAGCACTGCTGCCTCTTTCTTTCTCTCAGGATACACTTAATACATGATTTCATCTTTCGTGTTTGTGCACTTATCATTCTTCATTAACCTTCTATTCCCTCTGGCTGAATCATGCAGTTGTCTGATGCTTAAGACTGATACTTAGATTCCTCCTACAATTCGTGTCCCTACTTCAGGTACCTGCAATCATTACATGATTTTTCTTCATTAGAGGGGACTCTGTGTGTATACCTCTCTCTCTCACTTGAGCAGGTATAGTAAGCACACTTGATCTTTTTTCATTAATGTCTCTGTCTCAAGGATGACTGTGAAGCAGTTGATCTTTCTTTATTACTGTCTGTCTTCTCAGTGCCCAGCACCTGAATACTCTAACTTCACTGGACTGCACTTTTTTTTTTTTTTTTTTTTTTTTTAATTCAGCCTGGCTAAAGGTCTTACCTCCTGGGCACAGCTGGATTGAACCAGAACAGCTGGAGATGTGACAATTTCATGCTGTCCAACCTCACCTCCTGGGGGCTGCACCATACAAGATGCAGGTTCTGTACCATTGCTGTCTGCAGCCTGACATATAAAGGTGGCTCCAGATAAGGGCTGGATTGGCTTGGACATGCTGGACAAGCATGCTGTAATGATTCCAGAATCACCCTCTGTGTCGTTTGGCTCTCCTTGCTGTAAGAACAGAAATTGTGAGTAGACATAGAGGGCTGGAAGTCATTGCAGTTGTTTCTGTTCCATGCCCCAGTATTTATGTGCACTGGTTTGCTTTTGAACATTCCTTATTTGAAATCCTTTTTTTTTAAACTGATGGTACCTTTGTCTATGCTAGTATTTCCTTGACCATGATACAGCTGAGCCAACAGTAGTACTACTAATAAGTTGTAAGAATAAATGTACCGTGGACAAAACCTTATGGGGTCAGATGTCATATTTTGCTTTTAGGGGCTTACTTAGAAGTGTGTTTATATAATTCTTTATTTTTCTAAGTTGGAAAGAATGGAGTGTGCTAGTAGCATATGCAATGTACTAGTGACACATGCATTAAATGTATCCTTTCAGAAGTGGATGAGACAAGCGTAGGTTAATTAAATCTGACCAGAAAATCAACCATATAATGGCTGTGTATAAATCCTCTTAATGTAATAGTCACCTCTTTGCACAAAAGTGCTAACTCTATAAAATCTGTCATAGGAGGCTTGAATTGGTAGTTTAAGATGTCTACAGTAGTCTCTGATGAAAAACTCACTAGTTACACAAGATGCCCTGCTAGGAGAGCAACAGTTAACACCAACACTTTTCTGGGAACTGAAGGATTTGTTTTGTCAGGATTACAGCCTGACTATGGCACCTATCTCTGAGATATCGAGAGCGGTAACTTAGAGAGTGCACTGACAGGTACAACCTAATTAGAGGGTTATTGGGAGTTATTAGGAGAAGTATGGTTATTGGGAGTCTTTAATGAACTGTATCTTCAAAGTCTTCTTCTGGTTTTAGGGTTCACTTTAATAGTCCCAGACCATCCTAGTGAGTTTAAAACATTCCCCTTTTCAAAATAAAGGTTTCTGTTATCAGTTATTTACACAGTTAAAAAATGCAAATTGCAACATACTGCTTGTGCATTTGATATTTCATTGTCTGGGTCTCCAGATGTG
This sequence comes from Pelecanus crispus, assembly GCF_030463565.1. Classification (NCBI taxonomy): domain Eukaryota; kingdom Metazoa; phylum Chordata; class Aves; order Pelecaniformes; family Pelecanidae; genus Pelecanus; species Pelecanus crispus. The sequence continues at coordinate 57,041,901 of NC_134645.1, forward strand.
TTCTTCCACAAAATGTGAATTATTTTACTGGTAAGAGACAGTCACATGCAACACTGTAATATAAATACCTGACAGGAGATTAAAAAAATAACTAGGGGAATATAAAAAAAAAAAAACCCAAACAAAACCTGGGGGAATTCAGATTACCTGAATTCCCAGTCTGAGATGCAGGCATGACATGTAGCTAAACTAGTTGAAATACAACTGCTTTTTGTGATCTGCTGCAGGATAGTTCGTAGCTCACCAGACTGAAATGCACCGCTCCAAGGTGACTTTGCCAAGCTGCCATCCTGGAATGTTGTATCTGACCTGACTGGGAGGGAAAGAGGGACAGCCATAGGCATCACAGACAGAAGCAGAAAGACCATCCCTGCCTACCTTCCTATGATCTCAAGGCAAACACAGCCCTTCATGTATTAGACCCTAAAAAGACAGGTATAAGGGGAAGTACAAAGCATAGCAAGATTTGAAATTTTAATTTAAAATTTCTCCTGCTGTTACCCATCTTCTTTGGGAATGAATGAGAACAAAGAATGAGAGTGAGTTGTAACCATTTATGTAATATTCTGTAGGAATATTGGTTTATTTAATCATCATTTAATTACTTTTAATTTTTATTTAGCACATCCTCTCTGAAATCTGAGTCACTGAACATTTTCAGAGGTTTTATCTCTCTTCTTGAGTTGGAGTCATGTTATTGCAGCAGGGTATCTATGGCAGTGTCAACAGAGTATTTTTTTTAAATGAATAAGTGTAGAAAGAGACAGAGGAGAGAAAGTGAATGAAGGAATAAAGCACGTGGTTGATAAAACCAGGTAGAATTCCCTTGCTTTTCAGATTGGTCCTTAGGAGATTGGTCATAATTATTTGTTCCTTTATCTCAGTATGTATTGCTCAAATATTTGCAGTCTTGCCACAATTCACATGAAAACCAAGAGAGTTTCAGTCTCACTGGAGAGGACTGAATAATAACTTTTGGTAGCTGCTTTGTAGGTAATTGCATGAGAAATCACTCAAGCAAAGCCCTGCAGCCATGTTTCCCAAGTTGCTCTCAGACTGCTTCATTAGCAAACCAAATGAAAGCTGACGCTTTATGAAATCTGGGTGGGTGACTGTGCCCCCAAGGCAGCTTTGATACTCCTGGGAGGACTTCAGGTAAATCTTCCACCTTGTTCCAAAAGTGTCTTTCAAAGGACACAACAAATGCAATGTAACCAGTATCATTATAAAGTTGACAGAGATTTTCCAAAACCCCACTGCCCTGGGTGGGGAGGTGGGAACAGCTCCCTTTCCCCTTCTAGAGAGCTGGGGCCAAGTGTTTGAATTAGAAACATATGTGGGGAAGAGCAAAGAAAGAAGCATCTTTTCACAGCTGGTGGGTCTGCATGTGTGTCCAGGCAAACATGACTTACAGAGAATCCAGGAAGATTTCCCCAGAAACAGTGTCTTCTGGGAGGTGCGGATAACAGGAACAGCCAGGCCTGAACATTGTTTCTTGCTTTAGTGTAGAAGGATTTCTGTTTCGTCTGCACGTTACCTGTGATTCATGGTCTTATTGAGGAGTGACAGGATGGTGCAGAGAGATACTCTCTTTATTCCTTCCCTGTGGTCTTTAGGTTCAGGAGTAGAGCAATTCCCACTGATATGAAAATATCGGACAAAACCAAAAGCATTAAAATGAAACTCTGATACAGGGCAAGGAGTTAGCCCCATGTCAGGCTTTGATATAAGAAAGTGTGTGCCTTCTGTCACACAAGGGATCACTGAGGAATTTCTCTTGCACTGGAAAAGATGTTTTAATTCAGGTTTTCACAAGGGTAAATATTTTTAACAACTTTAGGCTGAAAAGCTGGTTTCTTATAGAAAGCTAAGCCCAGAATATTTTCTTGCCTGTTAAATTATAAACAATCATAAGAGTGTGCAATCTGAAATATTTTGACTGCTTTACCATACGTTGCTGGCTTACTTCCTTGTCCCTGAATAGAAATCATATTATGTAATTAAACAGAAAAAAGTCTGCCAGAGAGGCTCTATGATGTTTCTTGGTGTGCTTTAAATGATGAATGGCTTTTGGAGGAGCAGGCATAGCTTTTCCATTTTCTCACTTTGGATGGGCAAACCCAAAGGCTGCCCTTGTTTCCAGGTCTAAAAACACACTGAAATTACTACCCAAATGTTTGTTTCACTTACAAAGGATCTTGTTAATCTGTGAAGGCAGTCTACTATTCATTTCTTTGATGGCATTACAGGTGCTAGAAAAATAAATGCAATTTTTGGAAAAAAAGGAAAATACTCTGTTTAGAATTCCAAGTTTTCCTACATCTAATACTTTACAATGATGTTCTAAAATCTGCTATTTTGTGGTATGGTAATACAAGTGCAGCCTGAAAGCAGTTGATGGAAATTAATGAAAAATTGCTATAGAATTTTAAATGAAAATTGTATGCAGTATTAGTCATATTGTGATTGCATATAAGTGAAAAATACTGGAGTCCTGGAGCTGGGAGTACAGCAGCAGCATTTTTTTACTAATGGTCCTTTCTGAATTAGAAAAAGCTGTCTCTATGTCACTATTCTTTTCATTAGTCATTGTTACTTAGATAATATGTTTTTCCCATATGCCCTTCTGATCATCTTTTTGGGAAGAAAGCAAGCTAATTATGGTGTCAAAGCTGCAAAGGAGAGGATTTCTGATTTCCATTATCTTTTTTCTCTCAAAAGAGGGTTTTTTTCACTATCTTTAAAACAGTTAGTAGATGTACAATAGATATCTAAATTAGACAAAGGGCTCCTTTTTGGTCATTAATTATAATTTGTCGCATATTCTAATAATTAGCTATTGGATGATAGATTTTTTTATTTATTTAAATGAGGATTAAAATAATTAAATTCTAGAAAACAAGCAACATAAACAAAATGGACTAATAAAATCAGTGCTATAAAAATCACTAGTTTTATATGTGTGTGTAATAAATGATAATAGACAGAGAGGGAAATGATGCATTGGAAAATCAGATTAGGGTGACTGCCAGAAAGTAATGGTTTAAAATCACTAAACATTATAGGAGAAGTTGCTATTGCAACTTGTTGTTACCATTCTTTGCATGGAGTAGTTCTTATAAATTCAAACTGAAGATTTTTCTTGTCAGTACAGTGAGACATTTCATTCATGTTAAATAAAAATACAGGTTTTTTTCAGTTTGTTTGTAATTTTGCTCTTTTACTCTGTATTTCTTGCAGACATCCTTTCACTCCTCCATTCCATATCATCTTTTATTCTGGGTAGAAGTTTGAACATCTATACAGATTTTGTCTGTTACATCTTTATTTCTAGACATACGTTTCCAGTTAACATAGAATATTAAAAAAAAAAAAAAAAAACCAAACCCAAACCAACAGGTCTGGTATAAGTAGCACACAACAGATAGCTAGGTTTTTGGTTAAAGGTTTCTTTCTCAGCCTGAGTACTCCAGTTTCCTTAGTCACTAAGTTCTGATCCAGAAGTGCATACACACACACAATAATGATTCCAAGAAGTGTTGTTTTCTGAAGCTAATTTTTTTACTCATATTAATTGGATTGGGATGTGGGTTTCCAGGTTTTTGGGTGTTTGGTGATTTTGGTTGGGTTTTTTTTTTTTTTTAATTGTATCTGCATCTCAAACTTACATAGATTGCTTTATTTATTTTCTTATTTCAATAGCATTCTATAATTAAAATGTCCAGGGAATTTCTCCTTCTTTCCCCCAACAGCGGATAGCTGGACTGGAGATGATATGGAACATATTTGTTTCACAATGTCTCTCTTTTTCCATTACCAACTCTCTTTCCTTTTTATTTCTGAGATTATCATAAAGCGTGCCTAGTTCTACACAGCTACTTCTAGTTGCTTCACTTCTGGAGGAAAGCTAGTTCATGATCTGAGTGTTTGCCTCTGGGATGTTCATCAGTGGATGCTGCAAGATGACTAAAGTAATTCTAGAATTTGGACCCCAGCAGCAGAGAAACAGATGAGCATAAATCACATGGTCAAATATTATATCAGCTTCTTATCACTTACTGGGAAAAACACTGCCATCCCCAATAAACAATGGATGAATAAAAGCAAAAAAGAAGCCCTCCATTATGTTTCACATTTTTAGTATGAATTTGCCTCGCCCATGTTTTGGTGTTTCATTTGATGTCAATATTCAATCAAATGAATTCATTGAGCAGCAGGTCTAGGGACTTTAGAAGACTGAAGGCTATCTACAGGGAACAAGAGCGCACACCAATTTGATTAAGGATCTGAAATAACCTACTGTGTTCAATATACATAGCTCATAATTCAGACACTAAATATTTGAAGGGCTGCCAGCCTCAAATGTTCAAAACTTAGCACCTCAAAATACATGAAATCTAAAAGAAAAATGAAATATTGAGTTAATTCTAAATTGTCCAAATATTCAGCTTTGTTTGCAGCCAGGAGGAGCAGAGGTGCTATGGCTAACCTCCTGTTTTAGGCACTTACACCAAATGATACACTACTTAATAAAGTGGCACCTGCCCCTGTGTGATGATCTAGAACATCCAGGTCAGGCACTTAGATTTCTACAGAGGAATGTTGTATGCAGCAGCATGGTGTTGGGTGCGTCATGACAGAAACCTGGCTAGTGACATAGTGAACAGCTTACCGGTGAGAAAGGCTATGTGCCAAGGTATGTTTGAACTCCTTCCCTTTCTGGCACTTAAGGACCTGAAAAAAGAAGAAATTCTGGTGCCATGCATCTAGCCATCATGGAAACAACCTTCATATTTTTATAGGGGGAAATTAGGTGACAAGCTTTCTCTCAGCCCAGAAGGGGCTGAATGGCTGACCACCTGTTGTCCCAACTGGGTGTGCTGACAGAGGGTGGGTACCAGCTACTCTTCCTGCTGAAATCTGAGCCATTCTGCATGGTAGGCTTCAGGTATCCTAAAACAGAAGGAGAACTTCCCTTGGACATCGCAGTGAAGTGAGACATTAAGATATGCATTACAGTTACACCAAATTGTACAAAACATAAAAAAATAAAGGAAGACCAGAATAATGGTTGGGTCATATATTCACATTTTGGAAATTGCTGTGTGTCGTGATTTAGCCCCAGCCAGCAACTAAGCACCACGCAGCCGCTCGCTCACTCCCCCTACGCCAACAGGTTGGGGCAGAGAATTAGAGGAGTAAGAGTGACAAAAACTTTGGGCTCTGTCTGAGCCCAAAGACAAATGTATTATTATACCTGCTGAAATTCTGTTTCATAAAGAAGAAAAAGGTTCTTCCATGTAGGAGGCAACATGTCCAGATACAACAGAATGTCACTTTGTCTCACAGCGTGTTACCATAGCATGGGTGTTAGAGTAACACGTACGTTAAATGACACTGACATAACACTCCAGACAGTACAGACCTACTCATCTTTTATCCCTGTGTCTTTCACAACCTTCCAGGAATGCCAATGTGTATGTTTGTCTATAAGAATAAGTCACTGATTCAATTAGAGTGATAAGTAGTGTGTCTGCACTAGGGCATAGAAAGTACATAGCACCAATTCAAAGTGCCCTTGAAGACTTTCAGCACTCATAACCTACTGTTCTCACTGCCCTGCAAAAAGAGCTGCCTTCATGTATGACATTATTTGGGCAGGAAGGTCATATTTTTGTTGGTATGCTACTCGGGGCTTTCTGCAAGCAGTAAAACATTTTGGTAATACAAAAGCTATTGGATTTTTTTCTCTTTTTTCTTTTACCTGTCTCACAATGAACATGATCAGCTTTCTCTGCCCCTGGGTTAGTAAGAGAGACGGAGAGATTAACAATAGCGGTTGGCTGCAAAGTTAGTTTTAGGGATGAGCAATCAGGGCAATTGCTTGAGACAACAGGTCCTGGTGGGGATCCCTGAGGTTGTTATGTAGTTGTGCAAGTCACAGTAAAGTTGGACAGAAAAAGGGAAGGCTTTTTGCTTTAGCCCATGTATGGCATCCAAAAAGCCTGATGCCAGCTCTGACTGACAGTGAAGGCTGGGAAAGTGCTTAGCATCTCTTGGCAGTGATTTCCAAATTTATGGGCATATAGTCACAAGTAGTCCCAAAATAGTAATATAGACCGTGTCCTCAAGACACACAGGTGTAACTGGCACGGCTGAATTTGACTTTGTTCTACTAGAGGCATAATGTTCCTCAGGAAGTTATGCATTGTGGTGGTACATCTCCCCCCACCCATTTTTCTGTTCTGTTTTTCCCCTTCACTTTGTCCGCTTTACAATCTCAGGAATTCCAGGCCACAGCTTTTGTGTAGCGAGTTGGTCAGTTAAGCGCTCCTTAATTTTACCAGAAACTCCTACATGGCTGGAGCAGAGAGCGGCTCTGTTCTTATCAAGATTCATGTTGTGGCTAACAAGGGGAACAAGAACAAACAGCTACCCCGGACAGCCTTGAAACAGGGTGGTATCATCACTGCTGGAATTCCAACAACAAGCCGTCCCGAATTGTGGCTCAGATGGAAATTTACTGGTGATTAAAGTCAATCATCTCACAATCCTATAAACAGCAGTCCTAAGTGAGGCCCTTTCAGCTCTCCTGGACCGCTGTGGGCTGCACCAGCATCTCCCTCTGATCGAAATGTCTCTCAGAGTCAGCAAAAACTAGCAGATTCCGAAAGTCTGCTGCTACCAGAACTCCATTGCCGGAGATCGACAACGGAGCCTGGGCTGCTGATATTCTTCACTCCTCGAGGCTCTACTCTCGCCCGTTGAGAAATGCCAAGGCATTAGACATGAGTATTTCACTAAACTTGAGGGGAATTTTTAACAGGTATACTATTTTCATATATACATTTATAATTGTAAGTGTGCATGCATGAAGCAATTTAAGTAGTCTGTAGATGTATGATTTAATTTTAAAGGGAGTTTTATACTGCTGTATTATTCTTATAGCATTGCTCTCATAAACCATTGACCAAGTCTGAGACAAAGAGTGGGCCCAGCCGCACCTCGGCTCCTCTCTGAGAAAGAGTTTAGAAAGCAAGGGGGTCCATTCTGAACCTCGTGACTCAACGGGAGGGTCCCCCTTATTCCATATATATGCAATCCCTTTATGAATCATTCTAACTCAGTGTGATTTAATTTTCTTTTATGCCCTTCCATGTAGTAATAGAGTGAACCTTGCCATCTTCGAATCTGTAACTAAGTCACTGTTTTGATCAATTTTGCCTAATCACTTCATTAATCATTGATGATTGAGTGCTATTAAAAATATTATAATCAAATTCTGTGATTTGCTACAAGTAAATTCTAACTGTTACTAAATCAAACTGTGTAAAGTCACTCATTCATAGTGAATTGACATAATCAGCAGGATTCACAAACCTGCATTTGTGACATGCATCTAATACCCATCACCCTCATGTTTCCATGAATATCTCAGTGGGATGGGATTTCAGGATTAGGAACCTGCTGTCGGTTGTTTATTGTCAGTGGGGTCATCTCCACTTGTACAGAAAAGGAACTTTAAATATTGTCTTGCTCAGAACAGTTCCACGAGATCCCTTTTGCACAGCTGTAAGAAACAACAAAAAGTGAATGTCAAAGGGGAAACAGTATGATACTGCTGCCAGGCTGTGTAAGATCTCGACTAGAGATTAACAGCAAAAAAAAAAAAAAAAAAAAAAGAAAAAGCTAATAGAAATGCAGGGAATGTGCTATTCAGCACTTGATCATCAGCTGTAACAGAAAAGAAATTATGCAGTTTTTCCAAGGCTCAGGCCCACCTTTTATGGTGATTATACTAAAAGTCTGAGCTCAAAGATAAACAGACTCAGTAACTGGAAAGGACAGACCTACAACAGCTTCTCATATCCCATCACACTTGTGTATAAAAATAAAGTAGGTACTCATACCTGCCTTGTAAACATACTGCATTCATGAATGCAATGCAGCTGTGATTTTACCATTAAAACAGACCCTTATGTCATTCTTGCTCCAGAATTCACAGACCATGCTGTTCTTGGTCTGTCCTCTAGTCTGTGATGTAAAGGCTTTAGGTAAAGCAAGATTTTTTTGCATTTTCTCCAGACTGTCAGAATTAACAAAATCAAGAATGGTGAGATAATCCCATTATGATCAGAAGAAGAGAAAACTTTATTCTTTATATTATTTCCTGACTAGCCGCTGAGTAGAGACCATCAGTGTGAAGAGTTGCTCTCTCTGTAACTTACTGTTGGCTTGTATTGTAGCTACATACTAGGTCATAGCCCAAATAGTTGGCAACAGTAATGTGTGTAGAACTGCATTCACAAAGCTGCTTTTGTTGCTTGCTTTGGAGAGTATGGAGGCTTCTTTCTTTCTTATTCATTTTATATAATTACCCCCTTTATCTTTACACCTATAGTATTTATATTCAGACCTCTACTGATATCAGTGCGGTATATTCTCTATTCTAAAGGCCTGGAGACTCTGTGTTGGCCAATGTTGAAATTTACATAGTCCATAAAAAATATGAAATAAATGTGCAATTGCCTATTGTAGTTGCTCAACTGTGCAGCAGATCGAATGATATAACCATAATCTTTCCTTGAGCCAGTTTAAAGGAATAACCTATAAAGCTCGTTTTCATACTTATTTAAAATTCTTGCACTGTACACAGAAAGTCTAAATCCACAATCCTGCCAATTCTTTGTTTTGGTGAATTCTAGGATGGGGCAGTTTTTCATCAGAAAATTCTCTTGCTGCTAACACTAATCAATCAAACTCTGGGAATTGACAGCCAGAATCACCCAGAGGCAACAAATCAGGGTCCCAGACAATAACAGGTGATGGAAGAGCAGAAGTACCATTTTTAATAGTAATGTCAAGACAAGCAAATGTGGACATTTTAAACTATAATTCTAAATTTTTTCTTTGGGTTCATAATCTATTAAGTTCTCATTAGCATTTGCTTTTCCTCCCTCTCTGTATTCTCTGTTATCTGTTCCATATGACAGATGAGTTTTGACTAATGATGTACTCCTTGTATCATTCTCCAGGGGAAGCTTTCTCAGCAACAGTGCATTAAACAGGCTCTTAGCGTGGTCGAATTTTGTCTGTGGCACTGAGGAGCTAATTCTTTGCATATCCTTAAACAGCCTTGGTCATTTGGCTTAGCAAAGACCCCTTTGAGGCTCTCTTTCTGTTCCTGTCTCTTTCAGGCTGTGGGTAATCACCACAGAAACTTGATGGCACTGGGTTTCTCCAGTATAATCGTATTTATTTGAGTATGAGGAAATATCATGTGGTGCTTTTGACAGTGCCAGACCTGATACCTTTAAATCTTTAGTGAATCAGCAGACTAATGTACTGAAGTAAAGCAATTCGAGAGCAATGGGAGCCATCTATGGTACAAAATGGCATCTGCTGACAGTTGGGAATTTAATTTAATGGGGATGAATGGTTGTTGCTGGAGATCTTAATTCTTATCAGACAAATTTCACTGTATTTCCTTTGTTGGTGTTTTTAACCAAGGGGAAAAAAAAGATTTAATGGAAGTTCTAGTTCTCATTGATTAGTGCAATGCTGAGAAATAAGTCTCAAACTTTCTTGCAGTGTGGCTCACTCTGTTAGGGAAATTGCTTTGGTGACCTTCATCTTTTCTCGTTTGCAATACCTGGGCTGCTTTTTAAGCTGTTCACATTTGTGAGGTCAGCTCACTCTACCCTTGGGACATCCCATGGCAACTGTAGTAGCTGCTTATCTGGAAAAGTAACAAACACTGATATATATTTTGCATGTCTTTCATTAACGTATAACATCCAAACCCACAAGAAGCTAATACCATGTGAGGAATAATTTCTTCCTTGTCTTCTAGGAAACCATTTTGTGAAATCACTGTTGTAAAGAGAACTACTGTAGGAATGTCACTGCAGTAAAGGCCATCTCTCTAGACCATCCCCGCTGAACTGCCTCTTAGTGTTTCTTTACATAGGTAAATGCCCACCAGGGCTGGAAGAATCTTACCCACAGTGACTTCAAATGCATCTGACCTGAAGGGTATGTTCATGCTGTAGTTCCCTAAACAGCCTCTCCTCTTGGTATGCTTTTGTCGTTGTGTTTGTTGTTCAACTTAACTTGATTAATCTTCCATCCTGGCTTCTTTATGTTCTTCAAATGATGACCTATTTCTTCACCTTATTTGCTTTCCTCTATGTCCTCCTATATTTCTAAATGATTGTTTCTCTGCTTTATAGGCCTTCATAAAGTGGTATAATTTAACTCTATTATACAATTCCTTCTGAGCTAGATGTTTAATTTTTCCTGTATCAAGTTATTTTTAGCCTTTCTGCAAGTCTCTGTAATACTTCTGTTTTGATATTTCTCTTGTTTAAATCATAGTACAAAGTATGCAAATCCTTAGCAAACCTTTTAAATTTACGGTAGTATTTCTGTTCTGTGGATGTTTCATTCCACTGCTTATGCTTTGTTAGAAACAGGATTGTTGCTACCACTTCCAAAGGGCATACTTTAAAGAGCATGCATTAATTTTTCTCACAAAGAAATCCAATCATATTAAAAATTTCAACATTTTCTCGCTTTCCAGTATTATTTAATCAGCTCTATTTATAACAATACTTTTTCCTTCTATCCAGGCTGTTCATGGCAATGCTCATTTCATCAACACTATTACAAACTGGAAAAACCAGCCCAACCTCTACAACCTGGTTTTTTCAGTGCATTTAGTGTCATCTTTCCACACGCTTCATTACACTCATTCCTACTATGAGAGAACAGAAAGCAGAGTAAACATCTAGAAATGAAATCTTTGTCCTTTTTCATCAACAGGAGTTTTGCTGTGACCTCCATAAAGCCAACTTTTGACACTGGTGTATGATATGTTAATAAGGCCTACTGTTCAGAGGACACTGAGCCTAAATCCTCTATTACTTTATGTAGTTGTCTATGCCTATGTATACAGTGAAACAGAGACAAAATAATGAAGCTTCAGGGTTGGGTCCTCTGGACAAAAGTAAGCAGAAAACCAGACCCATGTTGCATTGTTATTCCCAAATCATCTTTATCTTGGCTTTTACAAGACTGGTTCTGGATCAATATATAATGTTAATGTCAGTGTGACATTGACCTAAGCCCTATGCCATAAAAGTATGACTAATACAAAAGCGAAACGATAGTGCTTGTGACCAGTCCATTTATGAGCTCAATGTTCTTATGTCTGGTGAAGCTTACAAGAGTTGCAGAATTGAAATATGCATATAGCAAAGCTCCATGGGGCATGAAATGTTTTGGTTGCTTTGGTCCTTAACAAATATCTGGTGAGTCTTGCATGATCTTATCCCTGATGAACAGGTTTTATGACATTATAGAATTACGTAGCTCGCATACTGACATGCCCATAATTAATAATATAGAATAAAGCTGTCCACATATCCCTGCCAGCAACTAATTTGTAATCTACAGGCACTTCTGTATCATTAATAGGTTAGGTGTACCTAGACAGCCAGACACATACTGTAATCCACCACTTTCAAACCTGTAGAGTTGTCTTACAGGATGCTGAACAGCCCCAAACAAACAAGCTTATATTATTATCTTCCCAGTCTCTTTGGATTATGTCTTTTCTTTCAAAAGTCATGCAGGCCTTTCTGAATGTGAGCAATGTTTGTTGAATAGTTACCTTCTTGTATAAGCTTTCAGAGCATCCAAGGAATCACTCTGATAGTAATGATGGAAACTTAGCAGGACTACATTTCTACTACTGCATCTTAAGCTGCTGAGTGGATTGATTATTTAATACGTTTAGCAGTTTTCATAGACTTGTAGTAGCAACATATAAATAAATGACTTAGTCAACGGATTTGCTTGTATCAGCTCAATCAGTTAACAGTGACTCAGCATGGGTTTTGATATTGACAGCAAAAAAAAAAAAAAAAAAAGGCCGAATTCTATGGCAGCTAATTTGATACTACTTACAGCATCCTTCCATATAGACTATTTATATGAAGATGTTATGGTTTTCCAGCAGAACATTTATGAGAAGAGTAGAGGACAGGGGAAAACCTATTCTAAAAAGAGAAAAGTTACAGATTATGCATTTTCACAGCAATCTTCAGCAGAGGTTTAGATACACTTGCTCTTCTGCATTTACTATTTTAAAACAAAGAACATTATGGATTATGAAAACACACACTTTTGCTTGAACTAGCTGTAAAGTTATGATTTCAATTAAATGTGGGAAAAGAGAGTAATTTACTTAACTAGAGGCACAATCGCGTAAACACATAGTTCAAAGGTATTTTGCCTTAAGTAACCTGTTAGAGCTAAATTTAAAAATATATTTAGGTACCTAACAAATGTCATAGACAGTCATTAAAGAATTTCAAAGTACTTGTGGACCTAAATCACATTGTAATCAACAAGGATTAGACAATGAGGCATCATTGAATAATCCTGCAAGATACCTACCTAAATGTCTAGCTGCCTTTACATTTCCTCCCTAATATCCTGACTATATTTTGGAGAACTTGTATTTCACACCCATCAAACACAACTTGTGAGACTATTTCTACTGCTAGCATGGACATTCTCATCAAAGAGAGTAGATTAGCTGACCTTCAGTGCTTTCCTACTCTGAAACCCCACCCGTGGTTTGAAAGCAGCAGAGCGCTAGTGCTCTAGTGTAAAGAACAAGGGTTCAGAATCATCAGGAACATTTCCCAAAGAAAGAAAATGTCATTTTGTTTCCTTCCTATCCTAGTAAGGTAAGCAGCCACACTGAAGTTCTTCTACAAGTTTGTCTGCTACACTTTCCCTAACCCTGTTTTACCATAGCATCACACAGTTGAGCAGGATGTATATTCTTTAAGTTCAGAGTAAAAAAAAAGTTGGTTTTTTTTCAAGTAGACAGCCTTGGATGAAGTCTCTAAGACTGGGATTAAAGTGATCTGAGTGCAGAACAACTTTCCTGCACAGATTTCACTAAGCAACAGCCTTCGTTCTTTTTGTACGCCTTTGACACTGAATGTTTTCTCTTCCCTTTTTACATGCTCCAGCCTGCTTTTTGTGAGCTTGTTTAAGAAAAGAACACCTAACATGGTGAATCATGGACAGGGAAAAGATTGTGGATGTAGTTGTTCCTGACCCATTGATGCCTTCTCATTAATGCCCAATTGGCAATACAAAGGGTCTTCAAATGGTGACCTTGTTGAAGAGAGAGATGGGTGGTGAATACCCTTGCAAGCCGAAAAGCCAGCAATTCTTCAACAGTCATCTGCAGTCAGAATGGGTTACAGCAAGGGCAGAGGAGGCATTAATAGCCATCTAACAGGTTTCAACTACAATCCTTGGAGCTCAGTTATCAGAAACCTCTGCAACTTACCATTAATCACTGTGCGATGCTTCCTGACCTTCCTGACAAAGATTAATAACCCTGTACGAGCATACAGGATGCCAAAGACTGTAGGAATAGGTAGACATTTCAGACCCATATCTCCACTGCCTTGTGTCTGAAGTAATCATTTATAGCTGTAAAGCATCACCAAATTAGCAGTCAGTAAATGTTTAATCAAGGAGCAATGTAAGGACCCAGCCTTTCCATTTATTTACTTCTCTGAAAACAATTGGTGAGCAATGCTTATAAAAGACAGATGTACAAGATTGCAGGAAGCTTTTAAAATTCTCCCTCAGCCTGCTTATGCAAACAAGGGAAAGGCAAGGCCCTGAAAAGGCCAGCTTTCCAGGTAACAGAATGTTTTCTCCTTTAGTCATGAACTTGAAAGAGCTTCTTGTGAAGCTGAAAGCTGCTTTTCACTTCCTCATCCTGACAGCTGAAATGAATGACGTCCATCTTCTTGGGTTAGTCTCTTCCCCCTCTCCACTTTGCAGTGACATGTGTTATATTATCCACCCTGACTACAGAGGTCCTGCTTTGCTCCATTGAACACCAGATTTCTTGGCTTCATCTGTTGACAATAAGTGGTGCAACTTCTGATTCATCCTCAGTGTTTTCATTAACATACTTCCTTAGCAAGTGTTGCCTGCTCCTGTCTGGTTTTCTTTTCATACTTGGATATTTTCTCTTACTGTATTTCACATCAGGTACGGACTGCCATCCTGGGTAACAGCTTAGCTTCTTAACCCTTTGGTTCCCCTAGATGGGACATCTGAAGTACCAAAGGACTATTTTAACCTTCTTCTAAGGAGATAAAACTTGTGCCATCATACTATCCAGCTGCATAATATGCCTCTACCCAAAAACTTATAAAGCCATTGGCCAGTTGTACTCAAATTTGTTTGGCAGCTGTCTCAAAAATAACTCTTACAAATTTCATGAAACCAGAGAGAGAAAGAGAGAGAGAGGATTCCAGAGTGCCTTCACTGTTAGAAGGTAACAGCGAATCCAAAGAGGTGATGTGGCTGTAGGAAACCAGGCTTCATTGCTTCAGCTGCTCAGGGGGCCATGTTTTAAAAGTGTCAGTGGGCATTAAAACACTAAACAATAAACTATTTGCTGAGCTACTATAAGTGACATGAGGGTTTGGCTATAAATATGCTATGTTTCCCTGACTCTGTTCTGTACTATACAGGGTCCATGCCAGTGTTTTGCAAATGGAGTGAAAAGACTCAAGAAGGGGTGTGACACCTGTAACCTGCACCAACCCAAGTACTGCAAAGATGGAGTAAGACAGATCCTCAGTCAGGAAGGAGGGGAGGATGTTTGTTTCCAATTTCTCCCATCTTCTTTTAGGAAGATTCAGTTACGAATCTCCCAAATAAACTGTCTTGAGCGTGGGAAATACAAATGAGCTAAGATTTCTTAGCACTGATTCAGAAACTAGTGTTTTCTGTCGTGTTTGTTCCCCTATATTTCTTAATCATTCACATTTGGTTTTTGGTCAAATCATATCTGAGGGGCACCATGAAGGAAGTCATGGTACAAATTTTTTATTGCAAGGTCATGCCAGATAAACCAGTGTAGCTCAAAGTTTAGATGTATTAAGTAAAGAGTAGCAAGAGCTCTGTGAAATCGGGGTAGTTTGCAAATTAAAGCTACAGTTCATTTTTCAGGCAGCACAGGTTGTGGTACGCAGCATGAAAATGCAAATACCAAGGACTCATGTTACTGAAGGAGGAACATTTAAAGCTGCCTGTGCTTTGGTCCCCCTCTCTGAAATGAAGAATACAGCATCTTATCTGGATGGCTAATCCATTACTGTTGGTAAATGCCTGGGGGTTAGCTCATGGAAAAGAATATCAGAAGTTTTGCTGTGTTTACAGTAGCAGTCTTATTTTCTTACTAGCCATTCAAATGGCTCCCACACTACAACAATTGCTCATGGCCATGCATCAATGAATTTCATATATTTACATTCTGTATCCTGCTCAAAATAAACTATAAGAGCAGACATGCTGTGGCGGCACAGCAGCAGTGTTCTGGTAAGGTATGTTGCATGAGTTTGTCCTGTAAATTCTTGATATGATTTATATTTCTTAAATTCTGTATGCCCAGGCTCCCAATGGCAGCATATATATGGCATGCAAATTTCAACATCTATGCTCAGCAGACAGACAGGTTTATTAATAATGACTTAGCTCTTTCTACTTAAAGAGAATGGAGGCATGAATTTGCATGATTTGATGTCTGAGCCTCATTAATCTTGTGTGTGTGATTTGTCTGTGAATTTAGTGTTCTGTGAGAGTCAAGGGTAAAATGCCTGTTGTCCCTTTGCTTTTTTTTACTAGCATAAATCACTGATTAAACTTATAATACTGGGTGTATTTCAAGAGTGTAACTAGGTTTTTTTGCTGTTATCTTCTGCCTCTAGTGATAAGGTTTCCTGTATCATGCTGAGTTGTCAGAAAATGAACAAAAAAATCAGAGATAAACATTTATAATTCTACTTTGTCCTGAGGTTTGTAAAGTGCCCTGTATATAAGGAGCAAAAAAATGCAGGAAAAATAGCTAGGAGGGTCATCACATATGGAAATTTGAAGTTAGGGTTTCTCTTTTGTATTTGAATGAAGAACCACAGCAATGAGACACCCTTCCTTTTACAAAACCTATGAGAAGTACTAAGCAACACAGCCTTCTTGTCAGCTCCTTTCTCTGACAAAAACAGCCTGTATGATCTTTTTGGTCTGTGACACTCAGGCTAATCTATGTCATATGTGCCAAAGTCCCCACGCATATTGTTAGTGCACGTGACAGGTCAGCTTGCATATAACCTTTCAGATCTCCAGGCAAGCTTGTCCTAAGGACTTGTACATGTTTTGCTACAGATCATTTAGCTTTCTGAATTTCATTTGGTTTATTTTTTGCCATAAAAATTTGAGGAACTACTTTGACCTGGAAAAGAAAAACAGCAACCTCAGACAGTAAGATGGTAAAAGATGTGCATTTAAAGATGTTTTGATAGTCTACTGTTCCGATTAAAAAAAAAAAAAAAAAAGAGATTGAAATTAGATAGTTGTTGAATTGGGGTGAATGAGAAGATTTTGTACATATGAAGAGATGGGTTTATTCACTAAGGAGCACCAGGCTGTGGTTTGGAACCAAATACTACATCTTGTTTCTATTTATTGCCAAAAGATCTGCTGACAATCTTCCCTGGACTTCCTAGGGAAAATGGTCACACTTCAAGGAATGAATTAATCTCGCATCTATTAATAGTTACGTTACTTCTTGCTGAAAGAAGAACTGCTTTAAATCAGGGTAACAAAAACAGAGGGGGAACAGTTTTTAGGAAAATATTGATGTACCACTTAGTCTTCTGGGAAAACAAGGAACACATAGGTCTCAGTTCATGTTTGGTGTATATATTTGCATATTTTTCTGTGAAAACATAACAGCACAGAACAAAACAGCACACTTGTCTAGTTTTGCTGAGTATCACACATACATCCATCATGCCTCAAATCAGTCATTTCAATCAGTTTGAGAACCACCCTAAACAAAACATCTCTGAGGGAGCTGTAGAGATGCAAACTGAGTTATATAATGGCCTAGGAAATGAAGATTAATTTACTATATTAATGAGAATACTGCTCAAAAGAAAAAGGTAAGTTCAGTGTTTTAATTAAGATTTATTTGTGTTATTTAGATGATAGCATAGGCTAAAACTGTTAAAAATTCCCAGATAGTTACTGGATAGCTATTAGGACCAAAAAAAAAAAAAAAAAAGAAAAAAAGAAAAGTGGAAAAATCACCTGCAATGAATGAAAGCATTAATAAATTGTAATATTGTGTTCCGGTAGCACAGCTCACTATAGATCATGTTTACAGCATTCACACCTATTTTACACTTTTAGTTTCCCTCAGGAACCTTTGGCTTTTCTCAGACACAGCTGAGAAATGGGATATTCCAGGCAGATGGAGTGAAAGACTCCCTCTCTCCTTTTGTATCATCTGGGCCAGCTTGTCACTTCATGTCATGCCTTTCTTTTAAATGAGAAGAGCAAATCATTATGGCATTTTATACAAAGAAAAAAAAAATTACATGAAGAATTCTTCAAAACATTTGACAAAATAATGAATAACATGGTTTTTCTGCCAATGTCTTGCTTTTGGGAAGAAGGTGCAATATGTGATGATCATTTATCACAGGGATGTCTTTATTGCAGAGACCCACAAACTTACCCCAATTTTGGGAGCTGAACTTTGGTTTTGAATTTTCATAGACATAGAGATCACATTGGAGAGTCCCATAGGAGAATGGGATTCATAGAACTGGAAGTTAAAGAAATTCCTTGCTGCTTAGTCCTGAATATATCTGCAGAATTAGTTGGTTTGGTTCCTTCTTTTTACATTCTGATACTCAGCAATGGCTTGACCGTGATTAGTTTTGCATTTCTTGTATTATTGAAAACATTAGTAAAATATTCATTAAAGGAATTCAAAAAAACATCAAAAAGAAGTATGAAATTTTTCCATCTTAGTATTCAGTTATCTTTATTTCTCTCTAAAGAAATCTTTCTGAATATATCTAGGATGTTAACTCTTGTTATCAGTGTGAGTTTCATTATTAGATATCAATATACATTACTAAATACTGTGGGAAATCAATATCCTGTTACACCAAGGTACTTTATTTTTTACATCCCTGTAGTTGGTTTCCCACTGACTCCAGCAGAAGCTTTTTATCTTCACCAAGTGCTAGAGATCACCAATGTCATTTGCAGTTCCTTTTTTTTTTTTGTCCTTATAAGTGAATTCCAGTTCATAGGGGACCCTTAAAAGAAGTTTAAATATTGTAGTTTACAGTATAAAATTTGCAAGGACTAGAATGACTTCACTGATAAATAAAAAAGTCAGGGGAGGGGGGGGGAAGACTGAATTTCTAGTTTATGTCTTGAATAAAGCACTAGAAAACCAAGAGTATACTCTTATTAGCATAATTCAATACTCCAGAGAGTAGTGGCGATCGCATTTGAATCAAGCAATTTGCAAGACATTAAACGAAACTAGATCTATACAGAAGATAAGAGGGCCATTACTGGATCAGACCAGCCAAGACTTATTTTGTGAGTCATTTATAAGGGAAAGAAATCTAACTACTGCACAAATGGTACCCCTGTTCCTGGGGCTGACAAAATTTCCCTGAGTCCTGAGCAATTACAGTTGGTAAATGCTGTCTTCCTCTGTCAGGGAATGCAAGGACACAGTAGCACTTTGGCTACTCCAGATTTTCTGTCATCTCCCCCTAATCCCTGTGCGTAAAACACCTTTACTTTGCCTGGGCTTAAACACGCTAGGCAAGAGTGGCAACAAGCTACAGCAAATACAGTGTTGGTGTCTAAACCAGGAAGAGGAGCTGGAACCTAGATTCTCCCAACTTCCAAATTAGCTGTGAGGCAGAGGATAAACCTCTAGACAAAACACTTTCTGCTATCCCAAATTATGGTCCACACTGGATAAGCTATAGAAGCAAAAAAGCGATAATGATTTTTCTATTCTTAATTATTAATGCTATACGCCCAAGGCTTTATATCACTGTCTCTAGTATTTTGGTGATCCATGCGGTCAAATGGCTCTTAATCGGTACTTTCGGCTGCTTCAAAGCTCTGGATTGCAAAGTATCTGGAAGCCCATACACGACAGCTGGAAATAATTGTCATCGTTTCTGCCCTTCTTACAAAGGAAGAGGAGGACAAACAGGATGAAAGCGAATGTCAAGGGAAAAAGGATAGGGAATAAAGTCTCTACAGCATCCTGCCTTAAGGCACAAGAAAAAGAAAAGAAGCAAGATGCTGAAGGAACTCTTCAGGGATACAGAGCAAGGAGGGCGTGAATTAGAAGACAGGAGTAAAGGGAACATGAAAGACAAACTGACTGGTAGAGAAAATTGAAAAGAACGCAGCTATTTTTGCAAAAATAAACAGTCTTAAAGATAGCTGCAAACAAAACCCTTCTTTTTCAAACTATTGCTGAAGTTATTATTGTTATTGAATGAAAAAGCTCTATGACAATCCTAGGTAAACATGTGCAATGTGCTATGTAAAGTGCTTTGAACCTTTTATGCCTAGAATTCAGATGTCCAGATGGGATATGTTGGATATAATGCCTTTATTTAACAGCTAACATGTCTTCTGAATATGGTGTGATTTCAGTTTCCTGCTGTTAGCCCACAGTACTCCCTCTACAGACTTGGCTTGAACGCATTCTGCTATCACATCGTTTTGTGTTGCAACATCAGCACAGGCTTTGAATAGTTCTGTACTTGGCATTCTCAGAAGTTATCTCTTAATACATTCTATCGAGTACCTCTCCATCAAAATCAGACATAATTAGTTACTGGCATCCTTAGTTTAGGTATAAAAATAAATCTGTCATTTTAAGCAATTGTTGTTTGAATATATAATCTCCATATAGAGTGCTCACTACAAGAAAAACAGTCAGAGGAAGGTCTCTGCACATATGGTCCAAGCCATGATTTAGGGCAAGTGACTTGTCCTTCGTGGAACCTACCGAAGGCAGCTTTTAAACAAAGGCAAAAAAATCCCATTAATTCAGCAAGTCTATTTCTAACATTTAAGACTGACCCCTGTAGCAAGGGCAGAAATACAGTGTTAGCAGGTGCAGAGTAAAGACTTGTCTCTCCATAATAATTCTTTTCCAGGTCTTTCCACCAGTAATGTCTAGTTTGAGGTAAATTGAGAAGTCTGTAAATGTTGAACGTCAAAGGTAGGAAACTCTATGAGGATCTTAGAGGTGATAAAGCAAACAGGATATTTTGTTGTATTACTTATATGAGGACAAGAATGTTTAGCTCATGAAAAGAATTTGAATAGTATCTGCTAGAGGAAGGAACTTTAAAGTTAAAGTAAAATTTTGTTTCTCTGCAACAATGTCTCTGAGAAAAGTTTTCTTCAGTATTTTAATTCTCTAACCTTCAAAGCCTTGCAATAAGAATGGAGTTTCAGCATTTGCTTGGAATTTGTGGGTAGTTTGGGACATGGGTAAATGTTCAAAAGTTATTTACGTTACTTATTTTGGTGGAAAATGGGAGTAGAGAATTGAGCAGTACCTCCAAAATTCAAATTTCACTTCTATTAAAAACTTGTGCTCTGACCCTGTGTGATTCTCCTGCCTTTCACCAGTCTCAGTTCCACTATAAACAGGAAGAAATGAGATGCTGCATCTCAAAAGCTAATCACTTGTATACATACTATAGAAATGTCATGACACAGACTTAGCTTTCAATAAAAGTCTATTATTTTTTTTTAACCAAATGCTTACTTCCTGCCTACTGCATACCAGATGTTATCGAATAAGATGTCACCAAATAAAACAATAACCAGCATTTCTGCAAGAAAACCTCCTTAGTTTGTCTGTGCAATAAATAAAAGCTAAGTAGTTATCTTACATTCAACAAAACATTTGTATGACCTTTTTTCCCCAGGAAAGTTTTCCTATTTTCTCATTTCCTAACATTTATGACCTTATTTCATGTAGTATGTTTGTGTGGTTAAATTATAATTTATTCTAATACTAAAGGCCAAATTTCTGCATTCTGTAGGGCTAATATTCAATTAGCATACTGTAATTAATAACAAACTCTGTTACCTTACTATGAGGTCAATGCTTTTCTTTAGCTCATTTTATGTGAGCTTTTCTTGCTAAGGAAATGTGGGTGAATTATTAATATGTGCAGATAGTATCTCTTGTAGCATAGCAATACATGCCAGGAAATGCCTGTCAAAGAGAGTCAAAAGCTGCTCTTGGATACAAACCAGTATTTAAATATATACAATATATTAATAGCTACATCTGACAACAATTCTCTTGGAATTAGTGTCACTCTCAGCTGGGTGAGAACAAAATATGAGTGAAGAGAGTGGTTCTGCTTCATCCAAACTGCAACCTGACAATATTCCAGCAGGACAAGAGGTATCATTAAAGTCAAGCTTCACCCTCTTTCGGGAAGGGACCTTCTGTTGGACCTCAGGATTTTACTTCATGCACCTTCCGGCCTGCAACTGAAGCTGTGCTTGTTGAAATGCAACAGCAGCTCCAGAAGCCTGCTGATAGTGTCTCTGATGAAAGTCTAAGCTCTGCTGAGAGGTGCCCATGCTTTACAAATGTATTGGACTTCACAGATGGTCCAGCTACCTGGCATGGCTTCAATCCCAAATTGAGAGAGGAATGGATCAGAGCAGGCACAATACATCAGGTTCCCCGTCTAGCTTAAGCACATAGTGTTGGGCTACAACATCACAGGCAAAAGTGTGAGACCCTCAGATAGACTGCATCTGGAAAAAGACATTAGTCCCACTGTGTGAGCAAGGTTTTCATTTCACAATGAAGTAACTCTTCACATGCCCCACTGAGTGATTGAAATCCAGGTGGTTCTGAGGTGTGTCCAGATTCTACTTTCTCATCCGGTGCCCAGGGATATTTAGTTACCTATAACTGTATTTCCGCAGGTTTACATTTTTTCCGATGTGGAATGAAACAGGAAGACTATGATTATGTGATTACATGTGTTGCTGGAACATTTTGACAGATTTAATGAGGACCACCTTTCTCTGAGGGCTATTTCAGCTGCTTTGTGAGGGATCTCTGAGGTAAATACAATTTTTATTCGAGGGACATAGAACATGAAGATTTTTTATTTCCTGATCTCAAAACTGATAGGAATTTGGTATTGAGCATTTGTAATAATGCCACAGCATGCACAGTTAGATGTCTGAAGGTGAGATAAAAACAACTGTGGAGGCTCTTTTTGGAAAATGGTAGACAATGGAGACAACTTTGGACAAAATAAACTCATTAAAACCTTTGGAGAAAGAAAAG
Source organism: Pelecanus crispus (assembly GCF_030463565.1). Lineage (NCBI taxonomy): Eukaryota > Metazoa > Chordata > Aves > Pelecaniformes > Pelecanidae > Pelecanus > Pelecanus crispus. The sequence goes on from NC_134645.1 coordinate 57,064,189, forward strand.
ACTCCAAAGCAGGTGTTCTGTAAGACTGACTTGAGTGTTTCTCTAATGGGGTATATGTAAAGAGTCATGAGGAACCATCTGCTTTCTACATTTGTCAGTTTGTTGGCGGAAGAGGGTACCACCACAGCTTACCTGTTGAATTCTTCCTCTTACCACAAAAGCTAGGGGTTTTTTTGCGGGTGGATCTCCTGGCTGGATTTTGTTCTTTTATAAGAATGATTGAACTCCAGATAATATTTCACTTTTGCACTGTTTTCTAAAATGTTAAGGGAGGGATACTTCTGTTTATTCATAAAAGCAGGGGTCACATATATGGTCCACTATGGTAAATCTTTCAGAAAATGGTCTTATAAAGAAATGTCTTGTTTCTTCTCAGTTCTATGTGCAGTAACATTGCCTGTGGTCTCACACTGGCAGAATGGTTGTTGTCCTTAGACTGTCTTGTGCTGACTTTCATTTCAATACTGAAGCATTATCTGTGAGACTGTACTTTGAGCATTATGTGTTCAGGAAAAATTGTCAGCAGCTTGTCCTGACCATGAGTTCTTCCACAGACTTTTTCAAGGTGACTTTTCTCCTATTAATATACTTACTTCATCAGACCTATGGACTCTTGCCTATCCTATTTCTGAAAGTAGTACATAGCTTGCTGAGTCAGGGAATGGAGAGAGAAGCTTTGCCTCCTTACAATATTGGCAACAAATTATGGAACACCATAATTGGTGTAGTCAACCAGCCATGGCAAACACGTCTTGGCATTTACCAATCCTGTGAATAGTTTTAAAGCAGGCTTTTTGCATGTGTGTATCTATGGCTCTGTGTTCCCTGTGCATGTGCAGAATACTTGGCTGTGCATATAACTATTCCATCAAGTGATGGATGTATACCAGACACTAATGTGTATACTTGTAAATGTATTAAGAAAACTTTGAAAACTTAGTTTCTGTTCACCAGATGTCTAGACAGTGATGTAGTGAGCAAAGTAGGTTCAGAAACATAGGAACTGACCTGGATCATACATGCACCTTATTTTGCAGGCAGATAATACTAACTTCTTTTCATTTTCCATTTTCAGATTCCTGTTATCAGACAGAGTGAAAAAACAGTTGTGTCAAAACATGGTGTGAAAAGGGCTATTCTTGTGGTATTCCTAATCAGGATGGCACCAGACAACTTCATAAATCTAAAAATAAAGCTTATATTAATGACATTGACAGCCCTTATGTCCAAGATAAAGATGTTTGGATAAATTTCCAATAAGCATTTGTGGGTTTCAATTTTGCTTGAGCTATTAAGTCTAACAAGGTTCATGGACTGGTTTATAATAATTATCATATTGTTGTGGCTCTGTATAGTCTTATTAGATATGAGGCATAATTGGCCAGTGCAATTTGTAGCAGCAAAGCTATTAGCTTCTAAGCTAAAATTAATATTATGATACTTCCCATATGTTTTAGATTTCATCTTCGTCTTTTATTTTCCTCTCTTTTGTTTTATTTGCAAACTAAGATAGGCAAAAAAAGAGAAGAATACAGACACCTAACTGCTTAAGAAGCTGTTGCAGGCTTGTGTTAAAAGAAGGTCATCTGACATGTATGCTTTTACACATTTAATTTTGTCCTGCAGGTGTTTACTCTTGAAATAGATCCATAATAGTTTTCAAAGTAATGTGTGAATCTTGGAAAATGCTGACTTGACTAGCATTTTGTCTCCAGTCCACTTAGATCCCTCTTTTAATTGTCTAGACACAGTTTAGAAATTACTTCAAAGCTTTTCAGCTCTCACAATTCACATTTTCAATTGCTACCAAACATTTATGCAGCTACAGCTTGGTTCTGAGACTCTTTGGTTTCTTTCGAGCGAGCTGTTTTTCCTCCTCCACTGTTTCATGCAGTTAAATGCTGTGATAGCTCCACAGTGTAGCAAGGGGCTCTGAGTCTGTGGCAGAGCCTAGAATTGGGTCTTTGTGTAGAGTTTCACACCACAGTCCCATGCACTCATCCATCTATATTTTCACAGCTTTCTGAAAAGTTAGTTTTAAAGAAACAAGTAAGACCCTGCTGAATAATGTTTGTGTTACTGTTTGGAATCAAATGAAAGATCTATTATTTATAGGCTTGGGGTATTTTTATAAAAACTTCAGAGATGTACCCAAGATAATTATTTGAAAATACAGTCAATAAAAACAGACTAGAACCAACAACCATCCCTCAAAATATGACTAATTAAATAGATGATGCTATGTAGATTAAGAATCTGCCAAACACACTGAACAGCCCCTTTCAAGCTGTGGTTCTAACACAAAAAGCTTCCTAAAATGTGTATACATATACATATTTATATATGTATATATATATACGTAAAAAGACAATAATGACAACATCAGCCATTAGCATTTAACCCCAAGTCAGTAAGAAGCCCCTATTTGCTACTGCTCTGTTTCATAACCTTGATTGGTTTTTGCTGTCCTGTGATCCTTTGTCAACCTGACACCTTGTGAAACAATCCTTTACACCAATCCTAAATTGATGTAAGATGTTACTAGTTCAGAGCAGTGACATTTTTCTTTCATGGAAATGAGTACATGAGGACAAGAGCAAGGGCAAATTTGTCCTAAGGATGGGTAGCATTCAAGAATAAAAGTGTTCCAGCAGAAGCATTTCTGCCTGTTTCCTCTTTAAGTAGTCATTATGGAAAGAGTTAGATGGCTTTTAGAAAGAGAATTTAAAATAAATCTTTTATTTCCCCTGGAATTACTGAAGAAATATTAAATTACATTTCAAAGGAGTTTAACATGTTTAGGTTCTTTTACTTTTTTAAATATGCAGGGCAGTTTCTGCTTGGAATACAGCATCTCTTTCAAGCTAACGTGTTGTTCGATTTCCTGGCTGTGATGTTGCAAAAATATGCTGCCTTCCTTTCTCACTCTCTGCAGATATTTATCTCAGTAATACTAGCTGGGGGTTTTATTTATTTCACCATGTCAAGAAACTTCTCCTTTTCCTCTATTAGAGTATTCATTTTTAAGGTGATTATTTTCCATTTGAACGATCTTGAATCTCATCCTTTTGGGAAAGGCCAGCATGAAACCATAGGTCTCACTTAAACTTATTTTGAGAAAGTAAATGGTACATTGACTTTGCACTGGCCTTTGGCAGATGGGTAAATTTTACCTTCTGCTTCGACTCTTGATTTATAAAATGCATTTTTCAAATGTTGTAAGGCACTCAGGCCTAGTAATGGGTGTCTTATATTTTCTTTAAAACCCAGATAGATAACTGAAAATTTACTAAACGATTCACCTGTGGGTTGTATTTTCTTTACAAGGCAGCGAACAGGCACGTTTCAGCAATCAAGTGTGGCCGCAGCCATCCCTACACAGGGGCACGCGCTCAGTCCTGGGGCGTTTGATGGAAGGAACCCTTTTCACATCCCTTGGTCACTGTGCTCCAGGGCAGGAAGGACAGCTTCGCTCCCATGGGGAATCTGAGGCAGAGAGCCAGGTCAGCTTCTTTTCTCGTGCTGGTTTCACCTTGTTCTAAATTGTCCTGTTTAAATTGGTAATTGATAGTTATGGATCCTTCCGATTTTCTTAATTGAATCAATGGAGCTCCATAATAACTCTCCAACTTCCTAAGGTTGCTCCAGATTTATCAAACTGTGCAACTGCTGTATCAGATTTGACATTAGAGTCAGAAATTACCTGCAACCTACTAACTACAGCTCACAAGGACCTTATTACAAGCCAGCTCCCTCTAGCTGTGAAGATGGTGTCATCTTGAATACTGAGGAGGAAGAAAGGGAATAAAAATAAAAAGGCTTGAGAAAGAAACATTCAGTGTGTTTTAATCCTCTCAGAGCTCAGTCTGTAACGCAGTGCATGGGGACTTCTGTTCACAAATCCTGTTAGCAAACAACAGGATTTACGTATGTAGTTCCCAAGGCACCACTTTCAAAATTGTTCTCCTTATGATTTTGCTCCAGCAAAATCAGTTCGCAGTTTATAAAAATTACTCATAGAAATAAATCTTTTGGGAATATCAGTAGTGCTTTGCTACTTCATGGTCTTTTTCAGATAGCTGTCTCAGAAGAAAGTTCTCCAACTTCTAAGACTCTCTGTCACTTGCATCCTTTTTCTGAGTAAGCACTTTCCATTTAATTTCTCTGTGTTCACAGGTTGGTTTCTGAAACTAGCTTATCCCCCTCCATTCCCTTGAATAAAAGATTTTCATCTGTTTATACATGTTTGGTTTTTTTTTTTTTTTCAAATTCTAAATCCAGTTTTCTTTTGTATTTACAGGAACTGGTCAAAACCAAGTTTTACCAAAAAAGTAACTCAATGAGGATAATGGGAATGTTTTGAAAAAGAATGCCTCTTTACTGATTAAGGGGAAAAAGAAATTAATTTTTGACATCACAAAGCTAAATTTCATTTTTAATTGCCAATAAATCAATCTTGATTTGGCATTTCTGCTTTCTTCAGTAAGAACCACTCCTTTTAAAATTTAAAATAATTTCAACAATGTAAACAATTTTTGTTTCTTTGAATTTTTTTTACAGAATGCTCTGCAGTAATTCACTAAGTCAGTGCTTTTCTGTCAACTTAAAATATGCAGATAACTGATTTTCTCATAAAGCCTCTTTTTCATTTTATTTATTAATCTTTTCCACACATACCACTGTTTAATCCATTCCAGTTCAATTCATTCTGAAGAGAGAGAGTACTGATGCCAAAAAACTGCATTAAAAACTGCTGCCTCTTATAGGTCATGAGTTTGCACTGACCCATGAAGGCAGGATCTCTGAAGCTATAAATAGCACATGAATAGTGGAATTATTCCCCCATATCATACTAATATGGTCCACTGGAGTAAACATTCACCAGCAGTTACTAATTGTCAGGGAGTACTTAAGTGGTGAAAGAAGTGAAGGGCTGTTGTGTTAGCAGACAGGATATCTTAGTCTCAGGTCAGCTACTGATCTACTCTGTTACCTTTATTTCTGACTTCCAAGTAGTCATGTTAACACACCATTACTGACATCAGAGGTGGCAATAAAACAGGAATAATTAATCAGTGTCATCCAGAACTTTCTGTCCCTGAGCCACCATCCAGGGAACCATGTGGTTACTCCAGTATTGGGTGTCAAGGGTTGAAACTGCCCCACGGCCAGCTTCCTCCTTCTTGCAAGGGCATGTTGTAATTCTGGCTACAAATCCAGACACTGAGCAAGAAAACCAGGTAACTTTGGTTACGGTGGTGACTTGATGCAGCTTTTGATGAATGGAGACAGGTAAGGGATTGTAACACATATGGGTTTTATAGCTATGCTGGGATGGCTCTAAGCTATGACTATGACCTGAATTTTGCTATGGGGCACCCACTTTTGTACTTGAATAGTCACAGAGTAAGGGGCACCTTAAAAAAATTAATGTTATAAGCATTATAGTGTATTTTAGCTGAAACAAACCCAAGGCATTTTTAGGAAAACATGCTGGAGCAGTAAATCATAGAGGATCTCATAAATGTAAATGTAATGCCCAAGGCTTAACATTTACTTATTCTCTCTCTCTCTCTCTTTTTTTTTCTTTTTTTTCTTTTTTTTTTCTTCTTTTTTTTTTTTTCTTCTCCAAGCAACACTTCATGTGAAGCTTCACAGCATACCATAAATTTTCTTCCAAATAATAATTAACTTACCTCTGGCTAATATATCGTGCAAAATGACAGCATGGAGCTGTTCACGGTACCTTATGAGAACAAAATAACAGCATGGTGCTTGAGGTTGAGGATAAAGTTTATGAGTTTGACTATCCCTTCAAATTAAACATACTAAAGCTTGCTGGTGGGGGAACAGGTATGAATATTTAAACAACTAAATGCATTGCTGAATCTGTTTAGAGACCTATTACGAAAACCAGGACATATATCAGATGTTCTACCATTGATCACAGTCTCTGAGCTCACAGCTACCTGAACCTGATTGATCGTGAGCCCTTAAAAAAAAAATTTAAGGCAGATGCAGAATATGTTTTTATAATCAAAACCCCATAAAATATTTAACAGTTTTTGTTGGCTGGATTTACAGAGCCTTTCATGGGGTAAGGAAAAGTCTCTGATAAAGAGAGGCAGCATTGAAGGTGGCAGAATTTGACAGATTATTTGATTCATATTGGAGCTGATGGTCTCAAATGATAAAAAGAGTTATTTTAAGATGTAGAACATTTCCACTGTTCATTGTTTCCATGGAACAGAAAAACCCAACTCATTCATGAATGGCAGTTTGTCACAGAAAGTGTAAATAATAAGGCTGAAAAGAAAAAGCTTTGGACTTACCATTTCCCTCCCAAGCACTGGCACAGCATTAATCACCTCTTCACCTTATTCTCATGGCTTCATACATACGTGATTCCTTCTCTAGACTCTTCAGAAGATCCCTTTCCCTGAAAGATCAGAAGCGGGGAGAAAGACTGATATGCCAAAAAAATGCCTTAGAAAACTTCCTTATATCTACAGCCCGTCTCATTATCCTTCCATTCCCAGGCAATTAATTTCCAGTGTTGATTTTTTTTTTCCCTTCAGGAATGCATTGTGAAGACAGATTGTTTCTTTAAACCTTCCTCTAAGTTCTCAGGAGCAAATAGCAATACATTTTTCTGTTTGAGGATGCTTTGGGTTGGTTAATGGTCCTCTGAGAGGGCTCCTGAAAGATACTCCATGCCTTCCATTCCGACCCCTGGCATCCTAGGTCAGGCTGAAATGGGAGGACCTTTATCATTCCTCTAAAAACAGAGTAGAATTATCTATCACTGGATGCACTGAAACTGGGGCCAGACTGGGCAAGCTCTTATTAACAGTGAGAAGACTGGAAACAAGCCCCTGGACTCCTAAGTCTTTCCTTGCTAGTTGCTTGACCTATTACCTTGGCATGAACCTATGCTGCAGTATATCTGAAAATCTTTGTTTAAGAAAGGACATAGGTTACACTTTAAAAAAAGAGCCTGTGGGTCAGTGACTTCAATTTCAGTAGGCTCCTTAATGATTTGAGCACATATGCAAATTTTAGAACTTCATTATCAAAAATACTCAGTCCTCTCTGTTACCTTTTATTTGCTGGGCACACTGAAAAGACACGGCCCTTTGAAAACCAGGTTCCTTGTGAACAGCTCAATCTAAGTACTCCAAACACCAGACCATGTTGGAAAACTCAGGCCATGAATTATCCATTGAAAAAGCGAATGTGGAGAATGAAACCTTGTTTGGGGAAAATATTTTACACTTTTGCTCTGTACCACCTCTTTTGTATCTTTAATAAGAATTAGGGGTTTTGACTGGTAACTAGTTTCCTAATTATGAGTTTCACAAATGGCAATTACTTTAAAAATAATTTAAGCCACTGTTAACATATTTTTGGGGGCCAAAGAGAAAGTCACTTCTTTGAAAGTGGGGACAAGCTGGGACTGGATGTCGAATTGGACCATCCAAGATGTGAGTGTGTATCTAGAGGAATAGTGTCGAGTGCTAGGGCCAGTACATCTGAAGATTAGAGCAACATAACCGCGTAGAGAGGAGGAAGATTAAACTTCAGACCTTTTTTATTTGATTACTAGTTGTTATTCTAAATGAAAATTTAAAACTCCAGTAGGGATTGAATGCTCTTTTTTTTATGCATTCATTCATAGGACAATTCATGTCACAGGAGGTCTTTAGTCCAACCTCCTGCACAAAGTAGGATCAGGACATAGCTCAGACTGAGCTGCTCAGGGCTTTATCCAGTCGAGCCTTGAAAATCCAAGAATGAAGACTAGGATGGAGATGAGGATTTGTGGTTAAAATAACAGTTATCCTCAGATTTGCACCTTCTTGGTCTGAATAGAGGTTTAATTTAGATTTTCTTCACCCCTTGTGTATAGAATCATAGAATGCTTTGGGTTGGAAGGGACCTTTAGAGGTCATCTAGCCCAACCCCCTGCAGTGAGCAAGGACAGCTTTAACCAGATCAGGTTGCTCAGAGCCCCATCCAACCTGACCTTGAATGTTGCCAGGGATGGGGCCTCCACTACCTCTCTGAGCTTGTATATGTAAGTTAAATAGGCTCACAGACTACCACGATCTTCCCTAAAGGCAAACTGAAAGATGAAGGGCTTACATAAGAACTGGATTCCCAAGGAAAAAGTTGAGCTGTCTCCTTGACAGATTGATAGGTGAGAGATGCTGAGTGAGAAATCACTTAGAGCTCATTCAGAGTAACAGTAGTTAAACATCAGTTATTTTTATTTTTCTCCATGAGCCACTGAAAAATTCTTTGTGAATAGTTTGTGTGTATCTGGATTTTATTAATATATTATTCATTTTTACCTTTATCTGTGCTTGTGCTAGTGGTAATTTTAGGACATCTGGCAAACCCTACAACATTCTGCTGCAGGTAAATAGGTACTGGAATACTCTCACTGTATATACTGCTGTAATAGAGTGCCAGAAAATCGCTTGAACCAGGTGGCAGTTGGCACTGCAGAGTGTATGTGTAATGTTTTCCAATGAGTTGTATGGTCTCTGGCAAGCAGCAGGACAGCAGAGATTTTGCCTGAGCCCAAGCATCTCCTGGCAAAATTGTTGCACCTTGTTCTGTCCTTCCTTCTTTGCAAAGATAATACCTTTTTTACACTGCAGCAAAGATAAGCCTTAAAAATATATACCAAAATATACCATCAGAATAAATAGTAGGACTTCAGCTTTTGCCCTGAACAAAACATCTGAAAAGCCAATATGTCCATTATTTCACTGTCAGCTCCAGCACCACAAATAAAGATGCACAATATTCATGCATACAGCAGTTTGTATAGCTGCTATTAGTATTGTTATGACAATTAACCTTCTTGATTCCAAACTCAAGAGATTATTTTCAGTTTCATGAAATAGTAATTAATAATCTATGTATTGTTCCCTAGGGTAAATCAGATTTTTTTTTTTTAAAAGCCTTTCATATATGAAAGCTATAGTTTTTCTGTTGAGGCTCCGAGTTATTTAAAATTACATCCAATACAGAAGGAAATATGCAGCTCCTGCAGGATTTGGGCAGAGATATAAGCTGTCCACATGAGATTTTTTTGAGTCTGTTAAATTAAGAGCTGAAGTTTTATGGAGAGAGGAAATCTAGACCAGGCCTTTGCTGTTGGAGCTCAGGTGAGAGAAATAGATTTTGGTCCCTTCTCAGGTCACTTGGTACCATTTGCTGTTATAGGTATGGTGGTGGTGTCTTTAGTCAGGGCAGTCACCTTCACAGGAGTCCGTATGACCAAGAATACTGCATGCTCAAAAGGGAGCAAGAGGATTTTACCCTAGTACCTACACTGATCTGTGATCTTGGTCACATCAAAATTTTTCTCCTTTCAGTCCTGGAAAAAGCATGCCCTTGCCTTGCACTGAGGTGCTGGGTATTTGCAAAGTGTTACGTATGAATGTTTCAGAGAGAGATGGGGTTGTGATGGGGCTGAAGAACAGTGGGACATAGGTGAAGCTGAAGAAACAGAGCCAGGTAATGCAGAAATAAAGAGGATGGAAAGAAAAGAGAGAAAGGGAAGAGCTGGACTGAACAAAAGGGTAAGCCAGTAGCAGATGACAGAGAAAAAGACAGGTATTAGTCAAAACAGAATACAGTTTAGCTTCTTAAATGTAAAGAAGACATTAAGAACTGAAGTGGAAAAATAAAATCAGATAGAAATAGTCAATAAGAAAATAATCCAGAAATGGAAAAATGGAACTAGAAAAAGAAAGAAAATGTATAGTCTAGTGTAATGAAACACACATCATATTTCTTTATTTTACATGACTGCTACTGATGCTAGGGAAGAAGGAAATGTAGCTATTTTCTACAATGATATAATAGCAATATGGTAGGCATCTCTTGACTATTATTAAATGAGTTTAGATGTGCTGTAGAATGAACACAGAGTTTCCCTTATGACTCCAAATCCCTGTCTGGACTGGAAAATTGTTCTTTTTTTTTTTTTTTTTTTTTTTTTTAATAATGTTGGTGAGTGTGTGTAGATTAAAACACAAGAAGATAAAGCAGAAGAAAACCGGAATAGTGCCAAGAGATCTCCATGTTCCATTTAAAACAAGTCATCCATGTTTTGGAAGGAGAAAGAATAAGCATCTTGCCAATGCTTCTGAAATCCCTCAAGTAATAACCTTATCATGTTGTTTCTTTCTTACATTATCTTTCCATCTCTTTCTCTGTATGGATATCCAGTAGGATCTGATGGATGTCAACCCAGTCAGTGCCAATTGCAGAAGACCTGTTTTTAAAGGTGTTCTGAAATGTCAGCTACATTCAAACCAAAGAATACAACTCTTACCCTTTCCTTCTCATTCTCTTGCTACTACGCAAATGAAACTGGGAAGCATAAAAGTTACCTGGAATTAACTTTAATATTTCATCATGTTTTGGGGAGCATTTTTAGTGCTTGCTCCTCAAGCTTCAACAAAACAAATCCTAACCTTAATAGTGTCATCTTCTTACCCTTGAATATTTCAAAGGACTTAAAATGTTGTCTTGCAATACTGTCTAATTACTGCAAGAGGTAACCGTAGGTGGTAACTGCTCCAGCTTCCTGCAGTTTATGTTCTTCATCCTAACCCTTCATCCTACTAACTTCAGTGAGTAGGGAACGCAAATTTATAGGAATGCAAAGACCTCTATGTCAGTGCCAGGCTCAAGAGGAGTCAGTAGAAAATTTGTGGTTGCTGCTCTTTAAAAGCCAGCAACACCAGTCATGGTCCACTTACCAATCATGTTTTTTCAAAATTTGCAATACTCTTTCCCTTGTTTTCTTTCATTGTGCTACATGCCTAATATTGTATCATTTCCTGTAACATCGTGAACGAAGGGCCAAAAGTGTGGTTTTTTTGGTTTTTTGTTTTTTTTCTCCAATGCACCATGGACCCACCACAGCAGATCTAACCCACCCATGCAATATTTCTAGTAGAAGAACATTATCCTCAGTAAGATGAGTCATTCTGCCGTTGGCTTTGCTCCTCTCTTTTTTTCAAATTTATGCTGAATGTAAACCAAAAGGAAAGGCTTACCCTTCACTCCCAATTACCATCTTGGAAATGATAAATTTCTGGTATTGAAGGAGCTCAGGGGATTAACTGACACAACAACATTAAACTTGGAAATGAAAAAAAAAAAGTTTTTTTTTTTCTCTAGGTGAGTATGGTGAGAAGAAATTACAATGAAAACCAATGGAAATCTAGCCTTGCATCCATACATTAACTTTAAAAATCTCAGCTGACCACAGAACTTACATAGCCATTAAAATATCAATACTATGGAAAAAAAGGTACACAAAACCAGATTACTGTTGTACCCTATTCTTATAAGACTTTTAATGATTTTTTTTGTGAGGCAGAGAATTCTAAATATAATATATTCAGTATCTGCTGTTTCATTTGTGGAGATAATAAGACTAGGAATTTCAGGTTGCAGTTATTAAAAATAATGACTAGAAGTAATAATAATAATCAGTGGCTTGCTGTTAATAATTAGTAGCATTACTGAGTTAATTCTGTGTGGTGCACTGTATTATTACCTTCAGAGTATCCATTATTTACCAAAGTATTTATGTGGCTACCTTCTACATAATGGCCAAACTTTGAAATCTTTGCTTCTTCCTCACAAACTCACCTTAGTCTTCTCTGCACTTAAGCTCAGCAAGTTGCTTCTCATAGTTCACTGTGTTCCCAGAGCTTGCAGGACAGTTGACAGGTAGGGCTTTTGGTGGCTTTTGCATTTTGTTCACAGCTGAGTGTTTTCTCCATGTTGCCAGTACCACAGCAGATGTTTCCTCATCAGCTGGTTCGATCCTTTCTCACAGGGGTTTGCCAGTACAAAGGAACTGTGGAGCACTGGGACACCCTACAGATGAGAGCCCTGAGGGTGGAGGGACAAGAAACACCAGGGTTTTACTTGGAAAACTGAGTAGTGGTCCTAACTGATACTTAGCCACTTTTCTTCACCTTATGAATAGCTCAGAGGAGCTGTATAATTTTTGTGATAGGAAAAAAAAGGCATATTAGTTTATTTAGGTCAACAAGAGTTTTAAAACTAATGTACTATGCTTCTGCAAGGGTGAAAAAAATGGGCATTTTAAGCTTAATGGTAACAAGAATTCCTCTGCATCTTATACTGAGATTTCTGATCTTAGATTTATTCCACAATTGTATAGAAAATAGCAATTTAGAGAATGTTTTACCAGTTTCCAAACTCTAATAGTTATAATTATTCTTTCTCTCCCTTTAAGGCTGGTTCTATTCTCCTTGCAAACATTTGTCTTCCTGTCTTTTTTTCTGTCTTTTTTTTTGAAATTACACTTTGTTCTTTCCTTTCTGAGAATGCAAGAAGCAGAAACTTAACTGAAGTCAAGATGATATATAGAAATATAAAATGTGAGACATGGACAGAACTATGGCAAAGTGCCCTGTAAATCTGTGTAGAATATCTGTCACAGACCTGGAAAACCATCAAAGCCATAAGACATATATCTTGGCTTGTAACTTGATTAAAACAGTGATGGCAAAACTCTGGTCTCAGAGCTGAACAATAAATTGCTTTGTGTTGGTGTTGTGTGTTCACTGCACATTCAACCCTTCCACTGGCATCAGTGCAAGACCCTCACTTTGAGGGCTGAACATCAAACTTGAAGGCTGTGATGGCTTTGTGATGAAGACAAAGATGATGAAGATGAAGATTCATGTGTACAATAGTGATTACTTCTTTGGAAGCGCACACACACACAAACCCTCTTCCTGAAATGTAGCACTTTGTCAGAGCTGCCCATTTTCACTTCTGTTTACTCTGGTTCTGGAATCTTTCCTTCAATGCACTGGATATGCCTAAAGTATGTCTAATGTGCAGGGTGTGCTGCAGTCAATTCTTGCTAAAGCATGGCTGCCTGGAAGGGCAGAGACATGCTCTGGCATCCATGGCGCTGGAACACGGTAACTCTCTTACAGTTTAACCTTGAAAACATTGCTTATATCCCTGTGCCTTCCTTTCCCTTTCTGCAGCACGAGTGTAACAATACCAGTCATTTTTCAAATCAATGGCTGAAAAGTTTTATAAAAGAGCTCCTCTCCTTCCAGGTGAAGAATCCCTTGCTGTAAAGGATAACCATCCTAAGTGCTCTAACATCCCCTGACTCTGTCTTGAAGTTGGCTGTGCCATTCAGTGTGAAGGGTTCCGTTTTTTTAATTATTAGCTGAAAACCATTGGGAAATAATTGCTGACCCTTAGGATTAGTTTCCTTTCTTTTACAGCCTAATCCTTTGATCTTAAGCATGAAAAAAAATCCTTCCTCAAACTTATCTATGTGATTGAACAGCATTTCCGTGAGTGAGAGCCAAAGGACCTAGTCTAAAGTCCGTTGAAACACTTGATCTGACTTGACATTCAGCTCTTGTATCCTTGTCTTAGAAAAGAGTGTAATGGCAAGCAAAACCTTTCTGGGACATCTGACTTCCTTGAGTGAAGAAAACAGCCAAATCTGTCTTATTGAAAGCAGAATGATATCCTTTAGAGATTAGCAAACAATATCATTTTTCTGATGTCTAGCTCTTCTCTTTTTCATGTAGGAAAGTAGCAACAACAGCAAAAACATCCAAAAGCCAGGAAAGGATTTTTCACAAGGGATTGCAGAGTTTTTTTGCTGTTCACATCTCTTGTTTTTTGCATACTAATCTCCATGACAAACTGTGCTTGATTCTGTCCTGTTGATATCAATGATGAAACTCCCATGGATTTTAGCTGGAACAGCATCAAACCCTATTTTGCTGATGGTTTGAAAGAAAAATCATATTTTCTCATAAGATTCATGTATAATTTCTTGGCCTCTTTCCTTCACAGCCCCTGTCTAGAGGCATGGAGACATTGTGGGAACTTAATTTATAATATCCCTGTTACTGTCATGGCAACAAATTACAATGTCAAAGTCCCAAGGACTGTATTGTTACAACTCACAAACAGCTCTCAGGAAAGAATACTACTACTAAATTTCACTGAAGGCATATGACAGGCCATGAGGAATGGCATGAAAAAAGAACATGTCTGAATCTCTGCCTTTGCATGTGTTTTCTACTCCTCCCTTATCTGTTTGAGCAACCTTTGGTCTTCAGAAACCATTAAATCATTGTCCTGTGCCTAATATTTCCTTTGGGAAAATGTGCCAGAATATGGCACAGCTCAAATCCCCCTTTTACTTAAATGTCAAACCGCACCTTTTATTGTCATGCTTTTTTTTTTGTTGTTGTTTTTTTTGTCATTCATCATGATTCCTGCAGGGAATCTAGCTTCAGCCTTAGGTACTGTAAGAAACAGCTGCAAATGCTCCTTCACAGAAAAAGCCAATAGCCTGTAATTCACATTTGCAATGCAGGCAGTGTGCAGAAAAATCACTGTACCCATTGCTGTGCTGACTATACTTCAAAAATTCTTATGTAGTTAAAAAACAAGGACATAAATTTATACATGCACTATATGTGTGAGTTATGGTAGCTTCATGTTTCTTCCGCAGAACCTGTTCCTTAGGAACATCAAAACAATACCTTTAATTTTAAAACTAGACTCCCAAGCAAATTCCTTATTATGTAACGAGACCTATAGGCCTAGCAAGTGTGAATTCTATGTTCAAGTTTTTCTATATAGAAAAATTCTTGTAAGAAGGTTAGTGTAAGGAGAATAGGTTTTTCTCACTAACATGAACTGGGAAAATTGACAATACTTGCCTTTATTTTGCAGAACAGCTACAGCAATGAAGTTGAACGGTGATCGCAGCCATTCTCTGAGCAGCACTTGAAGAAAGATGATTGTTAACTCCATGTTTCAATGTTTTTATGCTAGAATAAAAGTACCTTTTAAAAATTAGGTTGATCTAGTATAATTAATGTAATCTATATTCATCTAATTTAATTTAAAATTAGATTAAATATATAGACAATCTTTACAAAGATGTTCATGCAGAAAGTCAATGAGAAACATCTGCTCCAGAAAAGAATTGCTGTCTAGATAAGCCATTTGATACAGACAAGTGACCACAGAGTGACTTGAGTGGCTGCAGCAAGTTACCTCTGCAGTCACAGACATGCACACGTGTTTGTACTGAGCCTGCTGCAAGATGAAAGGTGTTAGCTTAGCTTATGGTAAAGGTGGTGTAAGGTCATGCATTTTAGCTGTAGTCAGGGTAGCAGGGAGATTGTGAGATGCACATACTGTCTGGTAATGTGATTTGACTGAAGATCAGCTCAGTCCTAGTAACAATTGCTAGAGATTGTCTGGCAGCCACCGTGGCATCTGCAGTGCTATTGCATTTTCTGTATTTGCCTTCATTTTCCCTCTGAACTGAAAGGAACTGTAAAGGGTGAACAGCTCAGAAGATGGCCTCTGAAATGAAGTAAATGGAAATTAAACTGGATTGCTCGGGACTTTCCAGTGAAGAAGTCTTTTCTGGGGATTTTTGTAACTATCCTTTTCCTCCAATTATCTGAGTAGGACTCAAAGCTTACATAGCTGGTGCATTGGATGAAGTTATCAGAATAGACATGCCCCCAGCTATGTTAAAGCATTTATCAGATGTTTTCTCCACCCTCCAGAAAAAAAAAAAAAAAACAAAACAAAACCCAAAACAACCCACTTTTTTTTTATTTCAAGATTAACTTTTTCACAACAGAGCAAAATAAATTCTCTCCATCTCTCCACCTTATAGTCTGGGTGTGAATTGTAGCAACTAGGCTGAAGGACTTAGCAAAACAAACAAAAGCACAACAGACTGCTATTTAGTGAAAGATTTCAAATAATAAAGACAATTTATTTAGTTAGAGATGGCTTCCACCCTAGATGGTTACAAAGCCATTGTCCTTTTTGAATCTATCTTGTCCAAGTGTTCTGAATGATGTGTCAAGGAGATTCGAGTGCTGTCAACACTAGTCTTGTTTAGGGTTGACCATGCAAGAATTGGAATGGGGTTCTGTAAAGAAAGGTGTTCCTATAAAGTAAAAGGAGTCAAGGCAAAAAGGGATGCATTACCTTACTGAGGGGGTATTGAGAAAGGCTAGATTTTAGTCTAATGAGGCCAGTTTCCTAAGGGTTCTGGTACATTCAGTGCATAGAAATTGGCTACAACTGTAGATGATTTGGAGCAGTTAAATTACTCTTTGTCTGGTGTCTGCCCTATTGAAGCATCACCACCTGTTGCATTCATCCCACACTGCCTTATCGTGGCTTCTTTATTCTGTGCCTGGGAACAATTTGTAATGTTTTTCAAGCCATAACAGTGTGCTTTGTACACCGTGAGCACAGCCCTAGCCAATGCAGAGTTCAGTAGGTGAAGAGAAATGGAGAAGGTGGAGACACATGAAGAGATAAAGTCATTTTGGTACTGGGTGTGGGAGAAGTTGGGAGAGAAGGAAAAGGTGGGATTCTCTGTTTGCACACCTCATTAGGCAGCAGAATTGCATAAGGACTTAGGGTCTGTTTACACTTTGCAGTCCAGTAGTGTTGAAAGACAGCCAAGTTAGTCATGGAGCTAAAAGCAGAGGAGTCCAAGCAGAGTGGTGCTGTGCGCATAAGAAAGTAATGAGCCCTGGTGGAACTCAGTGCTGATGTATCTGTGCTTCCCCCAGCCTGGAGCTAGTATGTCTGTGCAGCACTTCACTGAATGTACTCTTATTAATCTCTAAGAGATCCTTAAATGTGGAGTTTGCTCAGTGAACTGGAATAATTAGGAGAGCATATAACAAGTAAATTAATCTCTTTTGCTCTACAAAAGAGAATGATTATCTGGCTGATGCTGCAGTTAAGTCCACCTTAAAGCTTTTTATATGTGCCTTACACAAGCCAGCCACCCAGCAGATCCCATTCCTCAGAGTGCTGTCTGATGTCCCCATACTGGTCCTACTTCTGATGTGGCTCCCAAATTCATATTTCTTTTCTGTAATCTGATTAAATCCTTTGGGATCACTTTATGGATAGGCATGCAGTATCATTTAGGTGAGGTGAGCTGGAAAGTGTGAAATGGAGGAGGTAAAATGGAATAAAGTGCAGGTAGGGAACGGATGTTTTAAACCAGCCTGGTGCTTATGTTGCAAAGGAATTGCATAAATAACAGGATCAGCAAATACAAGCCTTGGAATAGTAGGATGATGTTAGAAGACTACAGAACATTGAATTATTCTGCTCAGATTTTAGCTTGGTTTAAAGTTCACTGGTATAATTATAGGCAATGAGAAGATAAGGCTTTTGTATCAGGATGTTAGGAGACATTGTTTAAAAAAAAATGGGTAATCCTGCAATGAAGAGTTACCTTAGAATTTGGAACAGACTCTGTGTGAATGCAGAATTAGAATTTGCATTAGGATTTATCTCTCCCTGCAGAATGTGTCACCTTTGTAATTACTCATTCCTCCAAAGCCCCATTAAATTAAACAGTTTATATGAATTGCCTCCTATACAATACAAAAAGTGGTTGAAATTTGAAGGAAATTACTTTGCATACATAGGAAAACTGAAAGCTAACTGGATTATCCAAGAAGATGTTTTTTAATTAAAAGTAAATTGCTACCTAAAAAGATCAGTTTCTACACCTGCTGCCAATATAAGAAACACAAAGAGTAACTCTCTGTCAGTGAAAGAGTTGGAGCATTAGCAACACTGCTTCCTGCTCTAAACGGAAGGGTCAAAGGGCTGCTTGACTTACCAGAAAGAAAAATGCTTTTAAAAAACTTCTTGGTATGCATAACTCCTTCCTTTTGCTTTATATGCACCACAAGATTTCAGAAAGCAAAAAACATGTTCAGATGTTACTTAGTACTGTGATTAACTTTTTTTTTTTTTTTTTGCTTTTACCATCTCCTCTCTTATAAGCAGATCATCTCTGGAGTCTACTATACGATTATCTGGCTATATTTGAGAAATGTTTCCAGTTTTGGAGGACTCTCGTGTCCAAACATCTGAGGAACATGTGAGGTACTATGATGTTATCCATGTGTGAGGACTTAGTGGAAATACGGCAGTTGGGGTTCAATGAACTTAAACTTCTGTAAAATCAGTTGACAGGGAAAACCCAACACTTGGCAAAAAAATTTGTTGAGGCACACTGGTCACCAACACTATGACGGTGGCATAAGTCAGTTTTGTGCATCTGCCAACTGTGCATCCCAGCTGTGAAATGGTTGGGTTCTAGCTTCAGAGTTGCACTGCAGTTTCCATAACACATTCCTTTTTCCTTATAATCCTGACCAGGCTTAAATTGTAACGCTAATTGTGAGCTGTAAAGCAGTTGTGACATTCTGTTCACAGGAAAGGTTGAGCTATTCTGGTGGAAAAAAGTGCTTCCCAAACATCTAAACCACCTTGAAAACTCAGGAATCAAGTCGTCAGCTGATGTAAAGAAGGATTGTTGCATTACTGCCTCTGGAGCTCTTGTTCCCCAAGGCTCTTGTTCCCCAAATGAGCTTTGGTTTTTATGATAGCAATGGGAAGCTTTTTGTTCCTTTTGTTTTCTGAAAATAGGCTGCTGTTCTGTATGAACTCTGAATTGTATTTCTAATGCGCAGCATTTCTCACCTCTAAAATCACCTCTGGAGAGTATGATTGGAGTCCCTTTGGCTGAAGTATTTGACTTAGCTGTATTTTCTTCTGCTGTTCAGCTCAGTGATATATTTCACAGTGAAAGTCTTGCAGTCACTTATTCCCTTCTCAGGTGACCATCCTTATTGGGAAAGCAACCTGTACAGCATGTAGAAAGATGAGAACACTCAGAATTGAAGGAAAGCCGTCACTGGATACTGCAGACATAAAGTTAACGCTGAAAGTACATACATATTTTATGAAACAGGTTTTTACATGAGCAGAATGAATCAGATTTTTCAGAAGAAATGAACACCTGGTGCTAGACGAAAGTGCTGTGGTTTTAAATTGTGTTAAACTGTGATGTCTGAACACAATAAATGGTAGTTATCAGAAATGACCTGGAACCTGTTCAGCTGTAAACTGGGATCCCAATTTGTCATCCTAGGTTTTTCTTCATTAGAATTTTTCAGCAAGTTTTGTTTATTATATTCCATTATTCTCTAGGACAATGTGCAACATCTTCCTCTGATCTCCAAATATGGTCCTTAATTTCTGGTCTTATATCAAACTTCTATCAATGTGTAGTGGACACCTCAAGAGCAACAGGTTAGGTGTACCTGGATTACACAGATTAAGAATCATCTGCAATGGGGAATAAAGAAGAATTAAACTGGTATAAAAGAGAGAAGCACATACAAAACACACTGATGTTCTTATGCATTTTTTTCTGGTTCATTTATAGAAAAATTGAAATAAAACCAGAAGTTCTGTTTCAGAATCTTAATAAGCCTCAGTATGTATCCCTGGCCCTGAATGCTGCCAAAGGGTAGGAAAATACTGAACTTTTCCATTCTGGTTTTCCCACAATGACAAGAAACTAATGGAAATGGAAGAGGTCATTTTATTTATACATGATTGACAGATCTTTTCTTCAGGATCACTGTCTGAACTCAACAACTACCTATATGGATAAGACTATTAAAAAGGAAGTGGGATTTCAGTTTATGGGTTTTAGGACACAACTGTTTGACTGTTGATCAGAATGAGAAACACAAGAATAGGAAAGACAAATCAGTTGAAGCAAGATTTGAGGTGGTACCTCATTTGAAGAAAAATGTAATGACCCTACAAAAGAGCTGATCTGTTATCATTCTCATCTCTGGACCATTGGTGTTAAGTTCTTTATTTACCTGCTGTTAAACATTGAGTGGAGATCCTTGTAGGAAGAAAACAGGTGGGAATTAAGGTCAGAAATCTATTGGAAAGGAGGTTCCTTTAGTTCTGCTGCTCATGAAAAAAGTTGCGGGGTTTTTTGTTTGCTTATTTGTTTGTTTTTCTCTGTAGCATCCAAGTTTATTCTTAAAAGAGTCTTTTTCCAGCATTGATATAATATGACTCTTAAGTGCAAAAGCACCATTCTGAACTCTTTCATGGTTTCTTCATCTGTCCCAGCTGGTGAATTAAATCAAATTATTAATACTAGTATAGTCATAGCAACAGAAAATTAACCCCATTGGTAACATTCAAGCTTTAAAGAGTGCATGCTACCATTTACATATTATTATACAAACTGTTAGATGCTTGTCCCTTCTGAGAACATAGGTTCGGCACTAGAGTGTGTGAGTCATATGTTATTGTTGGTGAACAAAACAGTTTCATCAGCAAGCTGGAAGGCGAGTTTGAAGATATGACCATAAATCTTCATGTCCAGCTGGAACTAGCTTGGAACCAATAAGGAACTGGTTTTTGCTTTGCCTTCCTATAAGCTGGGAATAAGCATCAAACCAAAATCTTCAATATGGCCAAGTAAGCTTTGGCAATCAGCAATATCACATGTGATACTGGTAGGACAAAGACATAAAACAGGTTCTTCTGCTTTCTGCATATATAGCTTGGATCCAGGACTGTAGATTCTCCAGGGTTTGCGGTACAGTTTCTTTTGTTGATTAGAAGAAGTCAAAGTCTTCAAAACTGAAGGTAGAGGAATGGGAAAAGTGATGTATTTTCTAAAATACGATGCCTCCCAATGAAGTTCATTTCTAAATAAGAGATAGCTCTACTGCTGCAAGAGATGTTCTCCTTCTGATTAGATAGGAAAGTGGTCAGCACTGAAGATTAACTATTCAACTTTTATTATTATTTATTTTATTTTAAACTATTAAGATTAACTCTTCAAACTCCTATCCTTTCACAATATTATTCAAAATTCCATAATATGCAGGCAAAGTATTTAGTTCATCTTGTTTACAGCAGTATTAGTTATCATCCATAAGTTTCCAGGAATGATCAGTCAACATCCTTTTAATCACCTCTGTTCTCTATTTTATTCATTCAACATAAGAAATTTTAACTATGCTTCTGCTCATTTCTCTTTGTGATTATTCCCTTTTCAGTTTGGCACAATTGGTGTTTCACTGCTCTGAGCTTTGTTTACACTCTTGTGTTTCCTGGACTTTTTGGATTAGAAAACAGCTGTTCCAATCGGATTTAACTAAAAATTTTCCTGGCTTCAGCAGAGGGACAGTTCCTTTCTCAGATGTACCTTAGGGAGCATGTGTGGCATGGATTTCCGCTGTCTGCAGCTGACTCTTGTACCTTCTTCAGTGTAATGGCAGTAGCCTATTTTTTTAATCAATGTTGTTTCAGTCAAATTTTAAGTTCTTTTTACTGTTACAGAAGATTTGAGAAGGATCTTCATGCAGGTATATTACTGAGATGCAGAAAGATCAATCTCAAATCTTTAGCTGCTTCTGGATCTTGATGTGAATCCAATGCCTCACCCTTCTGCATTAAAAATTCGTTATTCACTAGAGTTATTAAGAAATGCTTTTTTTTCAGAAACACTTATGGCTTTTAAGGCATGTGTCCCATTGATCTTTAATGTGCCACAAGCAAAGTAGCTCTCACTGTTTCAGCATTCTGGGCAAATTAATTTCCAGATCCCCACAGTAAATTGGTAGCTACAATGATCAGTTAGTATTTAGTGTCTAATTCACTTTAGAAATACTTTTTCTGTTTCTGCCAGCTTGCTACAGCTTATTCAGAAGTTAGGTCAGCCTCAGTCTCATATTCATAAAACACAAAGCTTGAAAAAAAAAATTTTTCCTCTTTCGAGGCTCACTAATATTATTTATTAAGTATTGAGCACTAGGCACTTCTTAGCATGGCACTAGACAGAGGCGATTAAAATACGCAGAGTTCTTTCCAGACAATGCATTGTAGCTCAGTAAGAAACTATATGCTTGAGACAGAAATTTCTGGTGGAAATTCTGTGGTCTGTATAATGTGGGATGTCAGACTAGTTATTTGATAAGATCTTTTAAAATTTTGACTGTATGAACAATGCAAAATTCACTGACCCAAATTTCAGCAATAACAATGATCCTGTTATACCTAGAGAAGGAGAGGCTGTGTTATTTTGTCGTAGCTGTTAATTTTACATGAAGCTTATGTAAAAGGAATAAAACATTTTATCATGAAAATTCTATTTTTGATCCAGTTTTCAGGCTGCTTTTTGTGCTGTGTAAACATAAGCTAATTGTCACAGTGCAGGAGAGGACAAAAAATTGCATAGGAACAGTGTTAACTCTGCTATATGAATTTTAATACTACTATGATATAAAGCACCTCTTCACTTTTTTCTTCCATCTTGCAGTAGTGACGTCATAAATCAGACTTAATGGCTCATGAATTAACAGGCCTCCAAGCATATTCTGACAGGACAATTAAATGGTCCCGAGAAAATTGTTTTCAGCCCTAGACCAGCAGAGAAGGAGAGGAACACAAAGAATTTATGATTCCTGTGAAGAACATCTAGTTGACTCAGAGTGCCTTCTACCAATACCTAATATCTCTGCATCCAGTGATGGATACCATCACTTTTTGCTTTTAGAGATATGAATCTTATGTTAAACAACATACCCTGGATATGTAAAGTTAGTCACACGGTAGGCTCAGAACCAGGACTTAGAAATTGCAATATCTGAAGTGAGCCAGTGCTCATGCCAGATTTCAGCTTAGTTATATATGCCATATTTGTACTGTCTGGATTTCCTGTGATTACTAATAAGTAGAGTCACTGATGTAGGTTGTACCCTTTGCCCCCAATTTCCCCTTCCACCAAGCATCTCTTTCCAGGAATTTTTCTTTTGCCATTATTGCTCACATTTTGAAGAGTATTACAGTGATAAAACCAATCAAAGCCATGGAGAGAGCTAAGAAAGTTACTTAAATCATGTTTGACTTACTGGGTTTCAATAAAAATTCTGCTGAAACTGGGTTTTGAATAACTACAGTACTAGCAGACGTGTGAGGCTTTAAAATGGGATGTTATAAAGGATTTACATGTAACAAAACTGATTGCTAACTTACCCCCATTACTGTGTCACCCAAAATATGAATGGAGCCCTAACCATGCATAGCAGACCTATGTTTAAAAATGCCAAAAAAGAGAACATGAGTAAAAAGTAAATATTAAAAAATATAAAGACAGCAGCATAAAAGGATAGAAAGGGCAAAATGAGAGCCACAGCACTGCCTTATCGCCAACAGCTGCACTGACTAAGCACTCATGTAATTGCTTGTATGTGGACGCCTTTATGGAAATCTCTCTCTTTTATATATTAATTATTTCTGCAGGAAACACAGAATTATAACAGTGGATCTCTTAGTTACAGTTAGGCCCCTGTATTTCCAAATCCCTCATTGCTACTCCCACTGAAAGTCAAAGATGTTCTGATTAATAGTTTCACTTAACTGCTTAACCATTTCACTGGTGAACATGATCTTCTACCCATTTGGAGGCTCCTACTCAGACCAAAGCTCCCTGGTAATTAAATCCTCACTACGGCATGTGAACTTTTGTCACCCATGCTTCCCCTGCGCTGTTCTTGTCCTCGCTGCTCTGGCCCGCAGCCAGCCGCCTCTCTCCAGCCGAGGGCACACAGGCTCACCTCGCCCCGGGGGTTTCTTGGCAAGAGCACGGGCACGTTTGCCACCCAGTGCCACAGAGAGATGAGGGGAAAGGTCTGCTCAGGACAATATTGCTCTTTTGCCCGCTCTCCCCACCCCACCTGAGTCCTGCCTACCAAACTGCTGAAAATGGTCGGCCAACAGCCAAGTGACCCTAAAAAAATTCCTATGGGTTGCAATCACGAAGATAGGCATTTGAGTCCAGTATCTGTTGTATTTTGTGAGAGGGAAAGGAAGATCTACGTACCCAGCAAACTTAAGCTGTGCCTGGGAAAGACATTGAAAGAAATTATAGATCTGCAGTGTCACTTCATAACTCAGACAAAGGATGTGGTATAATAAATACCAGTGCTCATCCTCCCTCACTGAAGTTGTTCTTCATTTTGATTAGTGATTTTAAAAGGCTGATTTCTTAGTTTTCTATTTTACCTCTAGGAAGGTTTTCTATTATACAGTTCCTGTAAGTACATGAAAACAGAGATCATAATAAACCAATATATTTACTGAGGCTAGAACTTTCTTTCTTCTCAAAAGAAATGATGCTGGTGCTATAAACAGCTGAAAATATTTTACTGAGGTATTAACAGCCTCAGGATCTGTATTAATGACAGGCCTGTTAGAGTGTTTCTCCAGGGTGTTTAAACTAATAAACTTCCAAGCATAAGAGAATTTTCCTTTCACTTTCACTTTGATAATTCCAAATTTTCATTGACTTTATTGATACCTGTCCTGCTTTACACTGGTGCAAGTGAGAGAAGCATCAAGCCAAAGTCTACACATAGCAGCAGGTCTGAAGGATGAGCTGGAAGTAGTATTACTGACTAAACCCAGTTTTTGAATGAAGGATAGGCCAACCTATAACACAATGACAAAAAATGCACCCTAAGTATAAGTCTTTCCCCTTTGTTTTTGGCACCCATGTAAAATTAGTTCCCTCAAACTAACATTTGGCAATTCTGCATCAATTAAAATAAATAAAAAGCAAACCAAAAAAAACCTCACTAGCAAGCGACAATACTTACATGTCTTTTCTTTTGTTCTGAGCTTGGTAAAAATGATTGACATATTGCTCCAAATGCTGATTGGTTTTGTGAGTTGTTTTAATTTGGGGAGGGGAAATCTACCCAAGTACATTTTTTATATTGTAGGCAAATTAAAGAATGGAAGATACCCACATAGTTCTGAAAAGGAATGTGCTGTTCAAAAGATAAAACAAGGAAAAAAGGATAACATGTTTAAACCAAGAAATAAATTTAAAAAAATCACTCCATCAGAGATTCAGATGGAATGCCTAAAGGAGCCCACAAAAGTTACACATACTAATTCTGTAAACCTAATCCAGAATCTTAAACGGAAGTCTTAACAATTTGCTTTGGCATATGCATGATTGTGCTTCTCAGGTGACCAAAGATTGTTGTACAGCCAAATACACTGAGGGCTGCTGGGCACATGGTGCTTTTGGAAAGTGAAGTTATCTAGATGCCACAGTGCAGGACCATAGAATAAAAAAATAATAATCAAATTAGTAATGAAAATAAGTTGGTCGTCTAGTTTAACCCCTTGCTCAAATCAGGGCAAAGTTCAAATTGGGACTAGGTTTTCTTTTGCTTTTTTAAAGAATTTGGCTCAGCATTTTGTGGCGGGATTTGTAATGTATTTGCTGTTTGCTATTTCTGTCAAGCCACTCTGTAACATAGTTTGCACATTTGTGAAATGGATGCCAGCTGTATCTGTGAGGGAAAAGCATTGACCTGAAAGTAGTCTTTACTTGGAACTTACTGGTGTCCCACCCTGGCTGAAGAAGAAAGCTGATTAGAGATTTCTACTGACAGATCACACATGTGAAAGATCACAGAAGAGGGATTATGGGTTTTGTGAAACTCAGGACTCAGTTGGGAGTACAGTACTGACTGTACAGTGCTGACCCTTCCCTGTAGCATCCCAGCCAAGATAATAGTCTGAGGATTAACAGTGCCTTCAGAAGCAGTGCACTGCAGTTGCTGCTGAGCTTTGTGAGCCAAGGACAACAGTGTAGAAAAAGAACGGGTCTTAACCGCTCTCACCTGCAAGAACTAAAAATGCACTGAAAGACTAAGAAGGATGAACAAGGAAAGGAGAAACCCAAAATGGTGTCACTGAACACTTGAATAGACTTGACAATAATGGGAAAACATTGGAAATTAATGCTACCAGTATATCAAACCTTTTAAGCTTTCAGCTTCCCATTCACTTGGCATTTTCAATGACATTTCCCCAGCTAAAGGGTGAACCATACTGTAAATGCTCTGGAGTCATGGGTCATTTGAGTAACTCCAGTTTGGGCAATGTTTGTTTGTGATTAGTTTTAGAAGAGTGTGTGGAATGAAATAATTTAAAATTGACTACATCAAGCATACTTTTGATAATCATATGTTCTCTCTAGTCATGCTTGAATTTATCTTCCCAATTATTTTTATCAACAAACATTTCCAGATTGCTTCTGACTTGTCTATTAAAATATACTTGGTGCTAATCAAAACTGTGCATAACCTGCTAATCATGCTGTCAGCTGCTACTAGCTCTACAGAGATGGCAAGATTCAGGGAAAAATAAAATTTCAATTATATGGATATTTAACCTCATATTGGTTGATAGGCTTATTGCGTACATTCTAAAGGAGCATTGAAAAGGAATAAACTTAGGAGACTTGGAGAGAGGTTACCAGATGGTCCAAAACTGTAGTCAGGTTTCGAAGTACTTGCACATGAGAAAGGGCGGGCAAAGGCCCTTAGCAAGACATGTTCCAGTGTGCTTTTCTAAGTAGGACTTAAGCAATTCATTTCAATTCACACACAGTGGACAATTGTGTGCAAATCAGAAAGCAGCGAACATAGCACTGCTTTGCAGTGCAATAAACCAAAAAAGCACACTTTTGTTTTACTTTAAAACATTTGCTACCATTCTGAACTTGCTGTTTTGTCTTACTGAATTATTTCATTATTATTGACTTCCATGCCAGTAGCACCCACATACTTAGAGAAGTCTCAAGTGGTGATTTGTATACATGATCATGCACACTCTCCAACACATAATCTTGCTTGCAATGTTCCAGTGACAGTCTACAAGGCAAGAAATATCATTATTATTCTTACTCCTCAGCAGGGAAATGAAGACCTGGAGAGATCAGGGCTGTTAGGAGTTCTGCAATTCATTGTGTGCAGGTAAATTGCTATAAGTACACAGAAGTCTCCTGTTTTCAGATGGACTTGCATGAACATAGCACAGGCTTGCATGGAACAGGTTGCAAGGCCAGATCCCAGTTTATCATTTAATGGCACTCAGAGACCCAGCTATGTGTACATAGGGTAAGTCCAGCAATACTATCTGATTAAAGTCGCTGAGAAAGAAACAATAGACATTTTCAATGCTTGGTTTTTTTCATTTAGCAATGCATGACGGCTCACTAGTTAAGATACTAACACTCTGCAAAAATTGCATAGTGCTTGTTAAATGCATGACAAATTGGGAAAGTGATAGCTTTCAAAAAGTAGTCATTAATCAGCAGGGAAACAGCAGGGTTAAGGGGGTGTAATAGAGTTTCTCAATAAATCCTCATGCCCAGACACAGCTTGTGTTGGAATCAAAGATCAAATATCTTATTCTTATAATAATCACCAGCTGCAGTGGAATCACAGAACAGAGGAATTTGTTCCTTAGATCCATATTTCTAAAGGCTCCTAAGTTCTTTCATAACTGCTACTGACCATCGGTGCACTCAGACTCTGGTTTGCTGCCCTTCACAGAGTAAATGGGAAACATCTAGAAGCAAGAACCTGCTTGAAACCCATTTACTGCCTCACTAACAGGTGAGAAGGTAGGATTCTAGCAGTGGTTGAAATTCGTAAGTCTCAGATACTAGCTAAGGCCACATAAAGTTAATCTTTCTATTCTTGCCCTATAGTCAATGAAGAGGGAGACCTTTAGAATATCACCTACCTCCCTGGAAAGGAGCTCCTTCTCTTCCTCACACATGCAGGCAGACAGCTTCATAGCTCTTGTGGATACACCCCTATGTGTTGTTAAAAAAACAGAGTTAGCAATATAAGATCTCTAGTTAGATCTTTTCACTTGCATCTATTTTGTTCAAGAAAATGATAAGCACATCCAGTTTCCAGGAGCACCAGTGCCATGCCTACCACTGATCATGGTAAAACAGTTATACTAAAAAGGTTCTATTAGGGGCATATTGAGCATAGGCTAATAATGCTGGTAAGAGAACTACGGAGTCCATACAGCTCTGAAGTTCACCAGAAGTGTGGTTCTTCACAAACTAATGGAAGTCATATTCTCTGTATCCAAAATATGGGCATACGCCTCAGCAGGACGCATCTGTCAGGCTCAAATTAAGCCAAATCATAACACAAGTGGGATTGTGAACTGAAAGAAGAGGAGAAACAGCGCTAACGTATTATGAAAGATATAGGTACAGACCTATTAAAGATTAACTTTATTTCTGCCATCCTTCATGTACTAAATGCAAATATATGCAAACACACAGGTACTAATGACATTTGCTATTCTACAAAGCTATTCTACAAATGGCTTTGTAGAATGAAAACACAGACTTTAAATGATATGAGAAGAGTAAAATAAATGGTGTGTGAGTGGCTTAGGATGAACTTAAGAAAGCTGAGATGTCTCCAAGTAACTGGGAAGTTAAAGATGGCATCTGCTGAGACATGGAATTTAACTGGAAATATGAGGCAGAATCAAGTAAGAGAAGTCTTATTTGTACTGTTGGAAATCTCATTAGACTATAAGATATTACAGGGAAAAAAAGTAATAAGAATGGCAAATTAACAGTTTTGCTTAAAAGTGGGAAAATGGACTTGTAAACAGAAAATTGAAGAGGAATCAGGGGAATGGAAGAACTTGGATAACATAGTGCCTTTAATGTCTGAGAAGGAAAGATGTTTTAGAGGCACTGGAGCTAAAGGATTAGAATGGAGATTCAACCTCAGAGCTTGGAAAACAATTTGGGTTAATTTCTGTTCCAGGTAGGCAGGAAAATGCAGTAGATGAGTTTGGGTTCTCCCAGGTCCATGTGCAACAGCAACTGGAAGGGCTGACCGCAGGCAGCTGCAGCACCTGTGCTCACAGGAAAAGGCAAAGAACATCACAGATTTGCATGTGTGTTTTCCATGCGTCATATAGGGGGAATCATTATACTCCATTCTAGAAGCTGATCTCAGTGGTACTCTGCACAGGCTCGAGAGAGGCACCTGTGAGGAAGAGACATCTGTCCCCCTCCCAGCTCTTTTTGCATTCACTCCTGCCTCACTCTGGAAGAGCCCTTCATCCACTCAACCTCCTACCATCAAAGACGTTTTCAATACCAACCTCCCCTTCTCCTGTCATACTCAGTGGGGGCTCTTCTGTCCATTAATAGCTGGACTTAGCCCAGTTTTTGTCTGCTTTCTTACTTAGGGTGCCCATTCCTTCTGTTCCTGGCAGAAGGCTCTTCTTGCCATCTCAAGGATTTCCTCTGCACTGAACCATTTCTCTGCTGCTTTATACTGTCTGCTGCACTGTCCCTAGCTATTCTGCCTTTTAACCTTCCTGTTATTTGTCTGTTTGTTCCCAATTTTGCTTAGTACTTAAGTCCTCAAACCTTTCACTCATATTCACACTTCTGTCTTTGAACCTCAGTCCTTTGCACCCTACCTGCTCCTGCCAGGAGAGTTTTTTCCAGCTGTGTTTGGAAATAACAAGTCCCTAACAGGGTTGATTGCTTCTGTACAGATGGCTTGATCACATAAGTTGCAAAACACTAGAGGGACAGTATTTTTGCCAATGCTAGTAGGCAATCCCAAAGGTTACACAAGGTCCCAAAAATCTTTAAGAAACCTTGAGACTTTGTAAACAATCCAACACCTCAATTTCATTTGTATGTTCCCCTTGTAAGGTCCTCTTTCTGTGCTTATATTGTATTACAGTATTACTGGTTGGAAAAAGAAGTGTATTTTTCTTGATAAGGGGGGAAAGATGGGAAAGCAGTTAGGCTGCTAACCTGGGGTTTGGATAACTCAGTTCAAATCTTTTTGAGGCACAAGGTCCTCATGTGATTCTGAGTGAATAATGGTGTTTCTCTGTCCTTCCACACAGCATGAAAGGAGTGAGGGGGTTTTCTTTCCTTGCTGAAGTGCTGTGAGGATGAATACACTGAAGATTTTGAAATGTTCTGTCACTACATCAGTGCGGCACTATAAGTGCCTAAGAAACAAAGGCAATTTATTACTCTTAACCCAAATGCCTACTGGCTTTCTGGTGGCATTAAGCAGACACGTTTTCAATAGCTTTGTTTAGCATATATTCTCTTTTCTTTCACACAGTAGTTGTATTTACATATTCTCCATGCATAATTACAGAAATACGTTACAATATCTGATGGGATGGAAAAGGCCCAGGTTCCTGCAGCCCAAGAAAGGTCATTAGAATGATTTAGATTTCTTTTGGCTTTAAATAGGGCTGTCGATTCTATAGCTAAGAAGAACATTTCATAAACATCATTCATATTCTGAATGAGTACACATATCACACTTTCGAGTCTCCTGATTTTCTTTCCTCTCAAAAAAATGTGAAGGGTGCGAAATCCAGAAAAACACCTTGGGCATCACTCCAAGTCCTTGTATACTTTATACAAATATTCACTTTTGCAACTGCTACTGAGACTTCATATAGGTAAAGGGGTTTCAGGGCACTGATAGAGGTCACATTTTGGTGACAAGTCCTTGTAAATATTCCTAAGAGGCTACTGGCATTATTCCAATACCTTGATTAAGAGACTTCTCATTTGGCTTCACAATATTATGAAGGATAAATTACTCTCACAGATAGGAGCAGGCCAAGATATGAAAAAACTGTGTTCTCCTTGCCTCATTTCTGCAGGCTTAAAAACCAACACAAATACTGTTTAAAGCCTTGCTCTAACCTGCAGAACTATGTATATTTCCCCCTCAAGGAAGAAATGGAAGGGCTTCAGCATTTTCCCAAATTAAGTTAATGAAAAATTTGATCATGATTTAATTCACTGTGGGAGATTGCTATAAATTGCTACAGATTTGATTGCTCAACATGCCAGGCACTCATTTCATGCACAGAAGTTGTCAGATATTGCAAGTGGTCAGAACCACTAGAAATCTGTTTTGCATATGATATCCAACAACAAAAAAACCAGCGCACACCTTCAAACAAAAAACCCTTGCATACCCACCTTTCTCAGTGTACGGATGTTGATAAGTACAGTTGGATTCCTTTTAAGAACTAAGAAAAACGAAAGAGGACAAGGTCTATACTTTTCCAGAACTTTATGATAGTTTGTGTTTATGTTATTTTTCCCTGATGATGATGTGGGAGACTAGTAATAAACTACAATTTCTTCGTAAAACAGTTCCTTCTCATCACGTACATATTGCTTGTTTTTCAGAAGGGCCAATGAAATAAAAAAAGAACTGACTGTTCTTGATAAAAGTCAAACAGTACAGCATGTTACAAGGACTTTAAAGTGCATTCAACACAGAAAATACTTTGAATCTACCAGCCTTAAGAATGTCTCTTTAATTTTTAGCCACAGACATTTTAGCACAATGGATAAACCCAGACATTTAAGTAACCTGAAAAATTAGCTTTGAGAGAGCAACTTTAGGCCATTTATAAACACAAAAAATAAAGACAGCAACAACTTCCCCAAAGACTTTTTAGATACTGGAGACTTGCACCATTTTGTGCATTTTAATCATTGTGTTTCATACTACAGATTAATCAGCTTTTTGGGAAGCCCTCCCTACAGCCTACCACCTGTCCCACAGCAGCAGAAGAGGCTGTGATGACTACAGTGTGGGGAATGCACTGTCGGTCAGGGCTGCCAGTGGGAAATAGGGAGGTTCTGAAGCATCCAAAGTGTCCGAAACTGGAGCTTTTTGATTGCAGGGGTTGTCCCTGGAGGTGCAATTTACTATTTAAATCTGTCAAAAGCTCTTAATAAGAAGGTTTAATTGCACCATTTGGAAAGACTTTTATGAAGAAAAATGAGTCTTTGTAACGGCTTAGCTCAAAGATGTCCAGTTCATACAGTGCTTTAGGTATCTACGGTTTCATAATATAAACGGCATTGGAAACGAGGCAGGGATGTCCTTCTGTCTTTCTCTCTTCCCTTTTCTTTTATTTCACAATCAAGTCTAGGGACAGGAAATTTATGCTCCAGGCTTTATGCCCTTTAAGTTCTGCTCAGCTTCTGGCAGAAGCAGCTACATTTGGACACCTCCCTGCTGATCTCCTGGCTGCCCTTTGCTGCCTTTGATAGGACGCAGACACCCAGCTGTGGCAGCAGCTGGAAGGTGGGCAGGACACGTATAAGGGTTGGGTTTGGCAAAACTTTGGGGAAAAAAAGCAAATCTCCCTGGCTACCACTGCTCTGATGACCTGTGCAGCACTCCAGCTCTCCCAGACACCCCAGCACCACCCAGAAGAGCAGGTCATGGTTACAGCGCTCTCCTTTACTCCCTGTTGCCTGTCAGATATGTACACAAACCATAACAGTCCTGCATACCCTGCTGCTATCACAAACCCATCAAGTTCAGACACCTCCCCATGCACACCTTTCCTACCCCCTGGCAAGCCACACATTTACCCCAGCAGCCCTAGGCACCCTTTCTGATGTACTAAGAACTGGCAAAGTTTGTGCTTATCTGTGTCTTTCCCTAACGCTGTTTGTGGAAGGGCAGGTTAACCATAAATTGAAATTAATTGGCATGTAAAATTATTATAAAAATGCAAATTAGTCCATTAAATCGTTTAAAATGTCATGCATAGTGCAGCACAAAATTTGGCAGGGAGAAGGGGTGATTATCACAGGTAGGGAGGCCAGCAGATGGCTGAGTGCTTGGGAACACTGGCTGTGAGGAAAGGATGTTGTTCATAGCTCTTGGACTGCCTCTTTCCATGTTAATAAACAACTGTACTAGTTACAGTTATGGAAATGCCTATCAGCTCTTTTTGCTATACTGTGGAGGTCATTAACATAACACTGATATTTGCATAGCCACGATGCTACCACATGCTTATCTCTGCAGGGTCAATTTAAACTTTAATATTTCCAAAGCTGGTAAGCAGAAGCTGGTAAAGTGAGCGGTGTTTTTAGTGGGAGAGTAATGATGCCCATTTAGTTCCCACACTTAAGCTCCCATGGAGTGTTTTCATAAATGTTAGGTTTAGCTAGATACCACAGTATAAACTATTTCTGTGCAGATGCAATTGCTCCTATATGTTGCACAGCAGTTCAGGTGGACTGTGAGATGTGGTTATATTTCACCAGTCTTTTTGTTCATACTGTTTGCTGTTCTTTGGTGATCCAATGAATCAGGAAACATTTTAATTGCAATGAACTTTATGGTTCCTAAAGGGTTGGATGGTGCCTGTGTGGAAATGTGCGGAGTGTCTGGTTAGAGAGCTGCGCAGTTCCTACAGTGCAGGAAAAGGAACTGTAAGCTATAACCAGATGGGATCAACCTCAGAAAAGGAATTGGGGCATCAAGCAGGTGGCAGATGGAAACTGCCTGTGTAAGAAAGTCCAGATGGTCAGGGCTGCAAATACTCTGTGCTCAGAAGGCTGGACCTTCATTCCAGGACCCCTGGCATCTGTATTTCTTCTTACAGTCAGCCTGAATTCAGCCTGGGTTCAGGCTGCTCACAAAATTGTCTGGTCCTGTTCCATTCCACCAAGAGGACGGGGAGATCTTCAAAGGAGAACCATGGGTCCTTGTGACTGCTTGAGAAGGTGATCTCAAAAATGGGAGTGAGAAAGTCTTCTCGAGAGGAGAGCTAGGAAGGCAGGCTGCCGCAGTGCTGGCACTCCTAATGCCCTTCCTGCTAGGAGTGCAGACAGGCAGCAGTCTCAGGTTTGAAGGTGTCCTGTGGGTCAGACTGCACTCAGAGCAGGGACTAGCTGTTGCCCCTGAAGGAAAAAACAGTCTTGCTTCGAGTCAGGAGGATAAGGTGGAGAGAGTCCAAAATGAGGCTTTTGTCTGAAAGGGGCAGTGCTTGTATTTCCTCTGATTAACAGAGCACACATTCCACAAACCAGACACCCAGTGTACAGTTACCACTATACTTGGGTAACCTTCCCTGGAATAGATGCAAATACACAAAGTATCTTCAGGCACTTACATCCATTGATATCTGTGGAGATACTCAAAACCTGAGTGGACACAGTCCTGGGCAACTGGCTCACAGTGACCCTGCTTTACCAGGGGATTTGGACTGGATGATATCTAGAGAGTCCTTCCAACCTCAGCTTTTTAGAAGCAGACATAAGGTATAGTGACAAAACACCGTTTGCAACTTTTAAAAGGTTTAGAAAAAGCTTTGAAAAACAAAATAGATGGAGTGCCAGGTGGTCAGCATGATATTCCTACAGACTGGGTTTATGGCATCATATATTTGAAATCAGACTTCTCCATGCCTGCCTACTGAAAGTACCATGAAGTGCTCTACAAAAAGACAAATTACTTTCTATGGCACAGAGCTCATAAGCTTCAAGTTCATTTCTAAAACTGGAATCTTGGATCGAAGCAAATATAAAATATAAAGATATTTCATATCTTTCTCAGTCTGAACAGAAGAATATTGTCTAACAGAAGCTATCACATGAAAACTGTGAGAAGTCAGGATTGTACTAATCAGTATCTCTTTAAACAAAAAGGTATTGCCAAGAGAGTATCAGATTATGGAGCTAACAAAATTTATGTTCAATATTATTTATAACTACTTAGGATTTATCCTTTCACTGTGGAACACACAATTATTATTTCTCTTTCTCCCACTAGCTTGCTATGTGATACTCATCATGTAACAACTTCACTGAGGTGAAAGCAACCTAAGAGACCCTGCACACATTTCAAGTCAGTTTATGCGTTGTCGTACTATTTTTTTTTACTAATGGCTAATTTAGAAGTTTGTATAGCTTCATAGGCCTTCTGTAAGTGTGCTTAGTTTTAATTATTAGTACAAACAAAAGGTGACGTCAGAGTCCTGGGTTTTTTTTGTAGTAATCCATTCATAACAAATAAGTAAGTGGCATTACATGAGAAAAATGTCAATCGGATCACTGACAGTTTCTAATTTTTTTGCATGAAGTTCATCTTATAAATCTTTACACAACCTATCTGCATGCTATAAACTATTTAATATTCTCTAGCTCTTTCTTAAGGACTTCCTACAGACCCATCAGAGGACTGTTTTTCAGATAATCAGAATTTTCTCTCCCTGTGACAATTTCTATTGAAACCTCAAAAAATATAGATAAGCAGTAAATACAAATGAAACAGACAAGAATCTGAGGTAGCTCTCAAATGTCCTGACATAACAGAACATAACGTTAATTATCATGACTGCTTAACCCTGTGACTCAATTAAGGCTTTCAAAGTGCTTTTAAATTATTGATTGAAAAGCATCAAGGAGCAACCAGTGGTTGAATATGACTTTATACTGCAAAAGTAACAGTACTTTAAACTGTAACCCACCAATGAATGTTTGAAAAGAGTATTTTACTGAGCAAGGGCTTGCCAAATAAGAAGGCAGCCCTCAGTCCTGCAATTCATTGATTTTTCTCTCATTTTAAACACTATTTGTCCCCATTGCTCAGAATGACATACACAATCATTGCTGTCAGGCAGTAATGAAGTTTCTGTTCAACACACTCCCTGACATGAGAAAGTCAATGCAATAGCATTTGTCAAATGAAAATGAGATGCTACTATATCCTCTGAGGCAGCAATTAACATCTTCCCTACCCAAAGAAAGTGAACAAAGGAACCTGGTCTAAGGAAACTGGAGCAGGGCTTGTGCTGGTAAGATCTAATGTATACACATGTATTGGGTTTGTGTGGCAAGGTTTTGATAGCTGGGGGGGCTACAGGGGTGGCTTCTGTGAGAAGCTGCTAGAAGCTTCCCCTATGTCCAAAAAAGCCAATACCAGCCGGCTCCAAGAGGGATCCACCGCTGGCCAAGGCCAAGCCAATGAGCAACAATTGTAACACCTCTGTGATAACATATTTAAGAACAGAAAATACCCAAAGGGACACAAAACTGCAGCTGGAGTGAGGAGTGAGAATATGTGAGAGGAACGACTCTGCAGACCCCCAGCTCAGTGAAGAAGGAGGGAGAGGAAGTGCTCTAGGTCCCAGAGCAGAGATTCCCCTGCAGCCCCTGGTGAAGACCCTGGTGAGGCAGCTGTGCCCCTGCAGCCCATGGAGGTCCATGGTGGAGCAGATATCCACCTGCAGCCTGGGAAGGACCCCACACTGGAGCAGGTGGATGTGCCCCAAGGAGGCTGTGACCCCGTGGGAAGCCCACGCTGGAGCAAGCTCCTGGCAGGACCTGTGGACCCATGGAGAGAGAGGAGCCCACACTGGAGCAGGTTTGCTGGCAGGATTTGTGACCCTACGGGGGACCCATGCTAGAGAAGTCTGCTTCTGAAGGACTGCACCCCATGGAAGGGACCCACGCTGGAGCAGCTCGTGAAGAACTGTAGCCGTTAAGTAAGACCCACACTGGAGAAGTTCACGGAGGACTGTCTTCCATGGGAGGGACCCCATGCTGGAAGAAGGGAAGAGTGTGAGGAGTCCTCCCCTTGAGGAGGAAGGAGCAGCAGAGACAACCTGTGACGAACTGACCGCAACCCCCATTCCGTGTCCCCCTGCGCCACTCAGGGGGAGGAGGTAGAGAAATGAGGAGTGAAGATGAGCCTGGGAAGAAGGGAGGGGTGGGGGGAAGGTGTTTTAAGACAACACAATTTTTGAAAAGGGCATTTTCTACTCTGGGTATGATTACAGTTAGAATTACTTTGGGATTAAAGTTAGGAAAGTCAGATCATTTGGTGCTCTGATTATTTCTGAATCCTGTAAGGCCTCTGATGATAATAAGAAGGCTTGTGCATATCCAGGACATTCAATTATAATCTCTTTTAAAATGTGATTTCCCTTTTTGCTTGATTCTCCATTGTCCTTTTAGACAGGAGTAGGGTTTTTGACCAGTAACCAATATCTGCTGTTAATTCTTATTGTAGGATTGGAGCCAACATATAATGAAGATTAGGACTGTAGCCTAAGGCCTTATGTTCTCTTTTATCATCAGTATTGATGCATTGTCTATAACTAAGCTTAGGTCTATGGGCTACAGTTAAGCAATCTAAAGTCTAAAAATCCTATTTCATTCTCCTATTGTTCGCAGCCTACAGAGTAAGGAGAAGTGCTCATTCTGGTAAGGACTTTTACTGTATTTTCATTTTAGTGATCCTCTGGCTATGATAGGGCAAAGATTATGGTTGGGAATATAGTTAATTTTTGAAAAATCTAAATACACAAAAGCCTATTTACTTCAAGATTCTTCGGAGTTTCCAGAGACAAATAGAAAAATTCTCAGTTATTGCTACTGTCTTTTAGTAGAAGATTTTTACTCAAGGATACAAGTTAGAGTTAGGATTGTGGTTACATTTCAGCAATTTAAGAATCCCATAAAGGTCCAAAAACCAACAAAAGAACAAATTGGGATTGGACAATATATTCTGGTTTACAATAGGCTTTGATACCCTGAGGGTGATAACGTTAGTGCTAGGGATGCAATTAAGGTTAGGGATTGTAAAATAGAAAACATCAACCATCCAATTTACTGAATGGTTCTGCACATCCTGAAAAGGTAGAAAGAAAATCATATAAGATTAAGGCCAAGCCTTTAATCATACTCAGTTACATGGAGGGTCTGTAGCTTAAGTTCAGAGCTAGAGTCAAGGTTCAGGCTTTGGAGCAAGTAACATAAGAAGCTGTACTTGTTGCTGGGTTAGTTAAAACCTTTGGCATTGGAAAGAAAGCTCATAAGCTGCAGTAATATTTTTATATGTCTGTATTATTTGATTTCCTAGGCATCTTGGCTGACTACTAAATAAAAGATGACAAGAGAGTGAACTCAAGCAGTGGTCCCTGAATCATCCCTATGGCTTATCAGCAGCTTGCTGACTCTTTCCTCACCTGTTCCAAATAACACTCTTCAAGACAAATTTCATGTGTGATTCTAGAGATAGTTTACTCCAGGGGCCATTCTGCAAAGGGCATGATGGGCAGGACTGCAGAGGGCAGCAAGTCTGTCTCTTTCTGCCCTACATAGTCCTCCAAAATCATCTCTTAACCTTTGCACCCACTCCTGCTTTCATTCCTAGGCACACAACACATGACTTGCATTGCTGTTATAAAAACACCAGTTCTAAACATTTCTATTGCTAGCCTAGAGAGTAGCAGTTCTTGAATGGAAGGCACATAGCTACATGTAATCTCCTACTGACGAAACTTTGCCACTAAAATTAGGTCTGCTGTTTCAAATATCATCTGAGTCATTGGAAGCATTGAACATTTTGAAGGAAGAATCTTGGGGGAAAGTTCCTGAAAAGTCTGTCAAATTAATATGATGGCAGAAACTGTGTGAAGATACGATAAGTTAAAGTAATTCAATGGAAAGCATGCCCTTAGAACAAGGATATGACTGCTTAAATTACTCTGTTGATTTAATAGCCTAGAGCACGTCAGAAATGCCCCAAAACTCAATTTCAGCAAAATCCCTCCTTGCCCTAACAAGTTCATTTTGAGATGTCCTGAGGGGCTGAGACAGCGAAGAGAGCTGTGCACTGTACAAATATAAAGGGAAAAAGAATAAAACCTGGACTCGTACCTCCAATGCTTAATATAGATAACACTCTGAGGTTACTTAGAAAAAGGTTAACCCAAAACGTGACCTTCATAAGTGCCCTAAATGCTTTCACCTGAGGAAAAAAATCCTGGCATTTGCCATACTAAGGTCATTAAAAAAACAGAGAAATTCAGATGGATGCCTGAGGTATTTTTCAGTGTATGATCCCCTTTCTGCATTTCATAGCTGAATGAGATGTTGAAATCTGAGAGGTACAGCTGCAGCAAAGCCACCCCAGTAGCACTACCTACAAAAACAACACAATTTATAAATGCATTGTACCTGTTATTGAAATCCTCCACATTTAAAACAAAACTTGGGTATTCCATGGTAACTACTCCATGAAATCTGTCCTCAAATTGTGTTTCACCTGACTACAAAATGTCTTCATTGTGCTATACATGGAAATTGAACAGCGTTGTTCTTAGTCTGCATGCTCAAAGAAAAACAAGCCAGAAGAGTTTTCCAGACAATCACCAGTTTCAGCACTCCACTACTCTTTGTTATTGTGAAAACTCTCTTCCTGAGCCACAAGTACAGGCTGTAGTTGTAGTACCATACACCAAGACACCCTACAGTGGGAGAAACCTCTAATTTTCCTATCAGGCCAGACAGCTTCTCTAGCACAATTTAGTGGTGGCAGTAGCATTTGCTCAGGGGGGTGATAAAGGGAATGCATTTTTCAACCTCTTGGAAGTTAGTCTACAAATGCTACATTTGCATAGTGATGGAAATTCATTATCATCAGGTGACTGTAGGCTTCTGGTACCATGTGTGACAAAGGTTGGTTTTAATCAATTTCTGTCACACTGGATCCTCCGCTACGGTTAACACAGCAGCAGAAATGCCAAAGGCCAAAGGATTATTGAAGATGAAGTCCCCACATGCCTACAACCCAGGCTGTAGCTCTTCAGTATCAAAGCTGAGCTTCTTTGACGGAGCAAAATGAAAGCTCTTCCATTGTCAAGTCCTGCAGCACAGAGTTTCTGCAACTCAGTAGAGTATTATGATGGCATGAGGCATTAATTTTAGCTCTTTGTGCATGGATTCACAATGTATTTGCAGGTGTCCATGTTCACAAACATTAATAGTTATCCTAGTTCTGTGGATATGCTACCAGAGCTGTACCCCTTAAGTCTTCATTGCCCATATATGTGGCTAGATGGTTACCTAGCTTTGTGGATAAGCGGGATGGAAAAAAATCTGTGCATACGTAGTCCATACTGAACAAGCAAAATAAGCACATTTCTGTGATTTAGTAATAGGCTGAGCAGTCAGTTTTGTACTCATGTGAAACCTTCAGAAATGCTGAGCAAGATGTCTAGATCTCTAGACCATTTTATACATTATGAAAACAGCAAAACACCCACCTGCTTGCAGCTGTCTGCATGTCAGTGTGGCAAGTGCACTTCTGTTACAGAATCAATAAAGGCTTCAAGCACCTAGCTCAGGATTTTTGAGATACACTGAGAAGATTAAATAAGTAGAGCATATTTTTACTCCTTTCATCTAAACTGAGGAGATATTTTACAGCCTTCATTACTGCAGCTACACACCACCTACGTATGTGGGCTGTAGTCACCCAACAGAGGATTCTCTGGGGAAACATTTCCATTGCCCTTGTGGGCAGCTCCGTTTTTATTCTGCATCACAGAGGAGGTACTTATCTGTGGGGTTCCCTCTGCATCTCTCCCCAGTGTGCCATTTACCTGAGGCAATATCTGCCTGGCACAGAGAGGAATTCTGAACAGTGTTACAGCAATTCTGAACAGTGTTACAGCAATTCTGAAAAGGCTGGTAAATACCAGAAGGTCTCAATGTTAATACATTTTCATAGGCAGACCCAAAAGAGTCTACTATACATATCCATATTTACCTACTTAGCTACTTAGGGCCTTTTTTTCCTCAGCTCTGCTTGCCCTTCTTTTTCCTGCTTTTCTTCTTGCATTCTCTCCTGTTGCTTTCCTCCCCTTTTCCGTCTCCTCGTCCCACCCTGTGAAGCATTTCTTTCTGCTCCCCCCATCACACTCCCCATTGTGAATGTCTCCAACTTCTTAAGTCATTGTTGCAAACAACCTTAATTCATAAATTAAATTGTGTTGACTGCCCTGAGAATTAAATCAGTTCTCAAACTCTGTGCATAATTCCAACTTTGCTGTAATTAAATGTAATCATAATGTAAATGTTATTCCCACTGTGTTACTTATTTAGTATTTTTCCTTCCACCATGAACTATTATTTTAAGAGGCAGAATACACACAACTTTAATATAATTTATTCAAAAGCTAGCTTAATCTGACCTATTTCACTCATGAAACCTCTCAGTTTTCATCCAAATTAATTATTCACTATGAAGTTCTCTTTTAAATAATTTCCTTAATAATGCTAGATAGGTCTCTTAAAGCTACTTCAATTATGTCTCTATTCTCACTCGTTGTAGTTCAACATTCTACTCTACTTACAAACTACTTTCTCTGTTACTGATACTTCCTAATGTGAGACAAGAGAAAGTCCCATAAGAGACACTGACCTTCTAAATATTACCCCTTGAATTACCTTTATGAATTAACCATATTTTGTCAAGGTTCAGCCAATGCTTTTTTTTTTCCCAGTTTTCTTCTGGTCATGGGGAAGGGCAGAGCGCAAAACCTGTGTCTCCTTCTTCATATGAGAGACATAGCCACTAGGTTAGTGGGAAATCCTGCAGGCTTCTCCTCCCAGCTGCCGGCCCAAATATTCCCGGCCTGCCACAGCAGTGACCCATCTTCAGCCAGTTCGGCTAGTCCTGCTCCGGAGAAAGGGCAGAAGAGGCTATGAGACCCTCCAGGCAGACACGGGAAATGAATGTCAGACTCCTGTTTCCCACAGAAATGGTCACTATCCTGTTACATGCCAGTGGGGGGTTGAAAGTGGCTGTTTCTCTTCTTTCCAGCTGTGTTTTGTGAGACAGCCTTGGCTGCTACTTGTTGCAGAGGGACTGCAGTCCTATCAGTATGTTTCACATACTTTGAAGATACCTTGTGAGAACGTGTTTCTCAGGAGACCAAAAATGTCTTTTTTTTTTTTTTTTACTCCTGTCAGATGTAACTGGAACCTTATGAGATCAAAAGAGACCATAATCAACAGTGGTCTACAAGAGACTTAAAGTACAACACAGTTAAGCTGGGTTTTGGGAATAACCTGGGACTTTTCAATAATTGTTCTTCATTGTTTATTTGCATGCAGCAAAGGAAAAAAATAAACCAACAGCAAATCTAAAACTCATCTCTTTCCTGGTTATCAGCCTGTCTCACTATTCTAGAGTGCTGTCATGGTTTAACCCCAGTGAGCAACTAAGCACCACACAGCCACTCAACTCACTCCCCTCCACTGGGATGGGGGAGAGAATCAGAAGAGTAAAAGTGAGAAAAATTGTGGGTTGAGGTAAAGACAGTTTAATAGGTAAAGCAAAAGCCATGCATGCAAGCAAAGCAAAATGAGGAATTCTACTCGCTGGTGGGGTGGGCTGAGAAGCAGATAAGGCCTTGACTCTGTGTAAGCACTGCTTGGCAGGAACAAAAACATCCCGGTGTTATCAACACTGTTTCCAGCACAAATCCAAAACATAGCCCCATAGTAGCTACTATGAAGAAACTTAACTCTACCCCAGCCAAAACCAGCACAGGTGCCTGCTTGCAGGAAATTGCCTTCTGTCCTTGTTTAAGCTCTCTTCTCCTCACTACAATGGACTATTGGTTTTGAACATTATTCTGCAAAGAAAGAAGAGTTTACAGGTATTTTTACAGTAGTTAAAACAAACAAAAGAAAATCCCTCTGTGAGTTGTACCTTAAATCAAGGAGATACCCCAGAAGTTTCTAACTTCTTCCTTTATTAAGGAAGAATGGCATTTTAGTGTATGGGACAATGAGGAATGATGTAATCAA
Organism: Pelecanus crispus; assembly: GCF_030463565.1. Lineage (NCBI taxonomy): Eukaryota > Metazoa > Chordata > Aves > Pelecaniformes > Pelecanidae > Pelecanus > Pelecanus crispus. The sequence continues at coordinate 57,106,478 of NC_134645.1, forward strand.
TCAAATTTATTTCAAATCAAAAGGAAAATAGTTCCATAATCACAGAGCAGGAAATAATTTGTAATTATAATAATTACAGAAGATGTAAAATTATACACCAGTTTCCAGCAGTGCATAAACCCAGTAGGCTGGGAATTTACTAGTGGTGTGGGAGACATTCGTTAAAACTTTCATATACTGGTGTGATATACCATAATTACTCTGAGAAGAACAGTATCTCATTACAGATAATTACTCCCATTTCAAGTAGCTTTAGGCTATTGAAACTAGCAAGGAGGTCTCTGTGGGTGCTGGGTGTAACCTGGTGATGCACAGGTTTCAACACTAGCTGGGAGGAGCTCCATGGCACAAATGACCTTATGGCCTTGGGTACTCACTAGACAAAGGACGCTGATGGCAGGGGTTTTGCTGAACATCACTCATATACACCGGTTCCCAGCACATGTGTTGGTGGTGTGCAAACATCTAAGCAATGTGAACAGTCAGCTTTTTAAACTACGTTTGTGACAACAGTGTTGAATTATCTGTATGCATTTTGTTCAACCAATTGTGTTCATAGGGAAGAACAGTCTCAAGAAGCTGTTTTACATCCATGTGCCATTAATATGCTATGTCTGGAAGTGCATTACTGGGTTTCATGCCATGCAGTCGTTCTAAGACACGCTCCAAGAGCATATTGATGCTAGCAATTTGGGCCTTAATGCTTAATTATATCACAGCCACGGGACAGTGGCTGAAGTAACTGGATGGAGCTGTGGTCAAAATCTTGACTCAGCAATGTGAGGTTAATTAGGTAGGACTATAAAAGAAATTAATGTGATAATGAAGTATCACCGTTTAAATGCGTACGTCTTTTAAGTGGCAGTTCAATGAGGTTGGCTGCAATCACTTCTCTTGCCTCATTTCTGGAAAGGAAAAGGCTCAGGATATCCAGGCATTGTATCAGTTGAGTATCAAGCTACCTGGATTCTGCCTCAAACTTGTTTGACCACAGAAAACAAACATAAGTATACAGTGCCAAATTTAACAATCCGTGAAACAGTTACCGCAGAGAAGCTGGTAATGCACTGCCAAATGCATGCTTGCTGTCACCCTCAGGAGCTTGACATCCCCCACCACTGGCATGGGCTAGGGGGAATGCTGCCTACAAGAGCTCTTTCCAGATATCAGTTGCTGTGAGACTTATTACAGTATATGTAAATAAAACATTTAAATTATATGTATGGCTATAGTACAGAGAGCTATTCCCTTACGAGTTTTGATTTGTCTGTGTTTATAAAGTATCTGGAAATCCTCAGAGAAAAGTTGTAAGAAGCAGTGCAAGATAATTTTTGAAAGCATCAAGAGGGGGAAGGGGAGTCTCATTGCCCTGGTTTCTGTTAGAGCCCAATAGCTTCAGCTCACATGTCAGAATATTCTGATTACTCCCGTTTAGTTCTTTGTTATATTATAACAACACAACACTGAATATTTCAGCTGTTTTCCCTCAGTGTACACCTATACACTTTTCAGGAGACTTAAATTCAATGCTTAGTTTCCTATCTCTTAAAGGAAACCTTACTGTACCTTTTAACACATTTGCTACACTAACCTCAGTAATATGTCTAAGAAAGTCATCAAAGGGCAGAGGTATCAGATTTAGCAATGCAGAAGGCACTGGATTCAAGGACTCTTGTCTTTAATAAAATTATATTAAGAGCATGGAATAAATCACCTAGTGGAGCAGCTGTCTTATACTGCACTAAGGGAGGCTAAATGGGGTGTTGGTAGGTAGTGATAAATTGGAACTTGGTTTTATGCTAGTATTACCTACAGAAAAAAAAATCAGAAAAGTGAATAATTGAAACTTCTGAGTCTTGTTGCACTCATTCACTAACCCTGGCTGCCTACTACTTACCTGTAGTGAGAAATGTAATCCTTGGGGGACAGGATCTGATCATAGTTCAAGTGCATTACTGTATATTCACTGCCTCACTGTCATGGTTTAACCCCAGTGAACAACTAAGCACCACACAGCCGCTCACTCACTCCCCTCCACTGGGGTGGGGGAGAGAATCAGAAGAGTAAAAGTGAGAAAAATTGTGGGTTGAGGTAAAGAGAGTTTAATAGGTAAAGCAAAAGCCATGCATGTAAGCAAAGCAAAATGAAGAATTCCTTCACTACTTCCCATCAGCAGGCAGGTGTTCAGCCATCTCCAGGACAGCAGGGCTCCATCACACGTAACAGTTACTTGGGAAGACAAATGCCATCACTCCAAACATCCCCCCTTCCTTCTTCTTCCCCCAGCTTTATATGCTGAGCACGACATCACATGGTGTGGGATGTCCCTTTGGTCAGTTGGGGTCAGCTGTCCTAGCTGTGTCCCCTCCCAGCTCCTTGTGCACCCCCAGCTTGCTCGCTGGTGGGGTGGGGTGAGAAGCAGACAAGGCCTGGACTCTGTGTAACACTGCTCAGCAGGAACTGAAAAGTCCCTGTGCTATCAACACTGTTTCCAGCACAAATCTAAAACATAGCCTCATAGTAGCTACTATGAAGAAAATTAACTCTGTCCCAGCCAAAACCAACATATTCTAGAATGAGAAGCAGAAGAAACATGATTACCTATTTTGCTGAAAGTGCTTCTCCAACAGCATAATCACTAAGCAAAATTTAATTCTACTTCCCATCTGCTTTTACTTGCTATTCAATTCAGACCACGTTTCCTGAAAAAAAATAGGGTTTCCCTGGCAGATCTATGAAAATGTGACACCATTAGGGAACACTTCCTCTACAGCTGACCAAAACCTCTTCATTTCTCTGAAGCCACAGAGCATGTCCTGTCCATCCTTTCCAAAGGATAGTAAAATACAGACAGAAAACCATAAAAGCACACTATCACTTGAAATCTGGTGTGTTTTAGAGAATTCTACAGAACGTACATGTTTGACAAACACGCCCAAAATTGACAAGTTTAACAAAAAAGCAAACTAAAAAACAGCAGGAAGCAAAAAAAAACATGAAGGAAAGAGAGTCCCACCTTCACTTCTCTTCTGAAGACAGAACATATATGTTTCTTTTCCTACTACAATTAAAATTGTCAAATTGCAAATAAGGCAAAAATACTACTAAACAAATGGAAACCAATATATTATATTTTAAAGGTCTAGTCAGCCTGTGTGCTTAATATTTCTCCAGAACAACTATGTCACACTGATATTGGCAATGGAAGGATATTTTAGCAGGGAGCCTAAAATTATTGTTTCTCAATGTAACCTTGGCTGTACCCATTGTACCCCAAAGAGAAAACTTCACTCTTCAGGATTAATCAATGAGTTCAGAGAAAAAACACAGTCTTTGGCAAGGGAAAAAAAAAAAAGCTGTACACAGAAGAGGAGAATCAGATCAGATGAAGAGAAAAATCACCTTTGATTTCTCCTTTAATTTGACTGCAGAATTCTGACAGGAAGTTCTTGAGAGCTGCCAAGAATACAGTTCACAGAGGTAATGAAATACCTTCCTTCTAACCTAACCTCATTGAAACAGTTTAAAAAATTAAAAGCAAAACAAATCAAAACACTTTCATTAAGATCAATTCAGCCAGAAAGCAACAATTTTTGCTTTGCTAGCAAAATACTTGTGAATGGTTCAGCTGAAATGACACACTCCCATGAAAAATTTCAGGGTTGTAGCAACTACAGTTTCTGCCCCAAAAAAACCAAAGAAGTGGCAAAGTTTGGGCTTTGGTCCTAGAGCATATCAGGTACCGTTGTAACAATTTTATAGTATAGATGATTGAATTACAGCCTCTAGGAATCTTCCTTTTGCAATTCCTGGTATAGATATAGCCAAAATGTCCAAGGGTTGTTCACATCTAAGCTCAATGTTCTGGAAAGGCAGGCTATGCTTATTACAAGGCTGACTTGCTGTGCTAGGATATTACAGTCAACCAATTCATTTGAGTTAAGCACTTCTCTTTCTCTTAGTAATCAGTCTTAGTGAACTACTAATTCCATGTAATCCCACTCATGACAAAAAATTTTACTTGCTCAAAATTAAAGACTCCCTCCTATTCAGAGATACATATGTAGTTTTAAAAAGTCATGTTTTTTCCCCAATCCTCTTTTAAATAATGAGATGAGTCTTGCTCTGGGTGATTCTTCTGGAGTAACAGATTCTGACATTCTAATATCCTGAAACCATAAAATATTACATTCTAACATTCATCTGAGTCTTTGTTGAGTTTCATCCCATTCATTTTAGATGGGCACCATTTGAACCACTTGATTCGTTCTTCCTGTTATACATTGTTTATACTCTTCAAACACTTAGTCTTATTCCCTTCTAGTAACTGACTTATTGTTGTGTGGTTATGTTAAAGTCTCCTATCATGCCACTATAAAAGAACTCTTGTTGCTCCTCTCCAAAACTGGAATTCCTCCAATTTATTGAAGTCTTTCTGGTGTTAATTTAATTAATATTGTTGTTTAGGTGGGGACTAGACTTAGGCATGTGAAAGAAAAAAAGTAATTTTCATGGGCAATGAAAAAATGTTACTGCGAAGTCTGTCCAAAGTCATGAATTTCTCCTTGGCTGCAATACTGATACACTATTTGACATCTTTCCTGGATCACCAAAAATGCCAAATATTTCCTTTCTACTGAATTTTGAATTTTTCATAGTGACTTCACTTAAAGTATTCAGCAGAGGTGTTTTTCTCATTTTGTCACATTTTTGTCACACAAAAAAGTGTGACTTCTTGTCACATGAAGATCAGTAACGTAAAGAGTTTCCACATGTTCCTTGGAAGACATTATTTTACAGTAAGGCAATGTGTACATTGGCAACGTATACACTAGTATTATACAACTGTGGTTTGGATGAAGTTTAGTAAAATAGTTTTTCCTTATCTGGGTTTATGTTTTCCTCCATTCTATTTCACAAAACTGTTATCTAAGCTTTTAAATAAAAATATAGCCATCTGTAAAAAAGAAAAAAAAAAAAAGGTAATGATACCCTTTTAGAATACTTTTTTTTTCCCTCCTTCTTCTGTGTATGTGTAGATTTTAGTGACAGGTTCCTTTTTCATTCGTAACTATCCCACAAGAAGGAACAGCTCTGAGAACAGCAAAGTAATTCTGCAGTGCCCGAAGGTGAGAGCTTCCCTCCACATCTCATCTGACCTCTAGAAATAGCAGGTCTTCTCTATCAAAGATTGCAATTCAGCCTTCCTTAATTTTAGTGCACAGCAGCCAGAACACTGCTTGTCAATGGGAAGGTCCAGCCATCCCATCGTGTCTGTGAAATGGAAGAGACTGGACTGACTTGTGCAATTAGACAAAAAAAATTGGTGTGAAGGACAGAGAACAAACAGCAACAAAAGCTGGTACTGTTCCCCCACCCCTTCAATGTTTCTCAGGATTTTCTGAAGAAGCAACTAAGGGGTAGCTAGCAACCCAGCTGCAACTTATCAAGTGGGGACTGAGGAGACAGAAGAGCTATCAGATATGTAAACAGTGTGTTTATATTTCTTGAGATAAATATCATTTATAAAACTTGGTGTCCAGAAGTTCAAAACCTAGCAAAGGACAGTAATGAACATCTTCAACATTGAACCACTAAATTAAATATGACATTAATGGGAACCATTTAATGCAGTTCAGCTCTTCTTTGATGGCCATTTTAATTAGATTGCTGCTGCGCTGAACCGAAAATCTGCTGACAGCATCAGAAAACCATGGCTTGCAATACAGAACCTCATAAGATGTTGCTGGATCCCAATTTGCATATATAACTAATGAGATACATCTCTCTGGGCACCTTTTACAGGACTGTAATTTGATTCAGGTGTTGGGCAAACACATGGGTATTCACTGGCAACTCTCTGGCCTATGACCTGAATACAAGGGCCTTTTCCTCTGATGGGCTCCACCAGTGGGACGCTGCAACTGCTGTGGCAGTCTCTCCCTGATAGGGCTAATAGGTAACTGGTCTGTTGATTTAAAAGTCAGATGTTTGTCACTTCATGTGTGGACAAGAAAGTTAGATGAATTTTAATGGCAAGAAGGGGAAGCGTTACAAATACCTCTCAAAAGCGATCAAGATTCCAGCAGTACTAAAGCCTTCCACAAGAAATAGTATTCCACCCAATTTGTTTGATCTCATATGTAGGACACCATTCCTTCTCTAGCTTTCTAGAGAACTAAGGAAGTTAAAGTCCAACCTCTTTTGAACTCGAAAGGAAAAAAGGAAGGAGAGTATTTCTTCTATGACTGCATTACATGGATACTTTTGAATGGCTTTGAAACTGTAGGAAAAACAAAACTTAAAAGGCTTAATACCTCAAAAGGGAAACAGCACCATAACTTCATCACTTCAAGTATATGACTAGTCACTAACCCTTTAGAAATACATACACATAGTGCAATTTACCATGTAATGTTTGACTGTCAAAAAGTTTTGAAGTCCATCTGGCTCCAAAAGTTGAGGCATTAAACAAACAGAATTTGCTGCACCATCCTCTGTCATCCAGAAAGTTCTGGTATTGGCAGTCCACAGGCAATGGCTTTTACTGCAAAGCCTCTCTACTGCAGTAAGCATGGTTTAAGGAACTCCACCTTCCTCCACACATGCCTAAAAAAGCAAAGATCAGCTCAGCAATAAAGAAGAATGAGACTGAAAATAAAATGAGTAATTTCAGAGGGTCATTTATACCTCCAGTGCTATGCATTATACTTGTCATCCAGCCTCAGGAAGGGCTCAGTAGGAATTATGAGCAAAGACGTTTGGAGAATAAAGCTGGCCATGCAGTGGAAGTGTTCAAAAATATCCTGAATGCTATTTCATTAAAAAGAAAGATGGAAATAACGGCATGATCCATTCATTCAAATGAGAATCAAGTCCATTTCAAATGTGGTATAAATAGAAAGAGTTTCAAACTTCCCTTCAATGTTGTCTTATGGAAGATACTACATAAAATGTCCACAATAAGTAGCAACATAGAGAAGTTTGTCTGGAAAATCCATTAAAGCTGTCTCATAAAAGAGAAACAAAGGAAAACATCAAGAAATTGAAAAGGTGGAAATAAGAGACAATGCAAAGAGGTTGTTTTTAATGCTTTTTAAATACAATGCTTAATTAAGTTGTGGAAATCCTTGTCATAAGATACAAAGAGCTAGTTAGGATTTGGATAAAAGAATTGGGCTTTTGTAGTTAACTAAGCCCCTTAAGTCTCATGAGATAAATCAGAATATCATGCCATATGTAAGGAAAGAAGAAAAAACAGAATAACTACTCAATATGTATAATCAAATGTGGCCTGTAAGGTTTACTGGTCTGAGCAGCTCATTATTGCTCCTTGCCCCTCAGTAAGGTCCACGGCGTGTAACAGTCTCTTTCTTCTACAAGCCTGCATTCAGTGGGTCTTTTCATGTTGTTTAGTATTTCATTCAGGCCTGAAGAGCACTTCTGAAGCAAATGTCCCTATCATCTCCAGAACCCCGCTACACACCTCCTTCTGTGACTAGTGAGTCTAGTCTAGTTAGACTAGCACACAGAAGTCTGCATAGCACCACTAAACCACAGGTGAGAAGCCAATTGGCACAGAACCAGGAAAGCATGTCAGAGGATGCACACTTCCACCTTCTGATGTGCCTTACAACTCACCATATTTAGCCAGCGGTCATACAGAGTTCATTTGAGGAAGGGGCTCACGACCACCCAAAAGACTCCATGCAACCACCCTCCACAATGGCACCTGCACAGAAGAGGAAGAACATTCTGGAACAAGAATCATATAAGTCCTCAAGGGGGAGAGACTAGAGGCAGGGACTAGCCTATAGAAGACACAACTCCAAGGAGCCACATGCGTGCCCGCTACCGGAGGATTGCCAAATTTACCATCAACATCACGGGATCCAAGGGTGGTGATCTCTCTCTTTCTCTCTCTCTCTCCTTTTCCTCTTTTCTTTTTCCTTTCTTCTTATAAGTATTCCAATTAGAACCCACATTGCCTACTGTTACGCTTTCCTAGTTCAGGTTGCCTACCGTTAGTTACCATCAGTAAAGTGTTTAATCCATCATTTGGTGTCGTTTCACATTGATTTAGCCCAAGGGAATCATAGAACTGCCACAATCGTCCCTGGGCAGCCCAGTTTGGATCATGACAACGTATTGGGGCAGGAGCTCCAGCTTTTACATATCCCACATCAATGATCGTATTTATAAAAGGTAACACTGTCATCTTGCCAGCAACTTTCCAGGTACCACAAGTCTGGTTATTTAGTCTATTGGCCCCTGTCATCTACTCTTTTCTTCTCTTTCCCCATTCATTGCCTTTCCTCTTGTTCATTTGCACATCCCTCTGCCAGAAGGCTCCCTGCTTTCTGATTTTTCTTGCCTCTTTTCCACTCGCTGTTCTTCTGCAGAAGATGCAGACACGAAGGAAACGTGTGATGTACACAGGTCACTATAATGTGACCCTCAGAAAGAAAGGGAAGGAAGTAGTTGTTCACTTCAAGAAGGGAGAAGTAATTATTGTGCTGTGACTAAAACTGAAGTAAGGGCTTGAGTTGCCTTGTAATCTTTAAGATAAAAGAATTTGTGCACAGCAATTGATATTTTCCTTGGATAAAACCCTAGATCCTCCATTTATATGTTTTTGCTTTATCTCTTTATCTTTCCAAATCCCTCCCATTTGAGTTCTCCTGGCTTCAGGTCTGTTGGATAAATACAGCATCTACATGAAATGCATTATAAACCCAACCAAATATCACCTGAATTACTGAAAGGAGTAAGATGTGTGTGATCATCAGAGTAGCAGCTGAAATCACCATTCAGTTAAAAGCTGTGTACATTATACCATTGATGTAATTTATTTGAACACTTAGATCCACATTTTGACCCGCATCTCATCCTGGAGGAGGGATTACTAAAAGACATGAACCAGCACGGGAGCACATCACATAAATCCTTGCATTATTGCAATAAAATATTTTAGATTTGAAATAACGTCAGCAGCATTTTAAAAAAGGCACAGGAAAATGCAAACATCAGGCTGCCATACTTCAGATTCTTCAGTTCATAGCTTGGCTATCTAAACTAAAACTTTGTTATTATTTAATTTGCTTTCTTCGATTTAAATGACAGTCTTTGCATGTAAGGGGTAACTTATATCAGTGTTTCAGGACAAGATTTTTGCTCCCCTTGCACCTCCTTTTTCCAAGAAGGATTTCCCTCTGTATGCTGTCTTAGATGGAGAAACTGTGTAACTTGGATTAACCCTATCAGCAACTGAATGGACAGGTGGCAACAAGGCAAATAATGAGGCAAGTGCACTTGACCAATGCTGAAGAAGGTCGGACAGTGTTAATCCAATAAGTAAAATGACTGACAGTCTGGGGACTGGAACAGGAGTGTTAATCCCAAAGACAAGAATTTACCAGCCCTATATGAGCCTGCAGTTAGAAAACAGGGGTAAGTGCACTTTCCGTGTCTGGAGGAGAATGGAGGCTGATAGTGTGAATAACTGGAAGAAATTTTCATGGCCTGCAGATACAAAACAAGAATTTCAGAGGAAGCAGGCTGTAAAACAACACAGGTATGATCTGGGAGACCCCCCTGCAAAAAGCTCAGCAACCATTCCTGTCAGTGCCACTCATGTTTGCAGGCAGACACTTTGGTAAAGAGGACTGAAAATTCACCTACATCAGAAGGTGACCTCCACCTCTCAGCTACCTTTCCTGGCAAGTGCTGATGTGTTGTAAACTATACTCCAGTAATGTTTCCTGAAGAAATACAGCAGTAGGTGGCAGTAGTTTGTGGGGTTTAGCACTTGTACATTTAGTTTAATAGGGTCAGTTTTGGTGCATTTGCAATAAATGAGGAAAAGTATCTACATTTTGGCATCTAGCATAGGATCTAATCATGTAACTACAAACTTCTGCCAGGAGATGAATACCTGTTGATCAATATATACATATTCTATATACTTCAAGGCATGTTTTAGTAAGCTGTTTTGTCACATTGACATAATTAGAGAAAGCTATGAAAGCCCTGAGCTAGGAAATGCCTATTTTCTGTAAATGATGCAAACCTATGCAAAATTCAAGAAAATCATAGGCTCTCCAGTTAATTACAGTGAATTATGAGCATCCCACATCTGGAAAATGCCCTTCAAGCTAAACTGTTATCTAACAATTTTATCCAAACGGAATCTGTTTTCTTCTGACCAGTGTTAGCATATTGGTAAATCTAATGGCCAAGATTGCAAGAAACAGAGAAATATAAACACAGATGTAAACATCTGTGTGTGTATGTGTGTCCAAATACACATATTTTTTCAAGGAATAGCATTGTCATAAGAAGTTCAGCAATAAACAAATATATCCCTTTAATGTATGTTCAATACCGGTAGCAATGGAAAGTCATCTTTAAAATGCTTAAAAAGTTCCATTAGTGATGAGTACCTAGAAACTATTGCATATCTGGTTATTGAGAGGTTTAGCAAAGGGGAAAGATTGAATAATGCTTGTCTTTGGCCACCCTACTGGCCTAAGTAGTGAGTGGTTCATTATAGCTGAAAAAGCACTCATGGTATGAAACAATCTTCAGTTGGATGGCTTCCTCCTGCTTCTTCATCTCTCCTTTACACCTTGCACTCCCAGTGGGCTCCCACCCATAGTGAGGGCATACTAGTTTAAAGTTTCTTTTCTCTCACCCTGCTGTCTTATACAAAACTAGTAAGAGAGAAGACAAATCACTATATTGGGTTGACAGCAGCTCAGCAAACAACCAGCAAAACCCAGCTTTCGCAAAGTTGGCAGCCCAGTGGAGCCCTGAGGGTCCGTGCTTTCTTCACTGCTTGCATTTTCTTACAAAAGCGCGTGAATGGGAAAAGTTGGGCAGTGATTGTCTCTACTCATGCATGCAGTTGGTAGTAGGCAGAGGACAGTAAATTAAACAAAATATCTAGCCTATGATCTCCACTCCCTGCCTCAGGATAAGCCTTACCGAAGGTTTTTGTTGATAGGGTATGTGTACACTGGGAGAAAATGTCCATTTCGGTAACACATTTCCTTCTAGCATCTCAGAGAAGTCTACAGATATTGATCAAACTTCATAATGCCCCTGTATCTCAGATTTCTGTTCTTATATAACAGATGAGTAGCCTGAAGGGCAGAGAGAAGTTTTGCCCAAGGTCATAAAATGAGACACTGACAGGATAAGAAATAGGTCTCAGGAATCATGGTATGAGTCTTGCTTAAATACACTGCCTCTCAAGAGTAAGAGTGCATATACTGCAATCACAGTTTACATTTCCCAAAGCTTTCCTATATGAAATATGTTATAACAACTGACAGAATGCTGAAGAAAATGCGCAGTATAATGCAGAGGCATTTTATGAGGTTGTGAAAGGGTTTCCAGCCCAATTGTTTTTATTCCTTTTAAAAAAGAGGGAAAGATCAAAAAAAAAAAAAAAAAAGAAAAGAAAAAAAGAAAAACAATCAAGCAGTTCTGTTCCAGATAATAAATGACAATAAGAATTGGGAAAGGACATGTCACTTTCATCTGCCACAATTTTTCTTTTATTTGCCAAACATCATACCTAGGGAAACATGAATGATATAAGGATATCTATCTTCCTGTTCATGACAGAATTACCTTAGGCAATTTCCAGCTAAATTGCTAGAGCTGGTTGAAATGTTTTCGATAAAGAAATTGAAAATGTTTGCAGAATATTTTTATACCTGTATAGAGAATTAAAGTGTATGTACTGTTTTTTCCTTGTCCCTTATACCCTTTCCCCCTCCTCTCTCCCCTTTCTACTTGCAAGTTGGATGACAGAAGATAAAAGGGATGAAGAAAGTGAGGAAAAAGAAAAAGAAGTTGATTTGGATAAAAAAGGAGCACAGGATTTTGAACATTATAACAAGTGGTCAAAAAAAACCCTCCCGAAATGAAATATTCCTGAAATTAATGTCTTGAAGTAATGTTTTTCAATTGCATTCATACCTAAACCTGGCAAAAAGTGTCAGGCTATCTTAATCTCAAGCCAAAAATGTAAATCAGTAATGTTACAAGTTTTCGTTTTCTTGCTATACATTTCCAGGAAATTATTATTTTGGCAATACAACAGCGCAGTGAAAATTTTGCTGTTACGCCCTTCATTGTGATTATTGGATGTTATTCCCTCTTAAATTTAAATGTAGATTATTATCCTAAAATGTACAAAATGTATATTAAAGCTTATGAAATGAGAGTTCTACCAATGTTTCCAAGTTTTTGAAAACTATGAATGTGATTCACCACTCCATTAAACCTTTATACAATGAATCAGGCCCAGTGTTTTAAATAAGGCACTGTTTCTGGAAACTGCAAGCAACTTGTGCAAATCTGACTTTGGGTAAGTCCAGTAAGTGGCTTCCATTACTTTTAGGACAGCCCAGCCTGCAGCTTCTTGTGGGGCTGGACACTGCCTTTACGAGGGAACGAATCCCACCAGCATCGTGTTGCAGGATCTCTCACCGAGAAGCAGCTAGTGTTGGTGCTCCACATCCTTCACTGCTGTCCACCTATGTTTGGGGTATTCCAGAAAAGCAAGCTGCAATGAATCTGCAGTGCCATATTAGGTTCATGGCTTCTCAGGCGTAGTGCAGGGGAGCGGGATTTAAAGGCTAGTGGGACATAGTGACAATCCTGCTCCTTCCTGCTCCCTCCTGCCCTTGTATTTCCATGCCTAATTTCATTATTTGTGTTATTTTCTGTCCAAGTTTGCACAAAATCACTGCACAAACAATTGCCTCTTTATTTTAATCCAACTGGAATAAGGAACTTCTTCACATTACCCAGGCAACTTGTAAAATAATTCAGTTTGCATTACTTATTTATTGTATTACTTGTGATTAAATTGTGAGGACCACCAAGAGAACTAGAGATTGGAGCACATGATACAGGATGAAAGACTGGGGCAGCTGGGTTTGCTTGGCTTGGAGAAGAGAAGGCTAAGGGAAATCTTATTGCTATCCTCAGCTCCCTAAAGGGGAGGATATGGAGAGTCAGACTCTTCCCAGAAGTGTGCAATGAAAAGACAAGAGGTGACAGTCACGAGCTGCAGGGAGATTTCAACTGGATGCAAGGAAAAAATTCACAGTGAGGGTGGTTCAATGTGTGAACACATTGCCCAGAGAGTCTGGGTATTTCCATCCTTGGAAGTTTTCAAAGCTTGACTGGGAATGGCTCTGTGCAACCTGCTCTGACATTGAAGTTAGCCTTGCTTTGAGTAGGGGCTGGACAAGATGACCTCCAAAGAGTTCCTTCGATGTAGATTATGCTATAATTATTCTATGGGAATGTACCTGAGGTACATTCTGAACCTGAAAATAAGTAAAGGTAAATACTCTTAACGGCCCCTATATTTTCCACTTATACTATGAATATAATTTCTTGCAAAGAGCACAGTAGTAGGAGAAATTATTTTGTAAAGTTTTAGAAGGAGCAATGAGGGTTTTATAGCTTCTGCATTTACTAAGCCCAGGTGTTACCTACATGGCTTTCACAACAGAGATTCACAAAGCAAAAACATTGCCACTTTGAAACTTCCCTTGACTACCATCACCTTTTATTTCTAATCAACATAAGAAGCTTATCAAAACTTATCAGTAAACCAGGTAATGAATCCCCATGCAAAGTATAATGCAAGCAGGGGTTAATTAGAAAAAGAAAAGGTGAACTTGAAAAGCTGTCCTTATGGAAATCCACATCCCTGACTCGGTAAATGAGGGCTTCAGAAGCATCACCTGCAGTTTTGGTTATCAGCTAAGCTGTACACTGCTTTTCAATTATTGCAAAATCTGTAGTCAGAAAGGTTTGGAAGGCAGTGCTCAGCAAGCCTTTCTGAAGAAAGAATATTCTGGAACTATGCTTGGTAGAAGGAAAATTGGGATTTGGATAACTGAGCAACCATCTGTCCCAGGCTGTTAAAAAACACATCCCAAGGGGCATCCACTATGGCTTTTATCTGGATGATACTCTGAGTGCTCATAGGGAAGAATTTTTTCTGCTCAAGGATTTTTATTGCCATGACTAGTATCATTCCTGTAGCCAGGAGGTGGCAGGAGATACAGGATATTGACAGGGAATAATTGGAATATGAGGAAACTCAGGAAAATATGACATGAGCTGCAGGTGGGTAATGAGAATGAGATAAACCAAAATCTTTGGCAGGGAACTCTGGCAGAATTATTACTTTATATTATTCCTAATCTTAAATTACTTCCAAATGACAGCCACTGTAGTAGAAACTATCCTTCCCTCATGTGACATGCTCCTAGACTCTAAATGCATGAGAAAGTAACATTTAGTAAGCCATTTTCTAGCTCTAACAGGAGGATTCAGACACTGCGCTCCTTCCTTATACATTAAGCTCCTCTGTTGTACCAGCTAGGACATAAACAGAAATGTCAAGCCTAGCTCAGGGTTTTATGCAAAATGAAATACAGGGTGGAATTTGTTGGGACTATTATCAGAAGAAATCCGAGACCCGCTCATTCCCACCAGAAAAACATAAAATTGGGTAGCCCCAAGGGTATACATAACCTTAAGCAACCTAGAGTCTGTGATGCTTCTCCCTGACATTATCATACATTGATGCAAATCCATAAACATGGGTTCGTGATGTGAATTCATCGGTGACATTACTGCTGATTTATTGCTGCTTTATGAAAAAAGGAAGGTCCCCAGCTAGATTTAAATGGCCTCTAAGAGCTCGTCCTTATGTCCTCTGCTATAGGGCAAGCAGGGTGAGAGTTCACGGCATCTGTATCACCCCCAGTGGTCAGCAAAAGTTGGGGGAAGATATGAACTCACTTTGTTGTCCAAGTGCTTGTTCTTCTGCGTTGAGGACAGTAAACTATGGCCAGTAACTCTTTTCATCCCTGCTTAGGTTGCTTAGCGCTCTCCATACCCATTCTAGCTGCACACAAGTTTTCAACATGGGGGTCATTTCAACGGGGTGTTTCTTTACTTGCAGCAGCCCATACAAACTGGAATTAAATTGTGAGTCTTGCCAGCAGTTCTACTTACTCAGGTGTATTATCAATGTTTATTGTTAGCCTCGTTCCACACATAGCACATGAATGAGATGGCTGTTAGCAAAAACCAAAATGACAGTTTGAGGAAGACCTCCATCTCAGAGATATCACAGTTGAAGGAATTATGATTGAAAATGAGTATTCTTATGCCATATAAACTGTTCTATTGCATATATTTGCATATAAGTACATGAATGTGCAAACATAATGCTTGTTCACTAAAATCACTCTCACTTAAAGCCCTGTCTGTACTGTATAGTCCTGCCTCTATGCAGCTTTACTCCTTTTCAGTTCCTCCAGAGAAAATAAATAGGATTTTGCTAGGCTGATACATGTCACTTCTCAATCACCTGCACATGACCAGTTGTCTCCATTTTCACAGGAGATACATAAAGGACTTTGGACTTGTCTTAAGTATCCTCAATCACAGCTCTATTCAATTCAGTGCTTTACACACCACAGCCCTCGCTCTTTCTGCCCCAGACTGTAAAGTGCTTCCTTCCTAAGGAGAGGCCAGTGTTGCCTCAGTATGGATGGATGCAATGGAAAGATTTTGCAGAGAGTGTACAGGTTGCACTTTAGATAAGTTTTCCCAGAGCATTTAATCTCTTTTCACGTACTTCAGACTGCCTTTTTCTGCAGTAAACACCTACTCAGTTTAACAATTTCCTATTGTTCTGATTTTAGGTGATTTCAAAGCATAGGTGTCTTGGTAAGCCTGAGCACTCAATACACGTAGCTACCACGTATGTTTAAAAAATTGCAGCTGTCATTGGAAGTCCACCTCTCAATCAGTGCTTGTCAGTATAATGTGACAGAACAACTCTGCAGACATTTATCATTCTAATTATTGATCAGAAGTACATTATTCTCTGCTCAGTCCTTTTGCACAAGGAAAAATAAGCATTATATAGTGTGCCTTTCCTTGGGAACTTTAATACTATTGTTGATGGCATATTATTAAAATACGTTAATGGATTTATCTTTTTTTTCATACAATTCTTGATTCTGAATGCAGATTTCCATAATGAGGTTTTCTGAAATCACATAAAGAGTGTCAGACAAAAAATAAGAGCAACATTTCTGCTACCATTTTCTATCCAATTGTTGTGACAAAACTATGAGGTTCCTTAGACTTTCTGGGCTAAACTTACAGTAGCTTTTCTGAAGCTGACTTCGTCCAGGTTCTGGGCTGTTTTTAATCTAACATTTAACCATTCGGTTCTGGTGTCTGCAGTGGAGCTGCATAATTCTACATGGAGGATAGAAGATAAGTCTTTGGTCCAAATAAGGATTTGCATTTAGAAGCAGGGACATGTTAAACACCTATTAACAGGAGAAAAAAAGAGAAAGAGTTTAAAAAAAGAAGCCAGACTCAAACATATAACTCATTGTGACTGCATGGAGATTTTTGCTTGGACTCCCTTCCCCTTCAAGCCCTCAGTCTCTGCAGGATAAAGACCTTCCAGAGTAGTCTGTGCTTCTTTCTGCATTGAGCGCACTTAGGGAAGCAATGCAATGCCTGTAATAACCATAACAAATGTCAGAGTTTGATTCTGCAGAGTGCATCCAGCACCACCAAGACAATAAGGGGTTTGTTTCCTTAAGTATTGCCCACCTCCAAGAGCCTTTGTATAGGATTTGCAGCACTTTCTTGGACTGTCATTTTAATAACTATCAACAAAATTCATTACCAAGAAAGTTCATATTAAGTCATTTTTTTCTATTTAGTACTTCATATTTGAAATAGGTTCATCTTTTCATGAAGATTTTTGGATCTTTATGGAAGGAAGGACTCTTGGCTTATTCCAGGGGGGAATGGATCTGTTTGCTTAATTTGCTGTATGGAGAGGAATTTCATATAATCCCTTTTTAATAGTCCAGGAAAGGTTTTGACTGTCTATCAAGGTATTCTCATCAGTCAAAAGGTCTCCTTTTTTCTTCCTTTTGAATTAACATAACTAATGACAGGTAGTGGCAAAGCTTTGAAGACAGAAGTCACTTTAATCCTTTACAGTTAGCAATACCTTTCCCTTCACATGCTCATTCAGGAAGTTCAAAGAAACTCAAAGCATGAAAAATGTTGACATCTAGGGGGTGTGATTCACTCCTGGCTCCTACACTGATCGGCTGTCAGGCTCAGAAGATGTTTGCAGCTGTGACTTTCAAGACACAAATTAGCTGCAAAGTCTTTACCAAAGACTCCCAGCTAAGAGACCAGAGAGGCAGAGGGGCTGGGCAGGGAGTGCAGAGCAGAGGATCTGAAGAGGCAGGGGAAACCCAGCCAGAGACTGGTGGCTTTTAAACGTCACAACTGGTTGGGGGAAACAGTAGATACCAAGTCATTTTTAGACAATTCCACTGCTCTCTCCAACAAGCTACTGCCATAACTTTCTCATAATTTGAAAAGGTTGAAAAATGTTCTTATAACTTCATATCTGTTAATGAACAACATAATGTATGTATCTGAAGTTTGAAGAGGTGTTCCAGATAGTCTCAAGAGGATGCTTCTTAGTGCCTGCTTTGTCATAAACACGCGTTTTTGACACAAAGTATATCCAATGCAGGAAGAGCTATATAAATTGTCCCTTACAAAAAAAGGAACCTCATCTAAGAAAGTTGAACAAATGGTTTGGAGAAGGACTCTGTAAGAGAGTGAATACCTAGATGATGTCTGCGTTCTGCTTTGCCAAGGTCTCTGGTGAGCTGGGTGTATTGGACAAACCTCTGTGTCTTGCTGCAGACGCTGCCTTTCTGTCACAACACTCCCTGGGGCCCACCTTGCTGTGAGAAACCATCATGCTGCAGCACAGTGCAGCACCCGGGTAGGTGATAAGGCTGATAAGATGCTTTGGCTGAGCAGGAGTGCTCTGGCACTAGCTTCTTCATAGTGCATTTACCAGTATTTCTCAATGCCTTCTGACACCCAAGAAAGGCCCTTATGCTTCTTGTCAATGTAGGATGTTAATCTATAACAAAATGCTTGCCTAAACAAGCAAAATAAATCCTTTCATCTTTTTTTTTTCCTCCTTTGTCCCTCCCCAACTCATTTCTCTCTTACTTACCCTCCAATTCTCCCTTTACCTCTTATTATTTCCCCCCAAAATTCCCATTAAACGAGTATTCAGCATGTGTGCAAGTGTTACCTTGGAAATCCCAGACACCCACACACCAGCAACCAGGTAAAATTAAATCAGAGCAGGCAGGAGAAATGATGAAAGTTTCAGACAGTGAATGCTTATGGGGAAGTTTCAGAAACCTGGATACATTCAGTCTGAAGGAAAGATGAAAGAGAAAACACAGAGTTTACAAACAAGTAAAGGGATGTTGTGAAAGGAAGAGAAATCTATTAATCTGCCAAACCAGCAGAACTGAAGCTGCAACCTATATCATCACAAAGGCAATGGTTGTTAAGTATTTCCTCAAAGGGAAAACAATATTCAGAAAAATCATATTCAGAGCAAATCACTTGTCAGAAGCTGCCTCATGGACTCCCTTTAAGGTAGCAATAGATTAAGATCTTAGTTAGACAGAGTACATATTTGTATCTCAGACTGGCAGGTACTGGTGACAATGGTGGGAAAGCATCAGCCTTTTCTGCAGCAGGAGGTGCCATAATTTTTTAGAACCATTTTGAGCATTTCCGCTTAAAACATTTCCTTGCTACTGAAGGGAACCAGGGCATTCCCAACACACCCTTGAACTAATCTGCTTTTTTCCTATGTGATGCAGAAGCTTTTTATGACTGAATTGAGGTTTATTATAGAGTGTAAAAAATACTGTCTGGCTAGGTTTCTGAGGATGAGTATGGACTCAACACTCTGTGGACTTGTCTGGACTAAGCAGCTACCTACTCCATGGTCGTTTATAGTTGTGAGGGACAGGGCTGAATAATCCTTCCTGTCTGAAATCCACAGGAGAGAATCATGCATTGGTTTGGGAATGGAGTCTTCACCATCCTCTCCAAGGCTCCTAAATGTACCACCACTGAATATATTAACATTTTATTGACTTTGTAAAGAGGGTCTCTTACCAAAGAGGAAACAAAGACAAAGAACTAATGTAATACATAAGCCTAAAAGCTGTTGTAATGGTTTTTGATGAAGGTTAGAGTTGGGATCTGTTGCACTCCCATGGATTAGCTCACAGGCATGCTGGGAAGTACAGAACTGGGAGCTGCAACTTGTGACATCATTAAATATCTATGCTTGTTGTCCTCACAAACAGCTTTAAGAAAGCAAGACTTCTAAAAGGTTAGCAGCAAGTATTCACTGCAGTTCCAAGCTCTGATGAACAGATCACAGAAGCTTTTATTAAGAGTAGTATGCCATAGTTAAACAGACAGATATGGCAGTCTTGCTGCTTTCAGGATCTGGAATTCACCACCAAACCAATTGGGTCTCGACATGTTTTAATTTGTAAAAGGGGATACAATCCCCAAGACTGACTGGTAACAAAACATTTTGTGCCTGCTATACTATTGTTTATAAAGAGAGTCCCGTGGCTACATCTCAACACATCAAGGACAGGACACTAACTTCTTTTTATTTTAACACTATAGATGTGAATCATCTGTAGAATTCTTACACATAGAATGAAAACATAAAGGATTCAATATTCTCTATAGTTTAGGTTTCATTTGATGCATGTTCAAAATCTGAAGCAGGCCACCAGAGGAAGATGTGCTTTCCTTGATAGATGGGGAAACAGCTCAGGGACTCCCTGAACTTTAATATCAGCACATATGAAACTTCAGTTACTTGTCATTCTTTGTATGCTTTCCATTTTTTTCACAAGCTGTATGAAGAACTAATTTGATTTCTCTTTCATTGTTCTGGTGCAGACACTTAAGCTTCTGAAAATCAGTTAATAGCATAAAGCACTTTCTTTTAAATTCTACCCGTTGAAATCACCATGGATGTGTGCAGACAAAGGACAAGAGGCACAGAAGAGCTAGTATGCTGCACATTGTGAAATTTATTGTTAGGCAGTATCAACTCATGGAAAGTGCCATTTTGTTCCACAGAGACACTTTTAAAAAAAAATTCATTCTCTCCCTCTCTTCTTTTTTAATAGGCTTCATTTCCAATGCACTACTTATGAGATGCTGTTTCAAATTTATTCTCTCCCTTTTCTTTTTCACAACTGTAACAATGTTGTTGTTTTCTTCATAAAACTTCTTCTATTGGATTAACTCATCCTTTTTCTTATCTGTCAGTGTTCATTCTAATGGGTTATTGAAATATTTAGTCTGCTAAAAAAGTTGGCTGTACAGCCAGAGCTGATCTGTGCTGCCCCTTTTAGTGAGATAATTCTGTCCTGGGGTGAGAGGAAAGTTGTCATGGACTGGCAAAGTTTTCCCAATGTAACCCTGGAAGCTTGTAATGAGCTAGCATCCTGGGTACCACACTACTAAACTTCTGAAAGTCCTCTCTCTGCACTGTCAAGTAATATGGCAGTTGTCAGAGCATCTTACAGAAGACATAGCTGTGTCTTGGTTTGTTGTTTCCCTTTATCTAAAATAAGGGAGTCCAAGCTGAAATTATGTAATTTCTCTCCCTTCAAAAGAAGAAACTGCAAGGAAAAGAGAAGAGGTTGTTGGACATACAAATTCACAAAGTGGAACTGATGGAAACAGAGGAGGGCAAGAGGTTTTAGGGGGAAAAAAAAAAAGAAAGAAAAAGGATTTGTTGGGTCTCTAAGTAGAGCAAGCAGCTGCAAAACTAGCCCTGGCTGAGGCTACACTGGGAAAATGAGTCAGGCAAGACCCTGACCACCCACCACCCTATGCCATAGCACCAAAACTTGTGCTTAGGAATCCAAACTGTGCTTTGCCTTTCCCTGCCATGTGGACTTGTACAAAGAGTTTATCCATGAAAATTGCATAGATAAATGAACCACTAAACTCTGACATGGAACTTTGGGGTGTGTGGGGGATGTGTGAGTGACCTGGGATGCACCCATGTGGCTGAATTTCTAGAAGGGGAGGAAAAGGTTACAAATATCTACGCATACACATTTTGTGGTTTAGGAGAAAAGGGTTGGGTTGTGGGTTTTTTCTGCTCCAATTTATAAATCACGATAAAGAAAGACCGAGAAAATTAGATTCAGCCTGAATGATAAAGAGTAGCTGATCAGAGGGGCTGGGAAGTGACAGTTCTCAAACTCAAGGATCAAGGAATTCAGCAGCATGTCACACTGAAGGCAGCAGCTCCACTGGAGGAAAAGACTGACTAGAGAGAAGAATGAAAAGTGGGTAAGAGTTGATAGAAAGGAATTAAAGGCTTCTACAGATCACTGTATTCAAGAAAAGAAAATAAAAATAAAAAGTTAAGGGCTTTCTGAAAACTCCAGAATTAAAGACGCTGCCCCAAGTGTTTGACTTATTGTTATAATGGTGTTGAGACACAGAAACTCATTTTAATCACTTAAGAAAAAACAGCTCTCAGGGATCCAGTGAAGAATTTGTGTATATATCTAAATGTGTGCGTGTGTAAGAGAGAGAAAGAGGGAGAGAAAGAGACTATTTTTAAATCCTTTGAAGATCTACAAAGCAACTTTGGTTTTATTAAGAGGAATTTCTCCCAATGGGCCTGACATTTCAGCTTGCAGGTCTGACATCTCCTGACAACAGGTAGACCTGGGAACGTAGTTAAGGGGGGGGTGGAAGAAGTTCCCATCACACAGAACAAAAGAACTTCTAAAATTAAATACCAGCTAAGAACAATGTTGGGGGAGACAATTTAATGCCAGCGGATGTAAAAGAGTGTTTGTGTATGAAAGCACCAGTAAGTATCCTAATGGAATTTTCTCCTCAATTTTCATGCTATAGGAATGGCTGGTGTTTTATTCCATCTGTATTGGCTTGGGCACCAGGCTCAGTCAAAACTCTTACCCCTATGCAGTCAACAGCTAATTCAATCTACATTACAACTGTTTTGTTACGATGCTGCTCTTGGGACAAAGTGTGGCCCTGGTCTGGCTGGCAAGGGGAGGAGAGGGAAGGAGGGACTGCACAGCTGCGTGGGCATGCATGCCTGCTGTGTATCGCTGGGACCTCATGCACACCAGCAAGCAGCCCTGGAGGGGAGGGGGCTGCAGCCTTCTGGGACCCACTTACAGATATGGTGATTGACGGTTTCATGGTTTCCTCTCCAAAGCATTAGCTGAGTGACAGCTGCACCAGCACCAGGACCAGCAGCAGCCCCAGACCTCGGCACAGACATGGCAAGCAGGGGCCATGTCAGTGGCCCACAGCATGGTTCCTCTGCTCTTTGGTGGCAGAGCTGTGCTCCCTTGTATTCTGCATTGCCTGATTCCTAATGTGTTCCCACATGCAGAGCATGTGATAAAGGACAGAGGTTTCCACCAACACCAGGATCCTCACACTTAAGGTATACTTAAGGTATGGAGATCTCAGCAGAGCTGTCCTCTGAAGTAACGTGTTGAAAAAGAGTCTTGAAGAGATCTCCCACTCGGGGGCAATCGAATTTAATTCTGCATTACAGCTACAATTATTTAGTGTGCAAGGATGCATGCCAGGGTGTGAGAGAGACCCCAAGTGCAGGTGTTAGGGGGAACACAGCAGCGTCAGGGCAGGGAGAGCTGAAGCCAAGAGCCAAATTGCTGGAAAGATGCATTGTCCTGAGGGCCTTGGCAAGAGCGTGCTTGGGACCACAGGCGAGGGTTCACAGCGCTTGGTGTGGTAGGTCTTGGCATGAAAGGGTGAGGTGAGAGCATCGCCAAAGGCAGGGGTGTGAGGACAGGGGGGCCAACTCTGACCAGGGGTACCTGGGCCCCGTGGTGGGTGGCGTCCAGTCCTGAGTGCATCCAGGGCCCTGCTGCTCCTGGGAACGCAGCCAGCAGCTGTGGGCAAGCTGCCTTCCTTTCCTACACCACCGTTGGGGGGAAAGGGGAAATGGACTTGGGGTACCAGCAGCTGGGGTCAGGAACCGTCATCTGAATTTTATTGTGCTGTCTTGAGAAAGCCACTCTGTTCCTCAGTATCCTGACCTGCAGACCTGCAATGATGCCGCTTACCTTCCTCACTGGAGCTCTGCAAAGCTCGAGTCATTAGCGTTTGTAGCCTATTTTAAAACCCTTAACTGAAATGTGCTAAAGAAGTGAAACACATTAGGTACAAAGCATGCAGATAATATTGATGCGCATGCAAAATATGCTTCAATAAAAGCTTAATAACTTACCAAGAGGCAATAAACCCGAGTGTGACCTCAAATGCACCACACATGGCTAATTTACTATTCCTGGCATGTTTCTACCTTGGAGAGACAATCAGCACACACTATTTCAGAAAAAGGCTTTACAGATAAGCAAAATGAATATAATAGTCTCCTTAGCTAGCATAAATCAGCATCACTCCTGTGACCGCCGAGCCAGTTTACGCTAGCTGTGTAGCTGGGCCAGTTTTGTTTGGTGTGACCAAAATGACCAAAATGAATGATTTTACTCACCTGCTGGAACCTTTTGGCATTGGGGCTCAGAGAAGAAGCTGTTGAAGGACTGCCGTTCCCCCAGAAAATTTACATACTCAATTTCAGTCAGAAAGATTATGCCACATTTGTAATCTTTTTCTGAATTAAAAGAAATTCTTTGAGAGAGCCCTTGGGAATTGAGGGCACGGTGGTATTGTGATCATTTGGAAAAGTGCCATAATTACTTTTTCTGTAAAAAGAATCTCCATATCATACATTGTGGAGCAGAGAATTTTTAAAGAGATGAGAAAAACTGACCTGAGTGGATTAAAGCTGAGGGGTAGATTTTTAACGGGATGAGGTAGAACTGGATAAAGTGGGTTTATTCTTGTTGCACTGAAATATTAATGGTAGGCAGCCCTTGTTCATGCAGTGAGTTGAAAACTCTGGGTTCTGCTTGTACAGGTAGTTCCCTGGTCTCTAACTGCCTCTTAATGGGCATAAATGACAGAAATACTTCTCAGCATGTTCTTGCATGGCGAGAGGTCATAAATAATTACAAGCTTATTTTGTGAAGTATATTCAACTAATTGGCAGGAAGATATCCTGAAAGTTTTTCAGCCTGTTTGAGCTAGAAAAAAACAAAAAACCAAAGAGAATTGTGTCAATTGTCTCTAAAGGTTTTTTTATATTCTCTGAGGAAATACAGAAAATTGTTATTTTCTAGGTTTTTGTCATATATTTTACTTTTTTCTTTATTTTATATTATTTTAATTATTTTTAAACTACAATTGATATAGAGTTAAGCAAAAAACAGTTTAGAAAATTGTTCATCTGTCCTACACAGATTTTCATATATGTTCTTAACTTTCTGCTCTGAGCAAGCCTCATGACCTGGCTGAAAGTTAAGCACATAGGTGTGCAAAGCCTAAGAACTGCCATCCCCCTTGTTTTTCTCTCACACCTTCAAGAATTCCTTCCTGTAACTTTATAGGTCCTCTTTTGGATAGCTGCTTTTCTATACCGCCCCACCCACCCCCACACACACCCCTGCCCCGATTCCTCTTACCACATGAACTTGCTTCAGCATCCTTGTTTTCTGGAAGTCATTCAACGAGCACATCCTGGAGTCTACCATCATAGTGTCCTGTTCACTACCCACTTCCAGCAGCTCCTTCTCATGCCCAGACTACCCACTGCTTGCAGCAATTTCCAGTCATACTGTGAGCTGGCTCAGAAAACAAACCTGGCTGGGATCAAACCATTTCTTGAGTTATTCTTTGGCCAGTTCGGTCCCATAGTTCGTTCACTGAATAATGGCACAAATGATTCACCAGTCCCAAAAGAATGGTGATTGGGAAGTGGCAGTTATGCCACCCTAAGGTGGTTTTCCAGCTACCCATGATAGAAGTGAGATACCAGTATCAAGCTATTTTCATCCTGTTAGAGTGCCAGGTTTTTAAGAAGGAAGATGTCTTATCTAAATGTGTGTTTCTTGTGCTACTGCAATGCTGAACAGATCAGCCCTGGCACATGCAGTGGGCTGCAGGGGAAAGGGGCCGTCACCATCTCCCATGCTGGGGCTCTCCTCCCCATTCCCAGCTTTCTATCAGATCTAGCAAACAGATATGCTAGCTGACATGACAGAGACTCAGTTTTCAGTCAAATCAGTAAACTATGCATGCTGTGTGTTTTAATTGGTTAAAGCTTGGAAATAGAAGGCCCGGGCTCACACTGCACAAGAAAGTCCATGGAAGTCACTTTGGCACCAACTCAGTGTTTAAGCTGAACTGCATCAGTGCTATGAGCCAAGAATATCCAAATGCCACATACTCGTCTCCAAATTCTTTCTAATATTAGCTGAGGATTTCATGTCATTTTCTAGAAAAACATATTTTAGTCATCATAATTTGATAAAATGCAGGAACACACCACAAAAAGGAAAAATATCATCCTCTGAATATCATGGCCCAGCAGGCAAATGAGCAGGATGTTATTTAAACTGTGAAATAATGTGCACACTTACAGTACAAATGTTCTTTATCGAGCATCGTATCATTATGAAGTTGATGGCAGGCAAAATATGTTGTATAATCTCTTGCAAGAAGTGAGACACAAATCCCAACATAAGGAAACAAAAGGATAAGAATTCTATATTTTTCCTTCAAGGCTGATTTTCTGCTTTTTTCCCAATGGAGGAGAGGGTGAGGGAAGAAAAGTTAATTCAAAGGATAAAGAAAGTCTGTGGAAAGTCAGAATAAGCACCACCAAATTAAGCAAGCAATTTAACTTAGTGTCCTAATGAATGAATAAATACAAATACCAGCAGCAGATGCTGGAAAGCAGTAGCAAACAGTTGTGTGGCAAGTTGTGTCCATTACAAAATAGACAAGAAAAATAATGGGGATCTCTTTACTTTCCACATTGCTATAATTTTATTCAAGTCGTTTATGTCAATTCATAGACAAGAAAGACCATAGATAATATGACTGGTGACATTATTCAGCATTTTTCAGGTAAGGGGAGTTTTATTACTATTCTTATTACTATCGATTACTATTACTATTACTGTTTATTACTGGCCACAGATGTGCCAGAAGAACAAGGGCAGTAATTGTGTGTGTGCATATGTGTGTATGTCCTCCAAAAAATCAAAGCTTACTGCAGCTTGGGTCATTTAGCAACACCAATTACTTCATATATAGTAACTAAGCATGTAAAAAAGATATAAAAAAGAATAAAAAGCAGTTTTATGTGTTTTGCTGAAGGAAACAAAACCAGTTATAAGAGTGACCCAGAAGTCAGTAAGTCAAAACAAAATCATCATGCAAATTCATTGCAGTATGAAGTTCCTCATGCCATTGGTCAGGAAGCTCAATAACTTGTTTAATGAACTCAGTCACAGATGGAGACTATACTGGAGACTTTTCAGAAGCAATGCTAAGTCATTCTCAAAAAGCAACTGTGTCAGGCATTTGGGGACTAAAATTCATGTAAGAGCCCACCTTGAGAGGACACAGAATTGATTGCACATATCCATGCCTCATACAGCAGTTTGTCAAAGCAGAGGGAGCAGGGAGAGGGAATGATGGTTTGCACCTTAAAGGGCACTGCTTGTTAACTCCTGCTGCTTTCATTCTGGGGGAAAAAAACAATCCCTTCTCAGGCACTGTCCTAAACAGTGGGTCAAAAATGGCAGTAAATAGATTGGGCTACAGTCCTTTTTTCCCAATAATCTAACATTTTTTCTCTATAAACCCCTCTCAAAACAGGCTTGTGGGGAAAAACCCACGTTGAGCTCCCGTCCTTCTGCCACCTGGAGCTGCTGGAGCCTCTGCTTCCCTCTTTGTCTTAGCAAGGACAGCATGCTGCTTGTGGTGGAGTGGACATTTTCTGGTCCCTTGGCTCTAATTCAGGTTTAAGATCCTCTGCAGTCTGCAAGGCACCCTGTCTTTGGCTGGAAAAGGAGGTGTCCCGGAGGGAGGAGGCATTGCTGGCTGAGTGCTCCCATTGCTGGCTAAGCTGCATGACAGGCAGGGATGGAAATGAGCCACCAGCTGTGTTTCATGCAGGAACTGGTCCCATGCACGGGGCATGTTTTCAGCCACCCCATGAGCTGCACCCTCAGGGGACTCCCATGCCCTGTTCTCTGACCCCAGTTCACACAGAGATTTGGGCAGACGCCATGCCATCACCCTGCTGCACCTGCTGCGGAGCTACTGCCATGCTGGGGACAGCTTTAGGCAAGTTTGGTGACAAACCTGGGTCTAAATACCTGAAGTCTGCTGACATCTCATTTCAGGCTCTCCTGCCTGATATACTATTCATATCCCAGATTTCCTGACTCCTAGTTCAGCTGTCCTTTCTAATACATTTTAAAACAATATTTTTATTGTTGTTGTTATTATTTAGAAGGTTTCACTTGATCCTCATACTTCTCCCCGAAACTTTCACATCATTCAGTCTTTGAACTCTTTTCGGCAGGGAAATTGCAGTTGCTGCTTTGTTTTGTTTTACTTCTTGAGCAAATGAGCTCTGCCCCTTTTTTTTATTGATAAGGACATTCCACATCTCACTGGTGATACAGGCCAGAAGCCCAGATCCAGCACAGAGAAATGGCTCCAGTCCTTCATACAAGATGGGGCTTTGGGTTAAAGAACGCTCCACCAAATGACAGTCACGCCAGTAAAATTCCTTTTTCTATGATTTTGCTGCAGTGAAATAATTTTCTCCTGTTAAGAAAATATATGACGAATGATCAGGTTATTTTTATTCTAAACTGTATTTTATATGAGGCAGTCATCAGCCAAGTGATGATCCAAGAGTTTCGGTGTTTAAAGCCAGAAGGAACCATTAGATCATCTAGTCAGGCTTCTGAAATATCATAGGCCATTAAGTTTCATGCCGGTGTCTTACATTCAATCCAAAGGCTTTAGAAAAACTAAAGAATTTCAGGCGCTCACATCTTCTGAGGAGATTAAACTGCATGTGGCAGGCAGAATACCAGAGAGACCAACTCAGTGCCAGCAGAGTCGGGAAAGGCAGAGAATCGATTAGGTGCAAGATGTTCCCGGAAAGCAAATAGTGCCCTCATCACTGAGAAAAGTAAGAAACATCTTTGTCAATCTTCCCTGAGAGTTAAGCTGCATTTCTCACCCCCAGTCTGAGCCTGTTATGGGCAAAGTAAGCACCTGTATCAGCAAGCCAAGGGTTAACGGGGCAACCCAGTCCCACTGACTTGAGAAATAGGGCAGACCCCCAGCACAGTCAGCCTAACTCTCCCACAGAGTCCATAGCATTTTGTTAAGACACAGCATTAAAGCCTCCCTTTTAAGAAAGTTTTCTAGATGATCCTTTTTCTGATGGGAAATTAGGTCTGCATGAAGAAAGGCGATGGAAAGACTTGACTGCACTTCCTCAGTGGCATTGGCTGGTGGGGTGGGCCAGCTCCAGAGTCACCTGGCACAACTGGATGAGCACACAGTCTCGCCGGCTGGGTCCTCCTCCAGCTACAGCTCTCCAAGAATGGTGAACTTAAAGTTCAGGTCACACTTTAAAGAAAATCCCGGTCATATTCACAGCTTTTATCGCCTCTGGGCTTTTTAAACTTTAAGTAAGGAATCTGAATATATTTAACAGTCAGCAGCCATGGGGTATGGAATAGCATAAAGCGAGTGGGAAAATGTACAGGAGAATTATTCCCTAGGGAAGGTGGCAGAGGAATAAGTATCTTGTTGAAGCACCCAAAACAGCTACCAATTAAGGTACATGTTTATCAAATATTCATCGACTCCATCCTGCTATAGGCTTCAAATATTTAGCACGAAACTGTGCCCTACCTTTTAGTGACTCCGAATAGGTTGAAAGATCCCCAAAATCCAGAAGACAGATAAGACATCAGAAAGGCAAATGCTAGCCAGATGGATATGGGCAAACCTTCATTATAATCATCTCACAGTGAGGTAGCTGCATTCAAGAGAATTGCTCAAGGGAAGAACTGTGAAGAGCTACTTTGTCATCTCACTGCATCAAGACCCATTTTCTTTGATTACAGCTACAATCTATATAATCTGCTGATTCAGGAACTCTCAATGTATTTCCTAAGTGCTACTTTTTGATTATTGAGCAAGGATAAAGTAAACAGCGAGTGTCCTTGGAGTACCAACGACATCCTTCTGGATTATAAGTGAGCAGGAATCACCAAAATCTGGCAGGCACCCATGGGGTGCATAAAATGGAATATTCAATATTCTGTTGAATATCCCCTTGTCTTCAAGGGATCCTCCTGCACATTTGCAATGGTCCATCAGCCACTTTGCTTGCTGTCTTGAAGTAGAGTGGTAACCCATACAAAAGCAAACCACAGCAGGATTCAAGTTCCTGAAAGAACAGAGGATCAATGTTACTACCTGATATATTGAACATTGTGAGTCTTTACTCAATGAATGTCTCAGAGCTGGCAAGGCATACTTTATGCTGGGGGCAAAGTGACCTTAACACCTCTTATCATTGTATCTGCAGAGATCAGCCCTGGATTTGAACCTTTGGCTCATTTGTCAGCTTTGTGCGTGTTACAGGAAATTACTCTGGGCAGCTACATTAGTGGGCTGTGGTATCATGTGAATTCAGTCTCCAAGCTCCCTGAGCAACATAGTGCACTGAAACAAGGATGTGACTGGTATTTGGTTCAGCCCATAAATGAATAAAAGCAAAATGTCATCGAGTGCTTCAGAGTGAAAGAATATAATTCCTTTGGACAGACTGATCTAATTTTATCAGTATTGACTTAAGTGGCAGGTCAGGGTGAAAGTCTTTTGAAATTTCTGTGTTAGAGCAGGAGACATTTGCCAGTCAATGCAGGAATAAACTCTACCCAAGATTTATCTTCTCTGACAGATTATTAGGCAGCGGAATCTGTAGGTGAAATTTCATGGCTTGTGGTATCCAGGAGGTCAGACTAGATGATGATAATGGTCTGTTCTGAACCAAAATAATATCCATGGCTGTTATCACAGAGAACACGCTATTTTAAAATGGATTTAAAAATTGGTGAATTTAGTGAAGGAAAGAATATTGCAGTAAGAGTGGAACAGATAATTTAATCTTTGTTAGTATTTCTCTGCTCTTACCAGATTCTGTCTCTGCTTTGCAAGAGAAGAGAACACCACAATCCTTTCCTTTCTCCAACACATGTTCTGTTTCAACATGAAGCAAAAAAGAGTGACCTCAGCTCTGCACAGCTGGAGCCAAGGGCTGGGACTGCAGGTTGAAAACTCATAAACCAGTAAAGCTACTTTAGTTGTGTCGTGGTTTAGCCCCAGCCAGCAACTAAGCACCACGCAGCCGCTCACTCACTCCCCCCTACCCCGGTGGGATCGGAGAGAGAATCGGAGGAGTAAGAATGAGAAACACTCCTGGGTTGAGATAAGAACAGTTTAATAATTGAAATAAAGTAAAATAGTAATGATAATAATAACAATATAATAATGATAATAATAATAATAATATACAAAGCAAGTGATGCACAATGCAATTGCTCACCACCCGCCGACCGATACCCAGACAGTTCCCGAGCAGCGATCACTGCTCCCGGGCCAACCTCACCCCCCAGTTTCTATACTGAGCATGACATCACATGGTATGGAATAGCCCTTTGGTCAGTTTGGATCAACTCTTCTGGCTGTGCCCCCTCCCAGTTTTTGTGCACCTGGCAGAGCATAGGAAGCTGAAAAGTCCTTGACTAGCATAAGCAGTACTTAGCAACAACTAAAACATCAGCATGTTATCAGCATTATTCTCATACTAAATCCACAACACAGCACTATGCCCACTACTAGGAAGAAAATTAACTCTATCCCAGCCAAAACCAGGACGAGTTGTAACATATATGAAAAAAAGAACAGATTTGAATTGCTGTTTGTACTGTAAAACCTCTTAAAATCTTGTTCTATTTTTTCCAGAGCTTTGGTTAAATAAATAATGTATTTGATAAATTTCCATGAATCCTACTCATAATTTTTCTGCACACAATGCAATCAAATATTCTGTTTCATTTATTACTTGATATTGTTTAGAAAGATCTGTAATGGGTCATTCTTGATATTTATGTGCATACAATTCATTACAGGCCACACTCAGTAATATATATATAAATTCTGAGGATTATTTCCCTTTCATATGTGATCAGGGAGTGACTGAACTCTTCATATGCTGCTATTGTGAAATGGGGTAAGCACTTGCCTCTGTTGCACCCGCAGTGAAGAATCACAGTAGAGGAGTGTAGGACCATTTCAGAGCTCTTCTTCCATACCCTCCCCCTACCCACCAAAAATGAGTCCCGTGCTGCAGATCTGGCTTGCCATGATGAAACTGGCTCCAGGCACCCTCAAACACAATCGGGGAACCCCTTAGCCTGGAGCATTGACCAAGACGACTGCTACCTTAATAACAGAGCTGGTGTAAATTATAGTTTTCTGCAAATAAACTATTTTCATCCTAACTTTTTTAGAGTTTCTATGTTGTCAACAAGCTACCTAAAACTTGAAAACCAGCATTTTTTGTGTCAAGAAGAAAAAAACCATTGTTTTCAGATATCTGTCCTTCATGTTCCCAGGTGGCAGTAAGAGCCAGGCCTGTAACAACAGAGCTTGGACTCAGACTACCTCCTATTCTAGAGGTGATGAGTGAAAAAATGGTTATTAAAATAGCAAGTGTAAAGCAATAGTGTATTTTCACCCTGTTCAAAGACAGGCATTAAGAGCATAAGACAAACTCTTTGTCATTCTAGGCAACTGCTCAAGAGAATTCCAACTTACAATGGTCCACAGCATCCTGTACCACTTTTATCACCCTAGGCACTGAGACAAACCTCACCAAACTTTGGATCCGTAAGAACAGATCAGAAGCTACTAGGAGAGTGGGTCACAGGAAATCAAACCACCTTCCCCACTTTCATCTGCAAAAACAGGCTATGCATCAAAGCACTCCTTCTCCCTCCCTCCAGGTGACCAGCAGAAGCCTTGAAGCCATGGGAAAGCAATGGCAGTTGTAACAGGACAGACACTTCCAGAGCAGGGTTTGATCCAGCTATAGGTTGAGGAACTCAAAGCCAATTCCGTGAGCACAGCTCAGAAATGCTTGTCGTAAACTTAATGAGAGGCTTTTCTTGATGAAAATTGGCAGCTGCTGACAAGTTCAGTGATTTTGAAGGGATGCATTGTGAGGGAATATGCAAACAGCATTAACAAGGGCCTACTCAGTTTTTATGTGTGTCTCTGTCTACACAACAATCCTGATTAGGTAAAGATAATAATAGCTGTTTCTCTTTGACGGTACACATCTCAGCCTGGAGCTTTACATCTTCACAACAGCACAGAATAATTTCTTTTAAGAGGGTTAAGCATCAGTGCTTCCAAAACAGGAAGAGATAGCTATCTATTTACTCTCCTGGCACTAAAAACCTTGTGAAACTTTGGTGACAGGTTCTTTTTTGTTAATAAGGCTGTAAGGTATAGCACTGATATCGCAACCTTGGTCTCCCACTTCTTTCAAAAGATCCATCAACTTCATAAACTCTAATAGAGACAAAAGTATCTCAACACACATCATTTTCACTAAAGTGTGGAAGCAGCTAAAAAAGTAACAAATATTATGTTCCTAAAATTGGAGATTGAGACATTTGGACAAACTGTGAGACTCTTGTCTCTCTCCCTGGCAATCAGAAGACAAAATGTCAGCTATTTTCTCTAAAAAAGGAACAACAGGCTAGATGTTAATTCTTGACCCCTATGGCTCACCAGGGATTGTCTTACTGCAGATGACTCACATGACAGACAACTTTTATCAGTGCAGACCTAGGTTGTCTTTTAGCAGCATGTTGTCAGGGACCTTGATCAAAATCACACCCTTACTTCTTTTTTTCCCAAAGTTATTATGTACTTGCAGTGTCCTTGGAATAGCCAGCCCATGCTTCAGAGCAAGGCTTTGAAACCACCCAAGCAGAGCTCGCAGACAGTTCATTTCACTTTTGCTGAACACAAGGCAAACCAGGCTTGTTGCTCTCCTCTTCTAGTGCAAAATTACCAATAAAGATTAGATAGATTTGACTATGCTGTGCCATTTTTTCCTAACAACCAGGACTCTCTCTGGCTTCCCAGTTCTACATCTGGAGAAATAAAAAAATATCTATATAGCTGCATTTGAAAACTGAGTCATATGCTGCTTTATTATTTTTTCCTTCTCAGTCATTTTACACTACTGCTGTGTTTTCTAAAGGATATTACAGCAAGATATTGTGTGTTCTTCTATAAAAAAAGTGTAACCCACAGAATGTGTATGCTAAGCCATAGTTAGGGTGTTTTACTTTTTTCGTTCTAGCTCGCTCTCTCATAAAAAAATCTTCATTTGAAGACAGTTTAAAAAGAATCATATCTGAGCATCGAGAAACAGAGTAAGACAAAAACCCAGCATATCTGGTCCCAAGTTGGGTCCCATCCTTACCAGCACAGTTCACAAGACTAAAACTTGACATTTTTAGCACATTGTAAGCCAAGAGTAAAGGCAGGTATCACATATGGGATTACTATTACCACAGGCCCCAGGGACTGCATCAATACTTATGTACAGCTGAAGTCAGAAAGAGTTTTTGGGTTGTTTGAAGGATTCTTTTTAATATTTTGTTTGTTTGGATGCTTTCCAGTGGCAAGGTTTGCTCCCTCTTCCTGTGGCACTGAGGTCTGCTCATCAAAAGCCTAGGGAAGAACACCTGGTATCCAGCCCTCAAACTTTTTACATTTTTAACATTTTAAAGCTAAGGTTATAGCAACAGGTACAGTGACCAAAGTGGTGAAATGTTTGACTTAGATGTTTTCACTTTTTTAATTGTTTCTTCCTTCAGTATATTTGTTTGATTTCTAATGTAAATCATGCACTATACAAAAACACATACACAAAAGCACATTGCTACTGAATTTAAGTAAGAATGTTTCTAATCTCGTTTCTTTATAAGCACCTCCACTACTTGTGAAAGGTACCGATTAGCAGTCAGGTTTGCGCCAGACAGTGACAGCGCTCTTGCCTGCCTGTTTCTCCCCAAAACCTGCAAATGGGCTTGGGCTGGGGTCTGCAACAATTACTGTTACTCCCATCCACAGCACTCCAGATACCTCTGAGTAAAGTGACAAGTTTCACACTGGTTTGGCCAGGTCTACAAAAAGAAACTAGGAAAATATGTCCAATGCACTCTCTGTTAAAGCTTCAAGTGAAACTGAATCTCTCATTAGGAGTATGACAAAATTCCAGACCACAATATCAGAGCAGTCCTTAGCAGAGCTTGTCTCCATTCCTTCTACCTTTTCAGAAAATAAAAAAGCATCTGTATCAGCTTGAAAGATGGAAGGACACTCATCAAGGAGAGGTCTGCTTTGAACTAAGTGCAGGAAATAGAGCTATCTCATGACTCATCTCACTGACTTTAGACTCCTACTGATCTAGAAGTGAGCTGCTTGTACTTGGCTTTGTGAGTTGCACTCCATTAAGAATGTCTATTTATGTCACCAGAATCAATTTGGTTCATCCTAAGATGGTTAAGAGTGGTGGGAGGGCCTGATCTTGAATAGTGCTTGTCTCTTTGCATCAGCTACTCAGTGAGTGTAGACAACTAGCCTGTTTTATATGCTTTGTTTTGTACAGCTAAAATAAGATGAAGTGAATTCCACCAAATATTGCTTCTGTTTCATACTAGCTCCTGTGTGAATAATGTTAAAAGCCCTTGCCCAAGCACCAGCCTGGGACCTTTCAAATTGTTGAGGTGATTAGGAACATGTGTTCTTCTGGCTTTCTGTTAGGGTTATGCTCCTAGATCACTTGGTACTTGTGAAAATCCCACCTAGTTTCAAGCCTATGCCCAGACTGGACTGGTTTTGATAATTTTAAGACATTTTCAGAACTTTCAAAAAAACCCTCTAATTATTATGCTGCTGAGAAAGACTGAAAATCCCAGGTCCAATGTTGGCGTCAGTTCCAGCTATGTAAGCCGGTAGATTGACACTTCTCTGCCTGAGACCAGCATATTCATTTTATCAGAGCTGCGACGCTGTTTGCTACTGTTTCTCAAAATGACCTCAATATTTTTTCCTTCACCTGGTTATTTAGCATCTCTCATATCTCTTTCTAGGGAAAGAGAGTGCATTCTGCACTGCCCATACAAACGTGCTACACTGTTCTGGTATATTTTACATGTAAACAATCCTGGAGGCAGAAGAACTTTCGTCAGCTTCTTTCTTCTCAGTTTAAACATCATGTCTCCAGTTATCACGGTGAGCAATCAAGCATTGATGGAAACTTTTAATTTCAATTACATTCAATACCTCCTCTAATTTCTGTACTATTAATTTTCTTCCAGGCATTATTAGAAACCCAGATTTAGTGTTGTGACAAAAGTGTGACATGAATAAGCTCCACAGAAAGGCAAGACTGCAGGAAGCTAAAGAAGAGAAACACTTTTTTGCATCTTTTGTCTGAGAAATGCAAACCTTAGGCAGTTTTGTGGTTAGGTCTTCATTAGTTTCACCTAACGCCTTTGAACATGAGCATCTTCACTCATTTTCTGCTCATGAACCACTAACCTTCCAACTTTCAAACCTAAGTGTTCAAACCTAAGTGTCCTAGTCAAGACCGAAAACTTAATGGCCATTCCTACCATGTAAAATACGCTGCAGGGGAAACACAGACAGACTCCCAACATCAAAGAGAACTTTACCAAGACAGAAGTGTGAAAGAAGAGCAACAGGGACTTTTCAGATAAAACTGGCAGTTGTTCATGTGGCCAAATTATTAAAACTGACCTGTCATTAGTGTGACATGCCCTTCAGCCAAACCCCGAAGTCAGGGAATTTCATAAACTCACACTTGAGGTTCCACATGCCCACAGGAGCCATGGACACCTACAAGGCTTGTTTTAGGTGTTTTTCTGAATAGGAATGGGGTTTCTTCCAGCCATGACTTACGAAAATTTTTTAAATTTCCAGTGAGAATTGCTGAGAAATCACAGGATAGATGAGGTCCTGTTTGAGAAGGCAGTTGCCATCTTTTGAAGAAAGTCTTGAAGCACTCCAGTGTTGTGACAACAGTAGCCTGAATATTTGCAGCAATGCATGTGGTTGTGTAGAGGGCAATGAGAAACAGTTACTTGTTGAAATGGGCCTCACATAAAAACAGTACAAGATTTATGGTCCAGGCTAAAGAAGTATGTGATACTGTGTAAACAAATCGGGTGGCTGAGCTTGTCCAAGAACTGCCTGATGTTTTGAATAAGGCTGTTCCTGTGCCAGAGGACCTCAGCAGCATTGCTGAACTATCAGTGCTAGTGATCTGTAGGTAGCAAGTGGGTTTAAGGATGTGGAGGATAAATAGGCAAAGACAGATTATTGGGAGCAAAAGGGAATTTCAAAAGGGCAATAACAATAATATGAAAAATATTGAAAATACAAAAAAGATGAAATTTTTACATCATTACTCTTCTCTGACTGGCTTGTTGTCAGTCACAGTGGACTCCCTATGTGTTTTCCTCATGTGGGAACACAAACACCTCTCCTACTGCTTCTACCTACTGCACCAGCCAACAGAACCAAGAGCTGTTCAAGGCCAGAACCTGCTACAGAGGAAAACATATTTTTGGGGTGTACGAAGGTCAGAATCCATCCCCTGGGAAAATGACCTTGTCTTAAAAAGCATGGATTGCCCTCTCTGAATACTAGATTCCATCTTTGTCCTACCTGAGAAAGTACTGTTCTCTTAAGTATTGTTTTCTGCATAGATTTGAAGCAATCTCTGTGAAGTAATTAAGAAGGCCATGAAGAAGTTGCTAAACTTGGGAAAGGTGAAATGCCAGAGACAGGAAAACCTCAGATTCACAGATAACAGTAGCTGGGTCATCAGTTGCAAGAACAGGTTTATCAATACCAAGATGTTTTGCCAATTAATCCTCTCTGAGCTTTACCTAAGATTGAAGAGTCTACAGAAACTTGGCAGAGACTAACAGGAAGAAAAGGAAAGCCTCTGAAACAGTCTGTCACTGAAAAGCTGATAATCTCATGGACATATAGAGAAACTGAACAGATCAACCTGCTTCTTTCTACCCAAAGTGGAGTTAGCTGAACTGATGTAAACCATAAACAATGCCACCCACATTGGCTTTTTAACAGTTTTTAACCATTTGCCTTAAGCAGCAGGCACTTGATACTGGGTGGTCCCCATTTGTAAAAGCAGACATCAAGATCCCCAGTGCCCCACTTATAAGATGGATAACATTGATACTAGTGATGGAGAAAACCTCAGGGCTGATACAGATTATCCCCCTTCTCTGTAAAGGTTGCCTTTGTATCATACCACTTTTGATACCTCTTTCTTTGCCAGGGGAGTGCACAGAGTAGCACACCCAGAGCTGGGCTTGCAGAAGAAAAGACAGCACAAGACTCTGACACACTTGGGAATGTTTGCATGAAAGGCACCATAGGAGTACAAGCAATTACTTCTACTGTACATTTTGGCTGTTAATTCTACTACTAAAGTGTTTAGGTAAAGTGTGTTCTTTGGTATTTGCTGGCTTGCTTTTCTAAATGAATCAGCTGGTATAGGGCCTCCAGGTCCAGGTGCATTTTCCTTCTTGTGCAGATAGCGGGTCAGTGTTTAGTTTTGCGCTTGGCAGTTGTTTAGCTCCTATGTCTTCCTCACTCAGCAGAGTACCTGTGCTAATTAAGTATCATGTGGCGAGCTGGTTATAAAACGCTTATTGTCTCTCCATGAATGTACATTGTATGTATTCTCATGGCGTTACATTCAGGGGCTTTGGCATTTCTGCACCTGTATGTTAATGACACATTTTAAGTGAGGGTTTTTTCTCCTGTTTTCTTCCATTAGTCACTTTACAATGCTTTGAAAAGATAGGCTTTCAGTGCACTCCCATGGATACTGGGGGTTGACAGGCACTAGATAATGGCTTTGACAGCTTTCGAACAGGAGTCATTCAGCAGTAACTAGTAAGCCCAAATATCCATCCTATGTCCCTTATCACAAGATGTCCTAACAGCTCTCCTGTGCTAAGCAGCTTCATTAGGTAATTCTCTTCCATGATACCATTTCCTGAGCTGAGGGGGAGGTGCTGATCTCCTCTCTCTGGTGGCCAGTGATAGGACATGAGGAAATGGTCAGGGGGAAGTTTGGATTGGATATTAGGAAAACGTTCTTCACAGAAAGGGTGGTCAGTCACTGGAACAGGCTCCCCAGGGAAGTTGTCATGGCACCAAGCCTGTCAGAGTTCAAGGAGCATCTGGACAACACTCTTAGTCATATGGTTTAATTTTAGGTAGTCCTGTGAGGAGCAGGGGATTGGACTTGATGATACTTATGGGTCCCTTACAACTTGAGATATTCTATGATCCTATGATTTTTCTACTATGGAGTCATTATTTGGGATACTACTTCTCTCTTCTGTTGCAATAAAAATATGAGGTAAGACTTATCACAAAAATCAGAAGAAATCTTCAAAGTGAGCAAGCATGAGAACAGCACAGTGGATCCATAGACAGCTAAGTCACAGGAACTTTCCCCCAGAGCCTCTTATGTCGATGCAAAGTTCTCCTGCAAGTTTCTTCTCCAGTGAACATAAATGCTCATGCAGAAAGGACTGGGCAAGACACTAGTTTGGATACAAGCATCCTGTCCACACCACAACTCATTTCTTTTCTCACTAGTGGTACTGTACTGGTTCTATGACTGTGATGGGAAAAGGGAAGAAAAATGCAGGTGTAGGCTCAGGCAAAGCTTGATAATCATCTATGTGAGTGTTAAATTTGCAGTGTTTATGCTGAAGCCAGGACACCAATAAAATTAGGTACCCACTATGAAAACAGTAAGTGGCACATTAAACCATCCTATAACCTAATGAAAAGCTATAATTTTGTTGTGAATCTGTGGTCTGATTTTTTTCTGTTATAGGCCAACAGGAAACTGCTGATGAGAGAGTAGTTCTGTCTCTGTTGTTGCAGCTATTTACAGCACGTGTTTTAATTAATCTCTTCTCTCCAATACCCCTGCCTTTTATTGCAGAACTGACTTATTTTCACATTTAACAAAACACAACCCCCAAGCAGCTCACTGGCCTCTGGAAGAGGATTAACCCATTTGAAGTCAGTACTAGGGGCTTCAGGCAGGTGTCCAGAAGCAGGTGCGAACTGCTCTCAGTAATTACTTTCAGCTCTCTATTTGTCCTTCAGTGTCTATTTGAAATTTAACCTTAAAAGAATCAAATGGCACGTACCCGACGTCATCTTCAAAGCATGTCAAACTCAAAGCAAGCAAGGTTACAACACAGGAAGCAACTCCTATAACTTTTCTTGTCACTGAAAGCCCTTGCAGATGTTTCTGAGATGTAAGAGATTAGGAGAGGTGGAGGTTTTACCTGAGGCATCAGGGTTCTCATGAAAGAGGCTATGACAACACAGGTACGTTTCAGGACTGCAGCTGGGGAGGCTGCAGTTGGCCAGAATTTGTGAACAAGGCAGCCAGCATCACCTGGCCACAGTAAGACCCAGAGGAAAATAGTTTCATGTAAGTCATAATGAACCCATATTTCCTTTCTGTCTCTAGTGGCAATATTTCTCAAGTTACTGTATTTTAACAATAATACTGTTACTTGACAGTTCCTTCACAATAGATGGTAGTCTCAGACACATTTTCTTTGGCAAATATATTCTCATAGTAAGAATTACAAAGGAAAAAAAGAAATTACAGCTCTGAGCAAAGTGATTACAGCAAAGATAGACAGGAATTAGACCATACAAATAATGTAATTTTAAGCTTTTACGATCACGGGCTAGATGTTGCAAAATGCCTACGACGGATTATGTTAACCACAACTTGGTTGCACTCAAAGATCAGCGCTGTCTAATCCTCCTGGCCACAGTAGAGTTATAATCTTTTTCCCACATTAAGACGGCACATTATAGAGGACACTTTGGTAACTGTAGAATGGTGTCTTGGTTTTGGATTTGCTTATTTGATACTTTTTCTAAAGTAAAAAAAAGCATTTTTATTGAAGAAAATTACAAAATTCTCCCTGGGGCCACAAAGCTAGAGTTTTACTAGGTTTCTACCATCCTGCTCTGAAGTTTTGCAGCTTATTTGGCTTCTCCTACCTTAAAATTGAAGGAAGGCTGTTTAAAAATTACTGTTTTTCATAAGAAAATGGAGCAGTCTTCATAAGCCTATAAACACTTTCTAACTTAAGGAATCCCAATTTGTCACCTTAAAAAACCCACAGGAACTCTGAGTATAATGTTTAAAGGGTTTCTCAAAATTCTTTAAGTTTCTTTACAACTGTGTACTATCCTAAAAAATATCCAGCCAGACTTGTCTTAAATCCAGATGCATTAACCTTTCAAGTAATCTCTTTCTGTGCCCTTTTTTAATAGTTATGCTTTCTAAACACCGATCCAATTAACTGAAACGTATTTGCTGCAAAATCCATCATTTGCTGATCTGTTTTACCTTAAGTTGCCTATACAATCTCCAGTTCCACAATTAAATACCCATGGGGAAGTTAACCAAGCAGGGCATGAGCAATGTATCTGACTTGAATGTGTGGCCGCATATGTCCATGGCAATCCCCCACCACTGATGACCAAGGTCATGGTTCAACCTAGGCCTGGGCTCTGCCTGGACTCATCCTCCCAAATGACCCTCTGTAAAGCCTTAATGTCTCTGTCTGACAGGGAGCAGCTTTCTTCTTTACATGTCGGAAAAATGAGGAAGAAAACCCCAGTTGGGAACTGGGGTTGTTTAGCCTGGAGAAGAGGAGGCTGAGGGGAGACCTTATCGCTCTCTACAACTACCTGAAAGGAGGTTGTACTGAGGTGGGTGTTGGTCTCTTCTCCCATGTAGTTAGCGATAGGACGAGAGGAAATGGGCTCAAGCTGCGCCAGGGGAGGTTTAGGTTGGAAATTAGGAAAAATTTCTTTACGGAAAGGGTGGTCAAGAATTGGAACAGGCTGCCCAGAGAGGTGGTGGAGTCACCATCCCTGGAAGCGTTCAAAAAACGGGTAGATGTGGCACTTTGGGACATAGTTTAGTGTAGTCTACCCTTGATTGGCTTAGAGTAGACTTGGTAGTGTGGGTTAATGGTTGGACTGGATGATCTTAAAGGTCTTTTCCAACCTAAACGATTCTATGATTCTATGAAAAGCAAAAGAAGCCGTTGAAGCATAGGGATAACCAGCCAGTTTTCAAAGGACAGCACACCTCCCTCTAAAGTGCAGAGACAGATCTGCCAGGATTTGTCCATCTAAAAGGTCATTAACCACCCCGGCCTGCATGTTTAAACCTATGGTGGATAGCAGCACTGCCAGACTTACAAAGTGAATGATGATGATAGCTGTTGAAGAGTGTGCATTTTTGCAGTGTCTAAGCACAGTACAATTTAGCGCACGTATTTCTCTAATTGTAACATTATGCAAAAATTCACCACATTCAATCACCCGCAGAAACCTATTGCAACTAGTGCAGCAAGGCAAAAAGGAGAGAAGGGGCACCAGGAAGGCCAGGGAGTCCTAATACAGATATGTGAGCACTAACAAAGCCTGCCAGACCCTGGTACTGCTGACAGAACACCCTCCTCTCAGGCATCGTGTTGTCTTTTTTTCATCAGTTGGACACTTTCCTTCTGCTACAGATGGAATCTCTTCTTGGAAGCAAACCTTCCGCAGGTTTTTGAGGAAGCAATGTTTTATAGTTTTAATAACAG
Source organism: Pelecanus crispus (assembly GCF_030463565.1). Classification (NCBI taxonomy): domain Eukaryota; kingdom Metazoa; phylum Chordata; class Aves; order Pelecaniformes; family Pelecanidae; genus Pelecanus; species Pelecanus crispus. The sequence goes on from NC_134645.1 coordinate 57,148,273, forward strand.
GAGCAGTCAGGTAGTACAACATTGGGTCCTACAGGATGACATGTAGGTAAGATCACTGGAAGTGGAACAAATTATTTCTGGGGATATGGTGCTCCAGCAGTCAAAGCCAGGTGCTTGGTGGGTTTTGGTTGAATTTTCATACAAGTGAAGAGGTTGCACTTTCAATTTGGTCTGAGGGGTTGTGACAGAGAGCTCTCATTCCATTTCAAAGAGAAATACTACAGGCACTGTAGCATTATGGGAATTTCCAAAATACTGGCTGAAGAACAAATGCTACCAATACCAGTAATGACAAAGTACTCATGGTTACACTAGCCAATATATTTCTTCATCATAGTTACAGACAGTTATGCTGTGGGATTTCAGCACATGAAAAGGGCATTAAAAGAGAGATGGCTAATGGAACAGAATAATAGAAAGTAACTGCAGAATTATCACGAATTGATCCAGCTTACATTTAAAATCAAAGAATAAATAGGAGTAGATCTTTAGCTAAGGGTTTGGATTTCAGAAAAGCAAATATAGACAAGCTAAGGAAGCTGATTAGTAAAATCACTTGGACTGAGATTATACAGCAGCTTGACTGTGGAAGGAGAAATTTTCTACTGTCTGAAGAGCTAAAAGTAACAGAAATCTTTACTCTCAACCAGAAGAAAAACTTATAGAAATGGATTCCACACTTATGTAAATAAATATCCACCTTTAGAAGGATATTAACAAAATATATTATACCCTTAAAAAGGATATAAGCAAAGGATATAAGCAAAAAGCTTACAAGAGCTAGAAAGGCAAAAGGACAGACCAGTAAGTAAAGCTAGATTTCACAGGTTAAGACATACAACGGTAAAAAACCGGAACTGCCAAAAATTGATCTGAGCTAGATCCTGCAAGGGATACAAAACCAAACAACAAAATGCCCTTTGGAAATATACAGTAGAAGAAAACAAGGAAAAGTTTGCCTGCTGGTCCTGATGATTTGGTAACCTGTAGATTAAAGATCATCTAGGTGTGATCCCAAAACTAAAGGAACAATTTACCCAGATTTTCAATAAGGATGAATGCACTGACAGCAAAGGCAAAGGCAATATATAGAATGGGAATGAGGATATGGAAGTTAAAGCTAGTCCCCCGGACAAGAGAGCAAAACTTAAGGAGGGTTGCAAATGAGTATGGGAAGGGAGGAAGTGGGAGTAGTCTCTACACCGGAAATAAGGTCTGGTACATGATGTAGGTGTATTTGTGAGCTATTTATAGGAAACCCCCTAAATCAAATGTGGTACTTTCTAAATGGAAATTACTTACAAGGAGAAGGGAAGGGGGACACAAAATCAGAAAACTTCTCAAAAAATGATCCAAATAAATATCAGCCCTAGTATTTGACTTCAGTAGTATGGCTTTACAACAGCTTTGGAAGTAAAGGAGAACAAATTACAAGATTGTGGAGATAAACACAAAGTGTCTTGCTAATACCCTAAACTCAGTAGAAATTACCTACTGAGTATCTTCCACTAGTTTTCTTACCACTCCTGGCTCTGCTCAAGTCCAACTAGTTCCATGAAAAGCCCAGAAACAAGGAGAGCACAGGAAGCAAAAGCATGTAACCATGTCAAGTATGTATTTTCTGGTTGTATTTATACAGTAAAAACATACTCTACAATCACTTAGCCTTTCTTTTTCCATTTCAATCATTTCCATTTCATTTTCTATTGTCCTACAGACTGTCTCATTCTCTGACTAGCTGGGCAGAATTTTTTAACTTCTTCTGGTTTCAGTTCATTTTTCTTGAAAACAGATGACAAAATTCCTGACTGCTGTATTTCAGGGGAGGGCTTATCAGGACATTGCCATTGGTATTTAAACTTCCCTAACTGTGAAATATCTTTCCCAAAGAATCCTAGGGGTATGTTTTCCTATCTCTGTCTCTCTTACGTGTGTCTTGCCACTTGTCATTGACAAGTACATTCAAATCTATCTCAGTCACTTCTCCCTTATCAGCTTATAGTGGAAGTTTATATCAGAGACTTTCTTGTCCTAAAGGAGTTTTTAAATGTCCTGTGGTCAAATATTTTTCAGCTACATCTACCATCCTTCTTCCATCCTTTCCTACTGATATTCTTATACTGTTCTGTGTGATGGTGCTTCCCAATTCTGTCAGTGCTGCCCTCATCCTGTTTGTGTAAAGGTCATTAATGGAAACTAACAAGGTCAGATCTTCTAGAAACCTCCTGCTACTTCATCTTTAAAAGTAGCTATTATTTCACCTACAGCCAGTTCCTGGCTGTGCTCTAGCTCCCTATGGTAATTTTCGTATCTCCAATCTGAGTGTGGTACTGAAATCTAAAATAAATGTCAATCAAAAGTGGTGTGGAGCACCTAAACTCTTACTGAAACTGTCAGACAATTTTTGGCCTTCATCAGGATTTGTCTCCATATCTGTTTCCAGCCCATATGAAATGTCTATCATGCAAACTAATAAATGCTTTTGTAGCCAGAGGGGGACTGAGGAAGCTGTTTAAAATATAGATACCTGGCTGTTTTGCAAAGAAAGAAACAATCTTCTACCCCAAGAGCAGTACACCATCGTAAAGGTTGCAGAGATATAACAGAGCATATACAGGCCAGCACTTAAAGACAGAAAAAAAATTCAGGGATTTTCACTAAAGTATTTTTCTGTTGCTTTTTATGTCACAGTCTCCTGAAAATGTTACTGCTTTCAGAAAAGGAAACAGAAATGCCTGGAGAAAAGTTACTTGTTTGTCACACATGACAGGAGTCTCTCTGGCAATATGCCTGGATAGAGGCCTGAGCATCCCCGTCTGACCTCAGCTGACCCTGCTTTGAGCATGTGGGTTGGACTAGAGCCCTCCTGATGCCTCTTCCAATCTGAATTATCCAATGGTCCTGTGAGGCTAAGATGCCTCTGTGCTGCCCTGTAGCACAAGCAGAAAGGCTAAGCTTACACAGCAGGGGTGTGCCTGCTGCCCAAGTGCACAAGGTGAGCCCTCTCTCAGGCACTCCTGTCTAATTTCTGTCCCACCTCTCCAGGGAAGGATACCTACCAGGTTTTTAAGGGGCTCTATCACAGCCCTGTGAGATCCAACTATAGTGCTCTGCAGAGACTGTAAGTTACACAAAGTGAGCAGCAAGAACTGTGACACCATGCAAAGCTGGCCTCTATCAGACACCTACTCTCTGAGTACAGCGCAGTAACCAGGGAAAAGCAACCTTCAGGCTATTCTGACTACCATGCAGTCCCCTGGCAGGACAAAAAATACAGACATGTAAAAGTAACTTGCATTCATTCTTCTCACTGCAGACATGTGCTCCCACATGAGCACAGAAAGGGGGATGAGGAACTGCACACTGCTTGTCTCCTTCCTGAAACTGCCCTGCCTCCTCTGCTTTAGAAAGCAAGAAAAACAAATAAAGAAACCAAGTAAACTCCAGAACACAACCCTGCTGACCCCCAGGGATAATGTGCTACAACAGGATAAACCTGAAAGGATTGTTGCCAGAGTGTGGTTCCCTGCCCACTGCTTCTCCAGGTCTGCTGTGAGTGACCCAATGAGATGGTGAGAAGAGAAAACTCCACTTGGGTCAGTGCAGCTCCCCTCCAGTGAGTAGCTTTATGCCTGAAGCATCCCCTAACAATCCACTGGTGTATACTCTCCAGGCACTGAAAGAAAGCTGAAGAAATACTACAATACGTCCAAAAGGTTCAAAAAAGTGCTTTCTGAAAGAGCCAGTAAATTCTGCCTCCTGCCTTAAAGAAAACTTCAGTGCATGTATTCAACAAGAGCTTTCTGGGCCCCATTTGCAAGAGTTGGGTGGTCTCCAAGATTGATAAAGTCCCAAGGCTATGTCCAAAGAGTCAAGAAAGAAACAAAAGCCAAGACCTTTCTGATAAAGAAAGAGAACACTGGCTGAGTGTGTGTTATGGGATCTGACCCTTGCCAGAGCAAGTGTTTGTTTCTCTGTTGAGGGTGGGCTGGAGCATGGGCAAGACTTGTTCTCCTAGACCATGACAAAGAAAAGGGTAACATGCTTCTTAACTGAACAGGAAGAAATATTTAAAGCCAGCTATTTTTCCAATGAGATGTGGCTTCCACCATGTTGAAAACTTCCTTAAGAAAATTCTAATTTTGATTTATTATTTGTATTTTCTACCAGAAGACCTAAATCAAACAACTTGTCTGCATGGCTTCAGCATTAAATTCTGTGTCTTTTTCAGCTGTTAAGTGCTTCATGGGTGCTGCTGTTGGGTACTTCATGACCCCATGGTCTCTGGATGTACGGCCTAAACTATATATCTGATGACACACTGTGATAGAAAAGCCAGGAGCACTCACTGCTCCAAAATAGTTCAGCTCATGATTTCAGGAACACTCTTGTGATAAGCATTTCTACTTCACCTGTTAATACGCTCAAAGGTAAAAACCAAAACCCAAAATACTGAAACTTCCCTCCAGGTAAAAATTCTGTTTTCCCATCATCTCTACCTTTAGTTGGAAAAGCAGAAAATGAAAGTGAAAACATCTCTGCAAAAGGCCTCTCACTTTGGCACAAAGGCAGGATTAAACGCAGGTTCATTTTGCGCTTATTTTATTCTTCCAAAAGAAATGCTATGGAACTAGGCAAGACCCTCCAGGTTCCTTTACCCAGTGGGGTTTCTCACTGACCCAGTCAAGCCAACACCTGCAGCCTTTGGGACAGCAGGGTTGGCCATGAGTGGTGGCACCTGTTGGGATGCCTTAAAGCTTACCAGCTGTTTAAAAAAGAAATATCAGGTAAAAAAATGAATTAGCTTGGGACCGTGCCAGCAGCCCAGAGCTCACTTCCGCCCCCTTTGATTAAACTGTCAAAATATATTCTTTCAACATATAGTGTGCCGATAGCGTGGTGTTTGTCTATGGCTCAGTGGCACTGGCAGGAAAGTCTTTAGCTGTCTGCAAAACAAATACTCAGACAAAATCACAAAGCAATAGCAAGTGAGACCAAAGTCACAAACCCCTCTTTTTTGATCTATAGCTCTACAGTACTCACAAAAGTGTGCCAGGAACCAGGCTATAAACCAGAGGCCTATGTTAGTGATGACACCTTGGGGACAAGAATCATTCCCCTCTTGCCAGCAATAGGGTAAATTTGTGCCACTGTTTCCCACAGAGGGTTATTCCTATTTATCCCACTATTCATCAGAAGACAGTCAGGATCTTGCTGTGCCCTTGATGTCCTGCCCTCCTCACTAAGTGTACTGTGGCTATTCTCATTGACAGAAATTGTTTCTTGATGCACAATAAAAAGAAATTGAGTTAGAAGTACCTTTCTGACCCCTTACATACCCACACCCTCTCCCCAGCCAAGGAAGTGCCCGGGCTGGCGTCGGCGCGCACAGCTGTGCCGCGGGCAGTCTCCCTGTATCACAGAGCCACCGGGCTCAGTACAGTGGCTGAAACCACAGGTCAGGCTGGATTAGCTGAAGTGGAGCCCAGCCAGAACACAAAGGCTAAAACTAAGCTTGTAGGAAAATGTCATTGGATCTTTAATTATTAAAGGTAAGCAGCGTCTTGATCCCTTGTTGTTATGAAAAGCGGTTCATACACATGCATGCAGAGATGGTGGTTATACCTCTGTGCAAAGTTCAATCGTATTCACAATAAATTTTAAAACAGTGTCAGCTACTCACAGTCGTTCCCCTCCTGGAGCCCCTTATTGTGTCAAGTTATCAGATTTAGAGAGGACATTTGGCAATTATATTCCAAATTCAATCCTTATTTCTTTTTAAAATTTACAAGCTTACCTTAACATAAAAATATTCCCTTTAGGGGCTTTTTTGCAGAATTAGAAACATAAAAAAATATTTTATAGCTGCAGGAAGGCATGCTTTCTGAGATGACACTGGGTTATGTAAAGGGATTATTCAAATACAGTGGCAATCTCTTTCAAATAACTGGAAGGTTACATACATACAAGATCCTAAGATTGCTTAATCTCTCTGGAGTAAAGAGATATCACCACCTTCCTGAAACCCACTGCTCCCCTTCAGCCTTTTCAGCAGCGTGCAGCTGAGGGGTGGAGGAAGCTGTGAGTGAAGAGAGCGGGCAGCAAAAGCAGGAGTAATCTTTCATTTTTACGCTGAACTACGTCCCCCAAAACATGGAATAGTGTGGGATCATATGGGTCAGTAAAGATACACAACATACAGGTGGGAGAAAAGTGGAATATAGTTAGCCATGACCTGCAGTCTGCAATCAGTTGCTCTTTCCAAGTGATTTCTATTCCTGTAAAATGAGGGCAGGAGACATCGTGCCCACGTGGGTGTGCATTAGCTTCACCTCCTCGGTGTGCAGATGACCCAGAGGAACTCCGTGCACTGGTGGAGAAGCTCACATGCTCTAAGCTGGTCACTCACATTTGTATTCACAAGACGCTATTCCCACTTACTTGTTCTCTGAAATTTTATCTAGGAAATCAAATGTTACTGTTGCCAAATGAAGTACATTGAAGTAAGCAGACTGCCATGGTCCTTCCAAGCAAAAAGAAGTAATTCACCTTCAGGGAGCTTTTGCCTTGTTCCATCTGTTTGCTGAAACATTTCACATTACTGCAGCCATTTGCTGTTTCAGGCCTTAGTTTTGTTTTCCAAGCTGGGAAATGGCAGAAAGGTAAATGTCTATAACATTTTCTGGCATGAAAGGACTCGGCAACAGTGGGAACGTGTTGAAAGGATATCTCATTTTTTTTGTTTGTTTATTTGTTTTTTTATCGTTTGCAATCTCTTCTTTAAAAAAAAAAAAAAAGCTAAAAAATTTCCTCCTAGCACACTTGCTGTCTCTGCTGAGAACTGGAGGATTCAAAGACATTTTCTGGACCTTAAGCTTTTCCTTCAGTATTAGAGCATATGTTATATACAGTTTTTTGTCCCCCTTCTGCTGTGGGAGCCACCCAGATCAAAACATTGCACTGAATCTAAGGAATGAGACGCCATGAATGAGCTCTGTAGCCAGGAAAAAGGAAAGCTCAGCTCTCCAGGTGGAGAATTCAGAAGTTTCACAGTATGTCCTAGGAGACTCTCTGCTTTCCGACCTCAAACCTTCAGACTTTGAAACCTTCAAAACTGAACTGGGATTTCGGTGTAGAGCAGAGAGCATGTATTGGCCTTGGGAGGAAAATAAACTGGGTACAATTGTTGATATCTGCTACCTGGGTCTACAGCATGGCGTTTCCATCAGCTGAGCCAAACAGCTAGAACTAACAAACAAGTTTTTGACCTTTTACCATCTCTGTTCATTACTGCCAATAGTCCTAGGTTGGTATCATATTGCTATGCTGCTAGCTGGAATGGTGGAAACATGTTTGCCCCAGTCCAAACTCAAGCGGTAGCAGATCAGTTAGGTGAGTCACAAGTTTCACTTGTGGCCACATTGGAGACACAATATTAGAATACCAGAGATGAAATATTTGGAAATTCCACTTCATTTTACCCTGTGAATATCAAGACTGGGTGAAACATTAAGGTAGGGTTGTTATAGCAACAGGATAGTTATCTCAAAAAACCCCTGCAGTCTGGTTTCTGCACAGATTGCTTCAACAAGGCAAGGCTGGAGGGGTGAGGTAGTGTCTTCCATTAAAATAACTCATGCAATGGGAAAAAGAAAACAAACAAGCTTTTGGACATATCAGCCTTCTTGAAGAACCATTTATGCTCTTGAAAGTTTGTCTGCTTTATCCAATTATTTCAGTTGCCCTCAGAAGAATTTCATATCAAACTCTTCTTACTTATGTCTTTTGTCTGTCCTGGCTACAATACTCCTGTGACAGACAGACTGCCACACTGAGATGTATAACTGCTTTAGCATCTCCAATACAGCTCAGTAGAAATACAATAACATCGTCACAATAATTTCCAAGATTGAAGTGTTTCCAGCAAAAAAACCCTGAAAAATACCACCAAATCTATTTTCCCCATAGTTATTTCATGTATGAAGTGGTGCTGGAAAATCCTGTAGCAGGAGCTTTAGGTGGGGAGAGAGCTATATGGTCTGGAGGGAGATATGAAGAAAGAAAGATGGACAAGACAGGGAAGGAAAAGAAGAAAGATACCAAGTAGGAACTAAGGATAAAATCATGAAACAAAAAAAATAAATTAGAAAAAATGTAATGTCCAGCTGCTAAAGTAGGAAGAAGTCAAGTCACTGATGTAGGCACAAAGTCAAGAAATGTGGAAAGCAAGGAATGCCTCTTCCACGCACAGTGCTGCCCCACTGCAGGACTGATACTGCTGCTTCCATGACATTCAGCAGACCTGTTAAATATAAAAGCTGAATTTGACATGTTTGTGAACTGCACCATACCAGTGTACCCGTTGCCCACAGAGAAACCTCAAATTCTTCAAGATCATATCTAAGTTTATAGCCCTTGCAGAAGTAACTCAATAATTTTTCTGACGCTTTTGCATTCCTACATGTTAGATATTTGTTTTCCCCAATGCCAACAAAGGGTTCGTCTACTTTGTTGAGCAAGTACACCAGGAAACCCTGAGAGACCAGTTAAACCCTGACAGAAAACCTGACCAGAGTCCAGAACCGACCAGTGCAGGGGAAGAAAATCCCAGTAGCCACCAGCAGCAGAACCTGGCGAGGAGGAAACTCCCCAGCTGGGCACAAATGAGATTCAGTTTTTGCACAGCAGAGCTGTATGATGCACACATGCACTCACAATGAGAAAGTGAGCCTCTGAGTGTTCACAGGCAGCATTATCCACATTTCTGCCAAGCACAGCTGCCTCTAGACATAGGGCCATGCCAGGGGAGCAATGCATCCTCCTACACCCCTGCAGCTCTGCATCTCAGCGTTGCTCCCTCCATATCCCAGATGGCCACCCCAGGAGAAGAGGTTGTGTGGCCATACGTGGCTTGCAAAGGAGGGCCTGTGCTGGCTGTACTGGCTGCACTGGGAGCTGGGGTGGGAGCGATGGGTTAGAGAAGGAGAGTAGCAAAAGTCAGAGCCATGCTGGCTGCTGAGATTAGATCTTCCCTGGAAAGCATTTCAAATGCCCTGGCCATGGCAGCTGGACTATGAATTTTGGCAGAGGCATCCAGTAAAGGCTGTGGTAAGTGATGACTGATTAGGAACTAAGTTAGCTTAGAGTATAGAACTATAGATGCCAGAAAGTCTCAAAAAATCTCTGGATGGGGAAAAAAGTGCAGGAGATGCTTTGTGAGGAACAAGAGCCTGAGGTGATCATTGTGGACCCGGGGTTAACCTGAGAAGGCTGTGCAACACTAGTGCCAAACTGGTACGGGACCCCACTAGCAGGATTAAACAGAGACTTTGAGTTTTCAGAGCTCTTCAGCAGGTCACTTCTCCTTACTTCACATCAGCAGAGCAGATGTCTGAGGCTGCACACGAGTCAGGCAGGCATTTTTCAGACTCTTCCATGAACAAAGGGATAATGGGCCCATTTTCTCTCAGTGCTTGTTCTGTTGTTTGAAAACTACAGCATTTAAGGCAATGGCATGAAGTCTTACTTAGCAGCAAAATGGAAAAGGTACAAATTTCTCTCCATCATGTCCTGAAAAGCCACCTTTAGTTTAAACAGAGGGGACAGTGCTTCAAGGGATGAAAGCTCAGTAAATCATTCGTGTGCTCTTCCCTGCCCTGCCACTGGTTTTCTGTGTGACATCTTTTTGCTGGTCCAAAGTTTTCCGCACCTGCTGACCTGGGATACATTCGAGCAGATTGATCTCACCGCTCCTGGTTTTGGTGTGTGCTATCCTTAAATTAAAGGATGTCTCAGTTTGCACATCAGCTATCATTTTGCAGATGGCTGTGGATTAACTGCTAAACAAGATGGATGAAACAGCAGAAAGCATTACTTTGCATCCATCTTGGAGAGAATCATAATGGAAGGCACAAAATACAGTATATCAGGCACACCACCATCGTTTTCCTTCTCCAGGACCACAGTTTGCCAACATCTCTGCATGAGCAAGTGCTGTCAGTTTAGAGAACATACATAGAAATACTGTTTTCTGCATCCCTGTTTTAAAGAAACTCTTACCCTTCTGTGGTCAGCAGCTTCCTGTCCCGACGTTTACAGCAAAAACATGCTTTTTCCAAGCTTTCTGAAATGACTTTATGGTGCAATGCAGAGCAGACAAGCATAATGCTGTTGGTACAGGTGCAAAACAGGAGCAAATGGACCCATTATGACCCTTCAGCCCTTTGCTTCCTTTTACTTAAGTGGCGCACACATTAAGTATGAAAACAAAGGATTGCGGCTATTCTGTTTCAATTTTATTTAGTATTAAGTGTGTATTTAAGGCAAACCCTTGGGCTGTTAAAACATCTTCGGACAGAGATGCTTTAATAACTGAGGACAGATTTGAACAAGCCATTAAATGACTGAACTAAAAATTGTATGATTAAAAGGAAAAAGACATAGATTTATTTCTAATTTTAATAAAAACATAGTGCTTCTCATGGCTGTCTTTAAGCCTCAAAAGGCAAGCTTTTGCTTCCCGATCATCTTGTTTGTACCACCAAAATGTGACTCCAACTTTATATGTACGCACTGCTTATGCATGGGCTTCTTCAGCAGCCTTATTGATATTCACAGGTGTGGTCTTTTATTCCACACTGAGCTTGTGCACTTCAGGACGTGAAGCATTTCTGTGGTGTAACAGGACTTTTTAATAAGTGACAGACTCTATAAAAAACATGCTTAACCATACTGTCCAAAATATTTATTACATGTTCAATTTGGCATTATTTTTAACAGACTTTGAGGTGATTTTGTGTTATTATCAGGGTGTTTTAGAATCATAAGAATAGCACATTTAAATGGTAAATAGTTGCGTCAGTTTATCTAGTACCTAAATTTGCAATCTAAGCTTTTTTCCTGGAGGAATAAGAGGATTACAAATATTTTTTAGTATGAATTTAATTTATCAAATTTCTTTTATTTCTAGACCTTCCTGTTACTATCATCACCTTCCAAATATAAGTAGATGCAGCAGTTAACATTTCTGACTATATATAATACCTGGAAATCAGCAATTAACCAAGGTGTTTTTTCTTAATTAGAGATGTAAAAATGATGTGTTTTAAAGTGTGATGTTAGTCATCTATGTGACCTTAGAAAAGCAAGATCGCAGTCTAATTCTGCATTCCTGTGAAGTCTCCCAGCAAAACGAATTGCATGGAGTGCCAAGATCAAAGCTTATCTGAAAGTATTTAAGATTACAAAGATGCCAAGTTCATCCACATCTCCCCTAAAGCAGTTTCCACCAAAAAAAAATGCCTTTTTTGAGAGTGGAAATATAGCCAGATGGCTTATTCCTGGAGTGAAAAATATTTCTATAGCTTTAAACAATATCAGGAGATATGACTATCTTGCTGCCAGCTCTGTGGGCACTTTAACAACCCTGGTAATGATGCATTACCGCATGCCGGAGGCTGGTGTTGACTTTGGACGGCTAATCTTAGTCTGCAAAGGGAAATGCAATCTATCTTGCTTGGCATCCAGCAGAAAGATGCTGAACTCAGAGGGAGGGTACCAAGGCTTCAGTCTAGGGGTTGAATACATCCCAAGGTAGTTAAGGGAGGCGAGTGGCCTGGAAATACCCAGGGGTACAGACTTCGGCCCTGAACAGTTTCTTGATAAACTACTGAACACTCTAAAGCTCTACAGCAACCCTGCTTTATGGGCTCTTCAGGTAGCCACCCCTTCATACAATAATCTTTCTTCTCCTGCTCCTGCCCCTCTTCCCATTTTCTCTTGCCAATCACTTGCTTCTTTCTTGGAAGTAGTAGATTCTTTTCTCTGATTTGAATGTTGAACTGTTTACCTGCCTACAGCTGTTTTTTAGAAAGGAGAATTGCTATATTTTAATTGGAGGTAAATTCCCAGGCTTTGACTACATACAGCACTCTGAATTTTACATAGGCAGTAAAAATGAAAACAGTAGGTCTTTTTGGAGTTGCAAATGTGGAAAGAAAAGGTTAGGATGCCTACCTGATCAGAGCTCTTAAAATGCAGCCAAACCAAATTTCTTATTGGGCTACCCGACTGGAGAGCAAGAACAACAAAGCATTTTCACCTAGCATTGAGATATCCAAGAGACTAGTATGTTACTGAAAAGGTTAGAAGGAGAGGTTTTCCCCTTCCTGCACTGGAGAACATCAGAATAGATGGATATTCAATATAGAAGTTTGTCTTGATCACTGTGGTTATTAACCATAGTTGTTCATGAAAAATCTGTGTCCTGAAGCATGAGACACATATTTCCCATTAAATTTTAACTCAGTCATGTAAGTCTGGGGGGAAGCAAAACCCCTTTTGTTGATTAATGACATTGTGGTATACAGTTCTGCCATTACCTTGGCAGTGCGTTTTCACACTTCTTGTCAGAAGTAGAGGATCTAACATGGGAATCAAATAGTTTTGGTAAACTATTTAAAACTTTGGCTATAAAATAAGGGATATGGAAACTGAATCTTTTGTTTTAATAGTTTTAATGTTGCTATAAAAAGATGGAAGTGGCTTTTGAGTTTAGGTTGGACTAAAAAGTAGGCATTCACCCTCCCTCCCCCCCAACACAATGTAAAATGCAGAGTCCACTTAGTGCACTATCCCAACTGCAGCAGTGAAAGGTCGAAAATGTTAAAGGAAAATTTATAAGAAATAGGGCAAATAAGGCATGGACCTTACCGCTTTCGCTCTTCCAAGCCTCTATTGCAGAGTTTGTGTCCAGTCCTTTGTTTAGGATATAGCCGGTCAAGTAAGACACCAAAATTTTGCTGCTCTCGAGGTGTCACATCTGAACAGTAGCGCAGCTCAGCTTTGGAAGGCTCATCTTTGCAACTCTGTGCTGTTCGTCATTCCCTTATTGTCTGCCCAGCTCAGCATAGACAAACTGCAAATAAATAATGAGACAAAAAGGTGAATTCTGGGACCAAGAAATGCTTTATTTTCCAGAACTTGTGGATTTAATCCAACAGCGGGCTCTGAGGCTGCATGATCGTTGTGCTTTCTTGAAACAGCAACACACAGTTCTTCACTTCCTGCTGGATTTATTGCCTGCAAATATGAGCCTGTGTGTAGGTCTTGTCATCTGATACATTTGTTTTAGTAGCCAGTATAATATGAATTGACTACTAGAAAATGCATATTTGTTTCACAGCCAAGCTGCAATACAAAATATATTTCCAACTCCTTTATTCATTATTTTTTCCTGTTTATTAACATATAAGGCCAATACTATTATTCTTACTGAAGTCAATAGGATCACCTGGGCTAAGGAGCACATTAATTTACATGAGGTTATCACAACTGCAGCCTTTGTGACCAGCCTCAATTTAGGAGGGAGATTCCTGCAGCAGCCAGAGGATGAAGCAAGATGTGAAAGATGTGAAAGGAGAGGGTGATGCTGCGGGGGAGCACAGCAGCAGGAGGGGCAGCAAGCAGGGGGTGCTAAAGACTTGAAAATTAGTCCTCAGGTGCCTCCCTAGAGCCCCTCATCACTCAGACCTTACATGATCACTAGCTATGCTGGTCATTTTGACTTTAACTGCCTTTTGCTTCAGTATCCCAGCTGTAAATTGAGGACGCCAACAGCAGTCAATTCTGCATGGTTGTTATGACAACAAATATATGATGCATTCAAATGTTAAGGTGAGCGACCCAAGAAGTCCACGAGGAAAACTGTATTTCTGCACTTAGTCCAGTGCTTAAGCAGGGTGCAGGAAACAACAGAAGGAACATACTGACTGAGAGATTTCCTTTGGAAAATGGAGTTGGAGATTACAAAACTAAATCGGTCATCACAAATACAGACAAGGAGGCAGCTTTACACACCTATACTTCATCACAGTGTCTTAATTATTGTGACATTGTTCTTTAATTTCATGTCATGTTTTGGGCAAATTATGCATCTCTATTTCCATGGCTTCGCAGAGATTTAGCAGTGTATTGCGTATGTCTCAGCAAAACTAACCTTTAAAGGAACCATGGTTTTCAGACAAGACCTTAAGTACCCGCCTTGGGCTATTCAGAGCTTGGGAACAAACTGTTGCCCTTTGCAGGGACTGGTGCCCAGGGCAGCAGCATGCTCCAGCTAATCAGCAGTGCCAAGTGCACATTTAAATAATGCAGAAATTAGAGATAAGATGAAGGCAATAGGAACCTTCTAATGGCATGATTGCTTTAGCATGGGGAACCGATGCTGCTGAGGCTTGGTGGTGCTTGGACTAGCAATGAGTTCTTGATGTGGTGGTGAACCAGCAAATGGTGAGAGACAAACTGGCTGGCAGTTTGTGTAGAGTAGAGCCATTGTAGTTGCTGAGTGCATTAATGCCAAAGAAATTTTTGTTTCAAAAACTTTGACATGCACAAAAGCAGAAGGAAAAAACCACCAAATCACCTGTTGCTCAGTTCCTCTGAAGTTAAAAACCAGTAGCAAACTAAAGATTTTTAAATATATTGCACCAATGTCTCATTATCAAATCTCTGAAATTTATATGAATAACACTTTTACCTTCAAATATCAGACTACCTTTCTATTGGTTTCTGGATGGAGAGAGCACTCGGTAACACAGATTAGCCAAGGTGCTGCTACAGCTCCGAGACCCTGAGGCTGAGATTTAGAAAAGAAAGAGAATGAGCGCACGTGAAAATGAGTACACATGTGACAAAGAGATGTCTGTGGCTCTCATTTTTAAAGGCTACAGGTCTTATTTCTGGCCACAGCATTTTTGTGTTCTTTCCTGGCACACCCAGGGGTAGCCCTGACACATTGAAGTTACCTTAATTGCAGGAGGTACCTTGCACAAGAGAGAAATCTTTAAAAACTATTTGTGCAGAGTTTGTTCTTTCTGCAGAAAAGTACCTGTCTCAGCAATCAGGAAGGAGCTGTTGCAAGACACATTTAAAGACATTGTTCCTTTCTTTTTTTAGTGCCAGATATCTTTAACAAAATAGCAAATAACAGAAGGAAGCTCCTGCTTGATTTTTGTTTTCTCAGATGTCTCTGTTTTAAGAGAGCGGAGGAACCATTTTATCTCCAGGAGCCCTGGGCCCTGGCACATACGGGTGTCTAGTAAGTGTAGTTTAGTAACTGAGTGATGCAGGCCAAGTTATTGTCTTGGTTTGAACAAATGAATAGAGAAAAACAAAAATTAGTTATAAGGTATTTTTACCAAGGGAATTATTGCATAAAGTAAGGAATTACATCATCCATTAGCAACATGTAAAAAAAAAATATATAAAATATGGTTTTGTATATATACACATATTTATATTTAACAAGAGAAGTGTCATATATTTGGCAGAGAAATTAAGGTACTTTTTCTCCAATAAGAGAACCAAGCTCAAAGCCTGCAGGTAGTTTATTTTGTGTAGAGCTTACATACTGTTAAATGTAATGTGAGAGTAGAGCAGTCAAATTTCACAGGAGGAGTCCTAGCCAGGAGTTTTATTATTTGTTTACACTATAAATCCCTACATGAGTCTCTACAATTGGGACATGCAAATGCTGTAAAAATTTGCTAGAGTTTTAAATGCCTTGCTGAATGAAAATGAGAAAACCAACAGACAATCAAGCTCAACTTGTAAATGTGTCCTGTAAAATTGTTAATAAAAGCCTTTTCCTGACAAAGCAGAAGAAAAACGGTTCTCCCTGGTTTAGGTAATCCAAGGAGAATTCAATGGTGAAACTGAGCTCCAAGGATTCGCTTAGGGCCCTAAGTTAGCACAGCAGTAGGAAGAGAAAATCTTTGAATTGCAAATTCTGTTTGATGCACCTGAACTGTTGTCTTGATACATGGGTGACTGACACAGCTGCCACTGTGGTCAGCTGGGAGTGATGAGAGACCACGTCCTTCTCTGGCATTGCTATGGCAAGGGTCAGGGTGATCACTCACAGGGCAAGTGCTGAGAGCCAGGGAGCTCAGACAATTAGTTCTCTTTCTCAGAGGTGCTGGCATCATCCCTCAATGAACCCACAAAGCAAACTGACTGCAAGGATGCCCAACCTATTAAAATTCAAGCAGTTTTTAAAATCTCAGGTTCACCATATTCCCCTCTCTTACATTTTATTTCTATTCTATTTAACTTTTTCTCTCTTTCCTAGTCTTTCATTTGTGTTTTTCTTTTTCCAATTTCAAACTTAACAAAGACAGGTCAGTTAGGCCATGATACCTGATTAATGCAAATGCTCACTGAGAAAGACCTTGCTGCAGCCTGACAGAGAAGCTGTGATGGATTAACAGCTTATCTTTTGAAAAACTTCACTGAATCTGAAATAAAAGGAAGGGGAGAACATTTCCAAAGACATTTTAATTTTTTTAATTTGTCTATTTAACTTTCATCAGCATTTTAATATTATTTTTGACAGCAGAGGTGGGTGAGAGCTGGTTGGTGTCCCTGCAGCAGAAGGCCCAGCCCACAGAGTGTGCTCTGCAACAGCTTCAGCAGGACTCCATGAGCACCTTTGGGTCTGATCTTGCATTGATCAAGCTGATCCCTTGAGGCAAGAGGACAGGAATTTGAGTGCTATGTTTCTTTTTTCATTACCTTATTTTCTGGTCTAAAGAAGATCATCTAATCCTTTCCCACTTCTTCTGACAAACAGCGAAGTTTCCTTCTTTCTAAGTGTTTTATTCTGTTCCAGCTTTATGTACTTACCTATGGCAATTTGTAATATTGTGCATTTACACCGTGTGGTTTCAGTTCAATGAAATGCTTAAGTGTTTAACTGCTTTCCCATGCAGCAATACCTTAATATGCTAATAGCCAAGCACTTGTGTTAGAACTTCCTTCATTGAACACTATAAGCCCAATGAACCAACCCAGAAAAGTAATTTTTGCACAGTTAGGCAGTAAAATGCTTTTCACCATGCTATTAAAATAGAGCTAAAAAACAATAGTAAAGAATCATAATCAAATGACACTTTCTACAGGACTTCACTACACTGCTACAACTTGACAAAAATATTTTGTGTCATGAAAGATATTTTCGTATAGCAGGAAAGTAATTATATATTAGTTTATTTTGGAAATAACATACATTAATTCATCCAGAGACTGCATGATAGGTCTATATAAGCAGAATACTTTTTTTCCCTCAAGTTCTCCTCTTGTAAATAAGTCTCTGTGCCAAGTACAGCTCAGACAAGTAGCCTTGATTTCAACTGGTCTACTCACGTAAGTGAAAATTGCTGTCTTACATAGCACATAGATAAGGCTCTACTTGGAGCAGGTACGCCCCTAAGGGACTGCAGTCTGTGGATAAGTCCAAGCTGGAGCAGGGGCAAGGGGAGGAGTTCATTGCAATGTTAAACCCTATAACCTGGCCCAAAGGGTCCAGGGGCACAGACTGTAATGGATATACCTTTAAATCATTTTAACCTGGGATTTGAGTTGCATGTTATGAGAATTACTATAGCAGGAACCACCTGAGCCAATGGAGGAGAAACCTTACAAGAAGCAGTGCAAGTGCACTAGTGACCCAACTGGAGCTGGCTTTGGTGCCCAGCAACTCCACGCAATGCACCATCTCTCCTGTCCTGAGTGACCACCATAACGGATGGAGCCCAAAGTCATGGACTGGATGAACTCAATGGACATTTTACAAGCATGATCCATAGACTAAGGGAATGATATCTGCGTATTATACCAAAGGATGGGAAGGGGGGTGATGGTTAGTGAAGATGTATTGGATAGAGTGGGACCTGAGCATGATGTAAATGGTATGGAATAAGGGGTGGAGAATGTGCTGGTTTTGGCTGGGCTAGAGTTAATTTTCTTCATTGTAGCTACTATGGGGCTATATTTTGGATTTGTGCTGAAAACATTGTTGATAATACAGGGATGCTTTTGTTACTGCTGAGCAGTGCTTCCACAGAGTCAAGGCCTTGTCTGCCTCTCACCCCACCCCACCAGTGAGCAGGCTGGGGGTGCACAAGGAGTTGGGAGGGGACACAGCTGGGACAGCTGACCCCAACAGACCAAAGGGACATCCCACACCATGTAACATCATGCATAGCATATAAAGCTGGGGGAAGAAGAAGGAAGAGTGGGGGGACATTTGGAGTGATGGTGTTTGTCTTTCCAAGTAACTGTTACGTGTGATGGAGCCCTGCTGTCCTGGAGATGGCTGAACACCTGCCTGCCGATGGGAAGTAGTGAAGGAATTCCTTGTTTGGCTTTGCTTGCGTGTACGGTTTTGTCTTTGCCTATTAAACTGTCCTTATCTCAACCCATGAGTTTTCTCACTTTTACTCTTCTGATTCCCTCCCTCACCAGTGGGGAATGAGCAAGTGGCTGTGTGGTGCTTAGCTGCCAGCTGGGGTTAAATCATGACAGAGATGTGGAGGAAATGATGATGATCACTTTCCTGACAGGCAATAACTTCTTGTTAGTAAAGCCATCAGAATCATCAGGTAAATATGTCGTTCAGTACATAAAGTAATTTCAGGCACGCATATTATTTATTCAATTGCCTGTAACAAGTTGGGTTTGTTTTAAGCCTATTGTATCAGTCAGTACTTTGGAAATACTGATTACATTTTTTTTTCTGAAAAATAGATCTTACCTCTGTCATGCTGACACTTTTTTGACACTATTTTTCAAGTTATTGTAAAATCCCCTGAAGTCTCTACACACTCCGAAGGTGATTACCTAAAAAGCCATTTCATATAATCAAGTGTCTTCTTCTCTTCATTTACATAAACTATTTTCTTTACTTCCCAGGGAATATAGCTGTGTGAGTAAAGGCCTAACATCAATAAAGTATTATTATGCAAATAGTGATCGAAAACTGTCTGGTCAACCTATCATTTTATTCAAGTCCTGAAACTTAACGTTCCACACAGCACAACGGTCTGAATTCCAAGGGAGTGAATTTATTCATAATGAGATAATCGTTTAGCAGCAGAGAACATAACTTTTCTTTTTTTTCTGAAATTGAGCTGAAAATTACATTATTTCTGAACTGAAACCCTGTATGTTGTGTTTCAGCATAGAGCAAATGTTTTATAGCTCTATGATATGGTAATATTTTCTCTTTGAGAGAGATTAGCATGCAGCTTACAATAAGCAAGCAGGGTCAAAATACATTCAAAATTAAAAAGAATCTCCTTTTCCATTGTAATTTATGGAATAGCCTGACTTCTGAGAGCCCACCAGCTTGTTCTTCTCTGTCACATATTCTTTAGGAAACTGCTTCACTGCAGGAGTTTTGTAATGATAAATTTTAACTCTGAAATTTCAAAATGCCTTAAAGTTTTCATTAAAATTTAGAAGACTGCCAGTACCATCATTTCAGCTTGGAATGGCCAAAAGCAGAAACTGTTTTTGAAGGGTACTATGAAATTTATTTTCTTCTATTCTAAAACTCCAGGTATTCTCATCTTTATCGAGAGGACTTCAATGAAAAGTCATTCTTCTTTCCTAAATATAAACCCAAAACATTTAAGAGCACAGAGGAAATTCAGCCCTGAGCCCTCTTGCTCAGTGATGAGATATATGGTTTGTATTTTTCTAATATTCTCAGCATGAATTAGCTAGAATCAGTTAAAGATGGTGATCAGTGAAATATTGCTCTCTACTTGGCATTGGAGAGATTTAGGATGTGGAAATTAGAATGCAGCAGACATTCAGAATGAAAAAAAAACCCAACCCCCCCAAAAAAGGAAACCAACCAAATCCCACAGTTCTGTATTTCAAACTCCCAAACCCACACAGAAAGAAAAGCACCCACAGGGAAATCACCCAAAGTCACATTATCTTGGTTTTATCTGGTGAGGTGACACTGAGCAGATAATTGTTCTCTGTCTCCAGCACACTTCCTCTGTGTTTTCTCTTTCTAAATTGTCCCTTCTTTAGTCAGTGTCTCTTACTATACGCCCCCCAAATAACATCCCCTACCTTCCCTGGCAACTTCCTTCACAGAATAAAAATAGCTTGTAATGAAATACTAAACCAAATAGTGCTTAAAGCATTTTGGGCCTCACAGGACGTGAAATGACTCTCCTCTCACTGGTATGAGTGATGCATAAGAAGTCAATAGCACTCCACCAAAGCAAAACAGATACCATAGAAGACACAGGCTTACAGTGTTCCCCCTTATCCTGCTTTTGCTGTTCATCAGCTAGTGATACACCACCACCACATCCCCCCCATTTCTCTGCAACCCTCTCAAGAGGGACATAAATCTAAAGGCTCTCTTGACAGGTCCTACTAGCTTTTCTTCAAAAGAGTTGCAGAAGAGTTGGGCATTTTGGGTAGTTCTTGCCTGATTTATTAGAAGCAAGAATTTCAAAGAGTTTGATTTTTTTCTTACACCGAACTTTCTTTAAAGGGTGCAAAAGCATATGCTCTCATTTGTTCCCTTTTCCAAGCAAAGCAGCTGAATTCACTCACAGTCCACTCACTTGAAGCAAAAAGCCAGGTTCTTTTTGGAGCTCTTTATCTTGTTTTAAAGCCAATTGTTTGCTGCTGCCAACTCGTAATTGCACAGAAAGGTTGATGCCTGTGAGTGTGAAAGGAGGTTTTCTATCATTATGTCTAATGGCTGTTCTGCTCTGTTGGTGATTATTCATTTACCTCTGATGTTTGCGGCTCTTGGCGGCAGTTACTAGAAGACTTGCAGCAGTTCGGCGTTATTTCCTATGTGTCTTTCACAGAATCATTTGTTTTCTGTTCCAAGAAAACATCAACATCTTAATGCAATTTATTCCTCTGACTAATGAGAGAAGTAAACCCACCCATTTTTCTAGTTTACACTCATTTTATTCAATAAGCTACAGTCGTAGGTATTCAAGAACATTTGAATTGATAACACACCTTGAAATTTTAACCCCCATGTGGAAAAGAAAGCATTTTTGTCTGATCAGTGTTACTTTTTCCTACTACTTGCTACAGGAAACAGAGATATTAGGGAGCAAGATTTTTGCAATAATCAAATAAGTTTGGCAAAGTGATATTTTGTCTCTGTGTGCTCGCTGTGACCCATGAGGAGGCAGCTGGCTTTTGTCTGCCATGAGCAATGGGTTTATCATTGGGGAATATAAATTACGATACCCTCTTTATGAATCCCAAGATTGTGCCCAAAACACTATCATCCACTTCAGAGACTAAAATTCACATTCCCTAACTAGTCTATTTTGAAAGTCTATTTAGTCAAATAGTCTTTTTCTATAAAGACTGTAGAATTAAATGATTACTTAGTAAATGTGAAACAGGCCAAAATGGGTCTTGGTATTTACTGAGGCAGTGCCATGGCCATGAGTGGAGAGAGATGTATTTACAGAATACACATTTGATAAAATCAGGACTGGTGAAAAGTATGAGATTGCATTTTAGCTGACACCGTGACACCCTAAATACTTGGATAATGGTCTGCAGCCGTAAGAGGCACCCATTCCCCTACCTTTGGTTTTAGCAGACAGTTTTACACTTAAGAAGAAGTTAATTTCTTTAAGCCTTAAAGATAAAGCTTTTTGGTTGAATTTTCAGCTAGAACTTAGCTGTCTCTTACTGAATAAGTAATGTTTCAATACATCTTAATCAGAGTATATGTCCTTCAGAGACTGAAGGTCTTGTGAAGTTTCACCTGTAGCCCATTTGTAACGTCAGTTTGATGAAGTTCAGCACTTGTTTGGTACCATCAAAATTGCAGACTCATTTTGTCGTCATCTCCCTTATGCTTTCTCTGAAGGACATAAAATTACCAGGCCAGTTCTCTTGTCTGGATTAAAAGCTGGTGAAGGGTCTGGAGCACAGGCCTTATGAGGAGCAGCTGAGGGAACTGGGATTGTTTAGCCTAGAGAAGAGGAGGCTGAGGGGAGACCTTATCGCTCTCTACAACTACCTGAAAGGAGGTTGTACTGAGGTGGGTGTTGGTCTCTTCTCCCATGTAGTTAGCGATAGGACGAGAGGAAATGGGCTTAAGCTGCGCCAGGGGAGATTTAGCTTGGATATTAGGAAAAATTTCTTCATGGAAAGGGTAGTCAAGCATTGGAACAGGCTGCCCAGAGAGGTGGTGGAGTCACCATCCCTGGAAGCGTTCAAAAAACGGGCAGATGTGGCACTTTGGGACATGGTTTAGTCCAGTCTACCCTTGATTGGTTTAGTGTGGACTTGGTAGTGTAGGTTAATGGTTGGACTGGATGATCTTAAAGGTCTTTTCCAACCTAAACAATTCTATGATTCTATGATTCTATGAAATAGGTATCAAATGTATAATCTCTCACAGCAGTTATACTCGTTATTTACTACTTCCTTTCTTGTATGGTCTGATATAGTACCCAGTCACTGTTGATCAACGGGCATGTTTTTATACTGTCTTCCTATATAATTTACATGGAGCTTGGCATCTTTGGCCCTGGTTTTCCATGACAATGGAAATACCTGTTCAAATGCAAACTCTACTGCAAAGTTTTTTAAAAGACAGTTGTTGAAAGATAACTCAATTTTCAATGTTTAGTTTGTTCTGCCTAAGGAACTTTAGTTTTCTTCTCCAAGCAGTTAATCTGTTAATTAGTTCAGCCACCCATTCTTATTCAATGAAAAATAATTAATCCTCCAAAAGCATTTCTTCATAACATTGAAGGATTTTATCAGATCCTCCCCATTGTTATCGGGTGTTTTGCTGGGAGTATGGTGACTGGCAGAAGATGTCAGTATACCATGTATATGGTCACCAGCAGCTTCTGAATCCAAAGTGCTACAACAGAAGCTGAGAGCTTGGCAGCCCAAAAACCTTCTCTGAAATATAGCCAGTTCTGTACAGCAAACGAAAAGCCAGGAGCTTCAGTAGGGGAAAGTAATAGATTTGCTTCTGGATGAACATTGTCATCCTGTAAAATGTCCCTCAGGACTCATTCTGTGGGTATGAACAGGAGGTTCAAAAAGACAGATTCTGCCATGCAAGTGAGTAATCTGTCACTTGCCTTCCCTCAGTTTTACTGCTGCTTAGTGGGCCTCATATGGGTTTTGCTGGCATGTGATGTAAGGTTCTGGTAACTTTGAGTAGATTTTTTTTTTAAAGGCTGGATAATTTCATGCAATCATTAACCACATCTTGCTGGTTGGCATGCTGAAATAATAAGGGTAATTGAATATCACGCTTCTGGGTGTAAGCTAATTGCATGCAGGGCTCTGAAAGGATGTTTCTTCCCTGTATACCACACAGCATAATTGGATAGGTAATAGGCTTTATGGGAGCCTTCCACCTTCCTCGAGAATATCAGTGCAGAAGGCAAAATGTCAAGTTAGATGAACAAATGATTTAATCCAGCATGGTGAGCCCTCTGCTCCTACGGTGCTATGGTGAGCAACCAGTTGGATTGCAGGATATGCACCTGCCATTGTGTAATGAGGTCCTGAGTAACCTGGGTCATTATTTTTAACCTAAAATGCCAGCAAAAGCCCCAAACTTCTCAAAATGTTCATCTCTATGGCAACCTCCATATAAAGTATTGTTCAGTTGTGAATTAATATGTATTTATGCTTAAATGAGAACCAGGAGTGACTATTCCTGGTTTTACAAGCACACCATCCCCTGAATCCCTTTAATCTTCTCTGTGTGTTGCTGAATGTCAGGTAATGGAGAGGCACAGTGTGAGCTCAATTATTTTAAAATCTTATCAGTGTAATTGGGCAGGATGAGCTGTATTAGCTTGCCAAAGAGGACTCAACACTTTGAAGTTATTTACTCAATTTTATATTATTCCAAATGCAATTAATTTCATAATCATTAGCAACTAATATTAATTAATTAATGGGGTTCCAACATAATTGTATGTGATAGACATCACCAAATGAGTCCTTAGAGATGACTGGAAGGTAGGGGAGGGGATTGCCACCACAAGTACCAAAACTCCTCAGCAGACTGACTCACCTACAGTTCACGTTCATGAACGATGAGAAAAACAGCCAATGCTAAAGAGGACTCTAGACCACGCACTGTCACACAGATGGCTTCAGCATGGATATGCAGTGTGTTATTAAATCAGAATAACCTTGGCAAAAACAGGACTTTCAAAAAGCTGCCTACAAGAATGACCTTACTACTTTCATCTGCCTTAAACAAACAGCATTTCACTGACTTCAACAGATTTCTGTCCTTTGAACTCTTTTTTACTAACTAAACCTTCTTCCCTACAACTTCAGCTAATTGGGGCTGAAATCTTTCCATGTAACAAGCCATTTACTCTGGGGGTTGTTTGCCAAGAAGCCCTGCCTGTGCTCGTCAGCACACTGCTGCTCCATTTTCTTTCATTCACCACTAGAATAGCCTCCACCTGAGAAAAGCAAGTACACCGAAGGTATGTTCTGGGCTGCTGTGCTTACTGCCCTGTTTTCTTGCAGACAGCAATGCAGAAGCTACACAAAATTATATCACTGACTATCCAGTTGCTGAATTGAAGTCCCAGAATACTGTTGCTATCATGCTATTAGAAGTGCCATCAGTTATAGCAACTGCAGCCCCTGAATGCCTATAGTTATCTGAGGTCCTGAACCGCCTTACTAGCTAGAACAGGCTGTTATGATCCTGACCAATTTGCTGACATGCGTCTGTTGTGCATTAGCAGAGTACTGCTGCTATGATCAAAATTTTCTGGAGCAAGCATTCATTTGACATTCCTGATCTGGGCTATCTAGGGAGCCTCTGTGTCCGTGGGATGAGTATGTGAGCTGGGCTCCATCAGTACCCACTGATTTTCTGCAAGGACATGAGCACCTCTGAGACTCAGAAAGCATATCCTACCTAAGCAAATTCAGAAGCAACTAGAAATTAGTGGGTTTTGATCAAAACACTAGCTATAGGATGTGACAGGTAGACCAGATACCTTTCACATGATACCTGTAATACAAATAGGCTTAAAACAGGTAAGGGATGAGATGAAGTAAGATTTATTTACAGAAAATTATAATCGTTGAATATTCATTTTTAGCTACACTTTTACCTGAAGATCCCCTGCTGTTTCTGCTGGAATCCACTTTGCTTCTGTCCTTCACCATGGGACCGTGTTGTTATACACAATTAAACACACTTCCAATTTGTGCTCCTGAGACTGTGGCAGCTGTACTTCAATAGAGGGTGAAGACAGACCAGATAGACAGAAGGTGAAGTGCTGTCAGTCCTTTGGGATTGAAGATGCCACAGAAATGCAAACAGAACCTATAGTTTATAAGGGAAAATAATGTCCTGACAGTCTGATGAAAGACTAACTCAGAAACCCCTCGTCTTCCCAAAGATTAAGATCTGGGAAGATTGATATGGGTGTAGTGTCAAGTACTTCAACTTTTTAAACTTTTTTTTAGCTTTTTTTTTTTTTTTTTTTTAAATGAGAAACCATACAAATCTAATCTGAATGAGGAAAGTCACCTTCCCTGGTGCCTGGTCTCGTTTTCCTCAAGCAATAGAAATGAAATGAAAACTCCATTCTAAAAACATGAAAAGAGGAACATTCTCACAAAGGCAGAAAAAAAATCTTCAACAGCCCCACAACTAAAACTCTTCAAAACTGTCACGTACATCCTTAAAAAATGAAGCCCTGCAAGTCAGGCTGTTCAAAACCATATGCGGGTGCTCCACTTTTTTTTTTTTTTTTTTTTTTTTTTTTTTTTCAAAAAAGAGCAATAGAAACTGCAGTGACTTAAAAATTCAATAAATACATAGCAAGGGAACACTTCAGAAGGGGAGAGGGGAGACAGAGATGAAGTCAAGTTAATTTGGAAGACACTT
Organism: Pelecanus crispus; assembly: GCF_030463565.1. Lineage (NCBI taxonomy): Eukaryota > Metazoa > Chordata > Aves > Pelecaniformes > Pelecanidae > Pelecanus > Pelecanus crispus. Next base: position 57,174,026 of record NC_134645.1, read on the forward strand.
TAAGGAAAGAATACGAATGCTGTTATGACAGTTCTTCTGGGACTTCCTGTTCTGTGCATTAGTCAGTAATGAAAGAAGGTGCTGATGTGTAGATCAACATTTAAATCCATTATACTTTTGGCAAAGCATTGCTATTAGCATTACCCTTTACTTCTCACTTTTTATACTGTATCTATTTCACATGCATGCCTTCTATTTCTTATAGGCCAGGTGTTGCACATCCAAAGCAGTGCTAAGTCCTATGAGATTAATGAAACTTTTAAATTGAACTACAAACCAGAATATCATTATGTTTCCGTGTGTTAATCCTTATGATCCTGAGCAGAGCCACCACCTGTGGCAGGGTATGAATTCCCTGATCCCAGCGGTAAGCAACTCTTCACCTCACCAGATCTAGCCACGCCAGAAGCAACGAATTGTGTGAACATCTGTTCCCCTGCTGGGTTTACAGATCTGCCCTTTGTGTATATATTACAGCAAAGATTTCCAATCAGCCAGCTTGACATTCTTCTATGAATTGACTAGGAAATGATACAGAAAAAGGGCAGTATGCCCAGGAATGACCGATTCGAGCATGGTAAATATCGACTGAAATAGAATATTTCAGATTACGAGGGGCTTGCTTGGATTTTTCCGTAAGCACCTGAGACATACTCAGCTTTGCATTCCCAACATCCCCACCTGCTTTACAAACACACCATCCAGCCCCAGCAGCAGGAGGAGCTCATTGCATTGGCTGCTTTGTAGACAGAGAGCTGAAAAAATTGCCCTTGCCCAAAACCATGCAAAGAAATCTGGGTCTCTATAGGTACATGTTTTTACCCCCATTTTTGAGAGGTAAAAGGAACAAAGAAAATAAATCTTGTGTTGCTATGGTCAGTGACCTGAAATCTCCAGGGAGAGAGGATGAGCGAGGATGGAGGAAACCTGTTCTCACACCATGTGGTGCCCCATAGCCCTGGCACAGCTCTGCTCTGACAAGTGAGATCAAGACAAAGATGCTTTTAGGTGGGTTTCTCAGGAGCATGCCCTTTCCACAGCAAAATGTTTTCCCTGCAAAATGTTATCTGAGCTCCCTCAGCTCTCTTGTCAAGATCTCCCCATTAGAGAGTTAATCACAGAAATTATGTGATATGAGGTAAACTGTACAGGAGTCTCATCCTTCCTCCCTTTCAGATTAACTTACAGATGTTGTAATGTGAAATATTATGATATGAGAACATATTATTCCCTCAGGAATATCCTGGGGGAAAAGTAGAATGGTATATAGCTGAATCTAAGGAAATTTGCCAGTTACAATATGGCTACTTGCAGGGCAAATGGCTGCTCTTTTCCAAGTGCAAAAGCATTATGATACACACAGAAGAACAAGCCCATGGCAAAGGCAAACTGTAATCATCGCAGAAGGTAATATTAAAAATAGGATCTTCTGTGGATTTCTAGATTTCCCCTATATTGTGTATATTTTTCAGAACAAATTAAAAAAAAAAATCAAACCAAACAGCATTTTGTATTTGGGCCCATATGTGGGCAGCAGACTTCAATGAGTATGTTGGCAACAGACATTTTTGTAGGATCCTGCAAACATAAGGGTTTGTAAAGGTAGAGCCTTTTTTTTCCCTACCTCTTTGGGGATGCTGGGAACATTTTGACAGCGTTGCCAACCCCCCCCACACACACATGGGTGTTTGCATACTTTCTACATTGAGGTGCTGGAGCATGTCCAGAGAAGGGCAACGAAGCTAGTGAAGGGTCTGGAGCACAGGCCTTATGAGGAGCGGCTGAGGGAGCTGGAATTGTTTAGCCTGGAGAAGAGGAGGCTGAGGGGAGACCTTATCGCTCTCTACAACTACCTGAAAGGAGGTTGTAGTGAGGTGGGTGTTGGTCTCTTCTCCCAAGTAGTTAGCGATAGGACAAGAGGAAATGGGCTCAAGCTGCGCCAGGGGAGGTTTAGGTTGGATATTAGGAAAAATTTCTTTACGGAAAGGGTGGTCAAGAATTGGAACAGGCTGCCCAGAGAGGTGGTGGAGTCACCATCCCTGGAAGTGTTCAAAAAACGGGTAGATGTGGCACTTTGGGACACGGTTTAGTGTAGTCTACCCTTGATTGGCTTAGAGTAGACTTGGTAGTGTGGGTTAATGGTTGGACTGGATGATCTTAAAGGTCTTTTCCAACCTAAACAATTCTATGATTCTATGATTCTATGATTCTCCCGGTGTGCTTCGCCTCACTTTCTAGGTCTCTCATTTCCTTTTCAAGCTGGTTTCTCCAGCTACCCCATTCTTACAGAATTAAATAGCAAGTTTTCTTTGGGTTTCTGCTTGCCTGTCTGCCCAGATGGGCAGTGGGTCAGCTTGGCGGGCAGGCAGGAGGTCTGGGCTCTCTGCTGCCCTCTGAAACACCCTGGCAGGAGGCTGATCAGGATTTCATCGCGATATCCCAAACACTTTTTGTGACAACTCTCAAAACCGTGTTCACGTAAGGAGCCTCATGTGGATTTTTTTAAGCCTTAATATGTCTCTGGTTTTGTGCCAGGCTGCAACACCTGACATTTCTATAAACTCTCCCTAATTCTAATCCCTGTGGATGGATACAAGGGCACGCTCTGGTGAGCAAGGGACTCCCTACACTGGCTTTGCTCTATTTTTCTCCTCTCTGTTTTCCATGAGGGGAAGAGGTGCCCCAGGCAAGGAGTCTGGACCACCAGTACCTACAATGCTGCTACAGTAGGTGCTCAACAGCTTGGGCCCTGGGTATTTAAAGATGGTTTACAGCTCTGAGGTGAGGGGCCGGTCTCTGCTGGGAGGCTGCCCTCAAATCTGCTCCTCTGGCACGCGGGTGCTTCCCACCAGGAGGGCACGGGCCGTCTGTGCATGAAGGAGCTCTCCCAGATTGCAACAAACTCCCATGGCAACTGAAAAAATCATCCCTCACCTTGACATCCACTTTTAGGTCATGCTTTTGTATGTCCTGTTTTTCATGAATATATTTCCTGAGGGACTTCAGCCTGGTTCAGATTTCCCCCACCGTGGCACAAGCTGTTTGAGGGTGGCAGATGACGAGTGTGAGAATGGCTGCAAAGCACGTGCCCTTTCCCTTTCTTTCTTTCCCTCAAAGCTATCATTTTTAAAAAAACACCAGTAAACTGGTGTTTTCTGTGACTGCTCTGCAACTAAATACACAGTTTTCCTTTTAAATTTTTATTTAAATGACTTGGTCATTTGGGGAAAAGAAGAAAAAGACAACAGTGAACCCAAATTATTCACATTATAAACCTATAATGTTTCTCCATTCCAAACTATAACTCTTGCTGGCAGTATTTGAGTATCTTATACGGGCTAAGAAGGGGAAGAAAGGAAACGTTTCCCATTTGGTGAAGCGGCACCTAACCTTCTCTCTCCTCCACTATGATATACCCTTTCTTCACCTTTTTCATTCTAGCAAATGCTTGCAAGCTGTTGAATAAAACAGGGATTGCACATACACACTTTTTTTGTTTCTCACAACAGACGACAGCCTCAGGAGCTGAGATCCAAAACCCCTTAGGTTCTGGGGCACCAGCAGTGCAAGCACAGAGCCCTTTCATACCCTGTATACATCAGCCACCAGGGATGGGATTTACAACACTGTAGACACTTTAGAGACTTTAGGTTTCAGAGCACAAATATCACTTACTGGCCATGGGTATTTTAAACGCTGATGTGAGCATATGCCACTACTTCTCTCATTTCTTCTGAAATACCAGAGATTATTGTGATATGTTTGGCATAATAGCCTACTCATAAGAACGCTTGCTTTGGAAATGAGCATAAAATCTCCAAGCTGCTTTACCAATAAGCTCTAGGCTAGGCTGCAGTATGGTGGGATCAAGTCACCCACTCCCCCCAGCCTCAGCATCAGGCCAGAGCTGTGCCAGTATGCAGAACAGATTTGAAGTTTCATTGGGCCAGCAAGAGGGAAAGCACAACAGAGGTGTTGACGGTGGGATCTGGAGACCAGGAAGCTCATGGTTGACAAGGGGCCCGGTGGTATCCTTCCTGCTCTCCAGGATGTTTCTGGCTTGTTAAGGCTCTTAAAACTCCTTCACGTGCTATACAGCTCAGCATCTAGGCCCACATCCTGGGAGACGCAGTCTTGAAACATTTTGGGCAGAGGAGTGAATTAAACCTAGGCCAGTATTTTAAGCCCTGGTTAACCACAATGAGCACAACAGCCGTCACCCCCTCCCCACCACCCTGAAAGACAACGGTCAGTCAGCAACTCAAGAATATTATTCTTACAGGCCCCTGGGAGATTCCAAGTATAAATCAAAGTAAACTCAAGCTTTTGGTGATCAGTTCTCGTTGAATATTCTCATTTAGCTATCCACTTCACTGCCGAAGCTCCACCGCCAAACAGAGGTCCTTGGACTTCTGCCTCTTCCACTCCAGGACAGGTAATTGGAGTACAGAGAAACTCAACACAGTCCCTTTACTGCGCAGCATTTTGAAATGCCTCCCCGAAGTCACTAGGTTATAAAATGCTGAAGTACCTGTAGTAAAGAAGACTGCTTGTCTTAGCATTTGTGTTGGGTTAACTGTTAAAAATCTCAGTTAATCTTTTATGAAATCAAAGAGCAGAATAGCCTTGAGCTTGATTCCGTGAGGGTCAGGTACCCACTTACACCCCTACTTGTCAGCAATTGGGGGAATCTGCTCTTGTGCAGCCAAGGCACTCTGCTGGTCACAGAACTGCTGTTGGCAACAGCTGTGAACACTGGCTGAAGGAATTGTATTACAGGCTACCAGCAGAGGGGAAAAATAACTAATGGTAATCAGTGAAGAGCTTCAACACATCTGTGCCAAAACATAGGCAATGAAAGGACTGGATATAGAAAAAATATAAAAGTAAGCAGAGATCCATTCATAGGAAACTGCTGTAGCTCTGGTGTCTAGCATGCAGCTCCAAAGGGCTCTGTCTGAGGCAGACATCATTATTTGTGTGCTGAAGAGACCAAAAGACCATTCACAAACATTGCAAGTAGCCAAGTGTTCTTCAAGACTAGCTCTCTTCACTGAAGGAGAAGGAAATGCGTAAGGGTTTCCTGACTAGCAACTGATGTGGGAAAACTCAACACATTAGTTCAAATTATGTCTAGAAGGACTAATGGAAAAATCATGCTAAACTATAGTTTTCAGATTCTTCAGCAGGGAGATATCTATCTACCTATCCATCCATCCATCTGCTATGATTTCTGCACACCTCTTGGAGGTGACCCAGAGCCACACAGAATCATTACACAGTTTTATGCTTCTCCCTACCAAATTCAGGAACTATGAAGGAACAGGTGAAAAGAAGGAGCTGTGGTACTGAAGTAGATAGAGTATTGCTCCGGTATTTGGCAAGTCTGGAATGAACAGTTACCAAGAAAGGGTAAGCAAGCCCACGGAGAATAAAAATTCCACAAGTCAAAGAATTTTTCTCAAAATGTCTGTAGTATTTGAGTCTGTTTCAAACGGGAGGAGAAGCAGGGGCAGAAAGGAAGCAGAAAAGCACAAGTAAATGTGTGCAGACTAGAGAAATGTGTGCAGACTAGAGAAAATCTCATCCATGCATAACACAACAGAAATATTGCTAAAAACCGCAGGGTCATCCCAAGATGCTGCAGAGCGCATTTGCATTTCCAGCCATTACATATCTGACACATACACATTCATTCTTTCAAGACTGCAGTCTTGAAAACTCTGATCTTTGGTAGCCTTTCTCTTCATTTTATTTCTTTTCCAGGCAGGCATATGGCACATGAACACAGATGCTCAGACAACTCTGCTGGTGTGCCCAACACAGTCTTCAGATATTGTAATTGTAATGAAGTTCCAACACCTATTATCACCCATTCCCTTGAAAAACAAAGTGATTTCACTTTACCACCTCACACAGCTTGTTGAATCACAGAGTCATGTAACATGCACATGTCCTTACCCTTTTCTAAGGGCTCACAACTCATAGCATTTGCTGGGGGCATTTCGGTTGCAGCAATGTACCAATTTAGAACTTGTCTCATCAAAAATCAAGGTGGAGAATGCAGCGAAGCACTTAGGCACCAAGTGTAAAGTTTTCAACTTGAAATCCCCAGGACTATTCTTGTATTGAAATTTCCACAAGCAGTAAGTGCTTTGTTAGATCAGTTTCTATCTAAAGGAGGTGTCCCCTGAGCAGAGCCTTTCAGAGCGCACAAGGAGAATCAGCAGATCGTCTGCCTGAACCCACTGCTAAAAAAAGGGAGCAAAGGTATGTCAACGCACATAAGCATGTCTTCTGTTCGACTTTAACAACTTTTTCTAAATAGTTTTCTCTCCTGCCTTGTCATATGAAAAGCTGGTAATAATAGGATAAACATTCTGGCAACTACTGCATTTCTCACTAATGTTTGTTTTACTGGTGTGGGGTTTTTAACACAAATTATAACACAAAAACATAACAGTTTCAGAAACAGTTATGTTTTTTCATTTTTCAAATTCACCTAGCTATTTTTCATATTTTCCGTACTACCAAGCATAAGTTTTAGTCTGGAATATAAGACAGTAGGTGAGTAAAAAGAAAATAACTGCACATTCTAAGCTCAGTAATACCCTAATAAACTAGGATGATCATCATTAAAAGCACAGAAATTACCCTAGGTATGTACCATTTATATCAATTTCTGATATGAATCTTTGGGGTTTTGGTTTTTTTCTTTTTAAATCAGGGTGCCATTGAAAAACACCTTGAAATTATTGCTATTGAGGAAAGCAAAATAAGAACCATGTTTACCGCTAAAATTAAGTTATTGATTTCAGTTTCATAACCAGAAACACATGAATGGCAGAGCTCAGCATTTTCCAAAGTGTACTCAAGTCATGTTCCCAGCAATCAAGAGAGACCTAATCAAATTCTTTCCTCTCAGAAATAATGATCTTGGCAGATTTTGTTAAATAGCTTGCCAGGCCTTGCTGTTCCTGTGGATATTGTGTGCTTTTGGTAATGGCTGGGTGCTGAGATGTATTTGTGTCTCACTGCCGCATTTGCTCAGTTCCTGTGCTTGTGTCTGCTAACTGCTGAATGAGGTATTTCCAAGTGCACCGAAATAAGAGTGACAATCTGACTGCGTCGGTCACACCACCACCCCAGGGAGCAAGCCCTGCCAACACATCATCTCTGAGCTTTCCCCAGGTTCCTGGCCATTTCCCAGCTGCTCTTGGTTCACACAGCAATGCCTGGGCTGCCTCCCCTCCCCGTCCTCAGCCTGCGTTGCAAGCCCTCGCATTCTCCTCTGCTTCTTTCCACGTGCCCTAAGACCACTGGAAGGAAGGCTGCACGGCCACTTGCTCTGCTTCAACTCAGCAGGTGACTGCTTTCTTCAGTTCATGTATTTTCCCACTCCTGCTTCTAAATCTTTCTCTGGTGGTCTACTACATACCTAGTTATTGCCTTGAGAAATGTTTTGTAGTCCTTTGCATGAAAATTACTGCAGAATAATGCATTTATTTTATCATTTAGGAAGGGTGGAAGATGTAAAAAATTCAGAGCAGCATTTTCTACTTTAGTTGCCCATAGTTGGGTATCTAAATTAAGTTAAATTAAAATAACCCAAACCTAAAACCACACCACAAATGAGATTTTCAGTGGTGCTGAGAACATCGTGATTGCTTTCGTTATTCTCTGAAGAGGGCACTTGGAGGGAAAGTGCCATGTAAGGCACCAAGAAAACTACAATACATCTGACTGAAGATGACGGCATCTGTTCATGCACCCTTATTTCCAGGTGAATAAGATATCCCAGTTGGGAAGAAGGCCAGACCAGAGTCCTGGTTCTTATTGCTAGATCGGGTGTTGCCTGTGAGCACCATCAAACTGCAATACTCACACACGTACCAGGAAAGTATGCTGGGGACATGAACAAGTAACTCCCTGTGAAATTTAAGCCGATCGCTTAGACTATATTAACACGGAGTCGCAAAGTACTTGAAACAGTGTCTGCTCAAGCACTCACAGGCGCTCACACAGCCACTGTGGGTGGAGGCACTGAGAACAGCAGTTGTCCCATCCAGTTACTGGTAGCAGACAGGTAAGTATACTTCGTGTCACATGAAGAAACAGAATAACTCAGGTAAAGAGATTAAATAATCCATTTCACCTGCAGAGGCAGAGGCAGCACTGAGTGCAGGGTCTGTCTCTCATTTTCCAGATCACCCTTCTCCTGACTGGATCCCACTGGGCCATCTTGGTTCTGCAAGATGAGTTTTAGCTCCCTCATTCCAGATATTCCTCAGACATCCACATGGCAGCCTTACTCTGAATTTGGCCAGCTCCACCAAACTTGACGATGGTCTGAACGATGTCACTTAACAATTTACTAACTGGCCTCAGGGCCACTGCTGCTCACAGTTACAATTTCCCATTCTGGTGCTCTGGCTTTAAGCACAGGTGTTACAGGACAAAAGACCTCTAAGAGGCTTTCCTGTTTCAGCAAGACACATGTGAAAAGAAAGACTCCATCAAGACATATGCTTGTTTAGACTTCCATCTGGAGCTATCATTTAAGCATATTTTAAGAGGTGCCCTTCCCATTCATTCTTCTAAAGCATAGCCTTACTTATCCTATTTCAGAACAACACATCTCTGTGCAAGGGATTTATTTGACTGCCAAACCACAATGCACCAGCAAATGCTTTTGTGCTCATAAAGCTTCACCTGCTCAACTACGCTCCATGAGTTAGTTGCCCAAGAGAGGGTATAAAACTGGTCTGTGTTCTTGAGAGCTTACCCTTCCCCATTTCTTTCTTTATACTAAGCCTAAATAGTTTGGTAGTATTCCTTTAACCGGTTAGTGAACTTTAAATACCAGCTATACTTTTATCTAACATATTGATTATGTTTTCAAATGTTTGCTATCCCACTCCAAAATATTTTTCCCTTTGACATTAGCTAGGATTATACTTTATATATCTTTGCCTCTCTCCAAATACAATCTTTATATTCATTTCTTAACCTCTGTGTTTATGTATATTATTGCATTTTTGAAGACTGGATTCATTTTCAGCACTTGATCTGTTGCAGTGACTTTGGGCTGGCTGCCCAACTTAAACGTGGCTGCTACCCTTGGATGATGGCCTGACTGTTAATTATTTCCCCGCTGAAACTGCATTACCACAAAACAAATTCTGTTATAATGACATTAAATAAAGACCACAGAAACCTGCCCAGCATTAGAAAGTTTTTCTTGGCAGCTGTTTTATGCTTTTTCCTCACATCATCTAAATCAAGAATGAGGCATCATTTAATATTTTACCAGCTCATGAATAAACAGGCCTTCTATTTCCCCTGATGTAAATATAACAACATCAGCATTGAAGTAATTATCAAATCACAGACATTATCCCGCAATCTTTATAAATTCAATCTCCCAAATAAGACAACATGTTTAAGAACAAAAAGGTTGAATTATATAAGAGCTAAGGTTCACAGTGTCACCTCCCTTGTTTTACAGGATAGAACAGTTCTTATCTCCTTATCCCCAGACAAGCCTTGATACGTAAAAAAGGTTTAATAAAATACACATTACTTATCTTTACAAATATGGCAATTTTTAGTCACAAAACTGTTTATAAACTAGTCAAGACTTGAGGTGAAAGGGTGGAGCAAGAGAAAGTATGTCTAATTAAGAATGAACACCCTATAGGTTCACTGTTAGCAAAACCGTATTTTGATTGCTTATATCACAACTATGCAATTATGCTAATATATGTTGATTTCATTGCCCTTGAAAAAGCTGCTTTCCTCTGTTAATTTAGGAAGAAGATCAATTATGAAGTCATATGGTTTGGTGTTGCTCTTGGTGATGTCGTTGTGCTGCTGAGTAACAGAAAAAGGATTAACTCCTTTATACTTCCACCGTTCCAAAGTCTGCTCCCTCAGAGCAGCCCCTTTCCCTTTAAGCTATATACATGTGGAAAATAAAACACAATCTTATCCAGCAGAATATTTTTAAGGCAATAACTGCAGAGGTGTTGATTTACCACTAAGAATGTAAACAGTTACAGTTGGAAACAGTTATCTATATCCTGTCCTCTGCTACATTAATCCAATTCCATTTTAGCTAAAGGCAGCCTGATGTTCCTTATACTTCAAGAAGGTAGGACTTGCTTGCCAAATATATGCTTTTGCGGTAGTTATTATGCTTCTAAATATTTCCTCATAATTTCTTGTTGCACAGTCCCAGTGAATTTTTTTTTTTAACTCTATCATTGGTTTGAAACCTCTCACTGCAATTTAATGATGAAAATAAAAGCAACAGGGTAATACAGCTATGGCAAATGTCTTTGACTACTTCAAATCAAAATTTTCTCAATACCAGACCAGTAAAGTGAGTGGGTTTTATAATTAGAACTCAAAAAGGACATCATAGTAGATAATGGAGTGAGTCTGACTTTTTGCATTCTTGTTTTAAATAGGGATTTTATTACCTGCTCCTGCACAATCTGCAGACTATCTTTTTCCTTTCTCTTTGCCCAAGAGGGCTCAGCTGGCAGTCTCAAATTTTAATTCCACCCCAGAGCAGAGACACTGTTTTGCACATGGTTTTGTGCAGCACACACAGCTCAGTTGCCAGTTGTGAGACTTTCCAACTACTCCAGAGAACAACCTGGTGTAAAACCTGCAGTCCTGGCCACATCCAGAGCTTCACTGTGCTCGGTGCTGTACAAACAGAAAGGGAAGACCAGGAACTTAACAACCGAAGGAACTAGAGCAGACTAGTGCCAAAGGGACCAAAGTTCAAAGAGTGAAATAACAAGTAAGGAGTAAGGGAGAAAGGAAGGTATTCAACAGTCATGCCAGCAAGCCCAGTCTCCTTTCACCAGGCTGCATTGCCTACCTAAAAATGTCACACAGAAGATTCTCATTAGTACTTTTCTGATGTCAAATGGAAAAGTATTCACTAAACTACACCACTCAAAGCCTGACCCATCCCTCAAGGGACTGTGTTTGTTACAAAATCACTCATAAGAGCTAGGATTGTTTAGCTCCTTCATGTGCATAGCCATGGGAAAGAATATATACTATTGTTTGGCCTAATAATGACATTGAGATACTCTAAGCACCTGGAGTTATAAATGGTCCTATTCCATGTAGCAAATTCCACTTTCTTCTTTAATTTAACAGAGGTAAAAACCTGGCTGTAACAGGGCAGAGAATACTGATGCTCATACCAGCAGAAAACCACTTTCCCCAACTGGTGCTTTTCAGTGATGAGTTAGCAATATATTTCTACTTGGCTCCTGTTATTGTGTATGTATTAGTTTGGCTTCTTGGGCCCACTTTAAAATAACTGTTCCTGTTTATCTGTTTCTAATTCTTTCTATAGTTGTTCTTCTCTAAATTTTGTAGCACTTTTATGACTAAAGTAGCAAGGAAATATACAAGTATATGAACAATAGACTGTCTTCAACCTTTCATCCAAATTGCGTCAAGAGGCTAGTCTGTGGAAACAGCTAATGATCCAATCAGCATAAGAATGTATTACAAATTGGAATTCTAATGGATAATCTCTAGATGCAGATTTATCATGTAATTATACAGTTGGAGAAATGGATTTTTTTTTATATGCTCGCTTTTTCTGTTGCTGTAGCCTCTTGCAATGAACTCTTTAGCATTTAAATTCCTAGTTGCATTCAACAGAGAGGGTTTTGAATGGATGTTACGTGACAGGGTGGCCTTCAATGAGGAAGGCAGGAAGGTAGCAATGAGAAAAAAAGTATGCTACAAATAGGTAAAGGGACTGCAAGCCATGGGATCTCTTTGCAGTCTTTGTTAACATGATGTTGGCAAGTTGTTTTCATGTAGTTCATCAGGTAATGCAATCTGTATATGATATAGTCCCCCAGCAGTTCAGCAGAGAAGCAAACTGAAATGACAATAAACAATGAATCAACAACCCCTTGCTAGGGCTTCCTTGAATGTGTGGCTTCTGTATCGTTTGGATTCCTGCCCTACAACTGAAGCACCAGTCTGCTTCCATTGCCAATAAAATCAGAATTATAAATAGCAGATATAGCACAGCTATACTTACTTAGTCATACACTTGTTTGTGCCATGTTATGCACTGTTCAGCCCCAAGAGCCCTAAAAAAGAAATACTGTTAGCTGTGAGACAAGGCCAAAGCCACAAGTACTTGTTCCAACATGTACTACAAGTTGCATCTGCTGGAAAGGACTGTCTTTCAGGGATGCTTGGAAACACATTTTAAGCTTGGGGTTTCAAATGTATCTCAACTGAAATGTAAAACTTAAATGAGTTCTAATCTCTACTTCTTATGCCATCCTCCTCCTCTCAGCACCTGATTTTGAGAAGCACATGGTAGCAAAAGCTCACCATTTTTACTTTAAACTCAAGCAAAATAAGGTAACTCCTGGGCACTTGTGGGCACTCAGCTGTAGCTCTGCACATTCACACAGCAGCCCAACAGCCAGACAGCACCGCTGACGTACCCGCTCTGCTCTCCACATCAGGCTAGGAGGAACAACCCCTGGTTTTGGTCTTCAGAGGTATTAGAGGTGCCATATCACCCACGCATCTTTGCTGTGCTGTTTTTTGATTTCCTCCTCAACAGCCCATCAAAACTGACGCAGCATAGCAGACAAGACATGGGCTGTTACAGTCAAAGTGGCTCGTCCCACCTCTATATAGAAATAACAGTCATGACCCTTTTTGCTATTCATGAAACTGGGAGCCAAAGACATATGACAAAATGGGCTGCTGAAACTGTCATTATGTTTTTATTTAACAGAGAACTCTTCTCGGCCATTTTCTATGCAGGCAGTGTTATTTCAAAGGAAAATGTAAGAAACAAAGTCATAATCAAAACCACACATACAGAATAACTTAAATAAACATTTTTCCTTTGAAGATGATTCAAGTATAGGATAAATAAAATGTATTATATTATTCTAGACATTCTCCATAAACAGTTCTTATCTAATAGGTTCTCCGTTAAGTTTTCAGATCATCAATACATATCAGCTAAACTACTCTGGCACTGACTGGGTCTTTAGAGGGTCAAGTTGGCTGGAAAAAACGAGATTTCACTGAAGAATAAACCTATAAAGATTAGGTTTCTTAATGTTTATACATTCGTATAAATCCTTAATTCTCTGTTCCTTAGGAAATGCTTTCTCCCCCTTCTCTCTTGGACTTAACCTACAGCAAACTAGTTTTACCTGAGCAGGGCTGGAAGCTGTTGGTACCACTGCTTAGTTTAGCTAAGGGACTGAGCAGCACTGGAAAACATTAGGGATCATCCACAAAGCCAACATTACCCTACAGAGGCTAAGCTCCTGAGAAACCCTCTACAGAATTGCTCCTTGCTCCTATAAAGGAATGTATTCGCTTCACTTGGCTAAATCTAGCATCTGTGAACATCCACACACTGCTTGTGCAAGAAGAAGAGACTTTTGCTATAGTCAAGAAATTCATCTAGGTCAACAACACAGAGGTTGTGGCATCAGTCATGCACAGAGGCTTATCATGCAGTTCCTGTACGTCCTGTTTTAGCCCAGTGGCTACTGCTTAGATTGACTTGGCACCTAGGGAGCCCACTGTATAACGCTGCATAGACCAGAAAAACAAAATCTATCTTTGACTTAGAGATCTTATAGTGTAGGATAATGTAATAAATAGTAGTGCTTCCCTGCAACAGAGTAAGACTGCAGTAAGTGGAGCTGTTTCCTCTCTTCATGTCACATCCCACCATAACCCCCATGTCATAAAAGAATATAGCTATAACTCATAAGATTCAACATTAACTACATAAGTAAAGAGAGCAAATTTTAGTTCACTGCATTAGACATTAGCTTTTTGTTTAAGAAACTGAGTTGAAAAATCAGACCTTCTGGTCTTTCTCATTAATACCACTTGTCTACAAAACTACTAGAAAACACTTCAGTAATGTACACTCCACCTAAAATAACTGAGCAGCTTTGATGATCAACTCCATCCTAACTTGAACACCTTAACCCAGTCAAGCTTTGTATCTGTTTTTCTGAGAATGTCTTCTCTTTCTTGCCACTGAAATATTGCCAACTATTTCACATCACGTCTTAATGTCTACCCTAAAACCTCAGCTCCTATAGGCAAGTAGTTAAAAGAAAATCTTAGTTTCCCTTTGCAGAGTTTCTAGGTCTCATACTTGCAGAAAAAGGCTTGAAAACATGAATCATATCAGCTTAAAGAAAGCAAGTAAAAAACCCTCAAAGGCACTTTTAAACAAAATTCTCACAACTTCTGTGACAAGCTTATAATTTGAAGAGGAGAGGCAGGACTCTGACTCATGATTTCTAAGTCCTTGGGGTTCAAATACACCTTTCTCCTCTTCTGCTTTTCTACTCTTGTACTTTGCATGAGGAACGAAGATGCCCAAATTTCTGGTAGAAATCATCTTCAGCACGAATCAGAGCTTCCTCGTCAATGTAGACAGCTGGCCTCCTGGAAACCAAAAAGTACTGCACTTTCCGCAGGCTCCATCCCATCACATACTTCAGCCAGCCACTGACAGCAGCTGTAGACCTGCCAACACCAGCGTTGCAATGAACATAGACAGTGTGTCCATTCTCCAGTAGCCCGTGCAAGAGGCAGACAGCTTGTGGCAACATCTGTATTCTTCCTAAGGTTAAAAACAAGGCACATTCATTTGCATTTCAGAAAGCTTAGTTCACGGTTGAGATTATGTCTGTACAGCCTGATGCACTGTGAATCAAAATGGCAAACCTGACATATTTTGGTCTTTTTCTTTTTGTTTTTTTCCAAATGACCTTCTGCCCTAACCTTTGTTTCTTCTGGCAACATAGATTCAGATCACACAAAATCTGTAAAATGCCCCAAGTCTTCTCTAAATATACATTCTGATTGACACTGAATTTGTGCGGCACTTTCATTTTCACAGCGAATGAGATAAGGCAGCAAATTACATCAAACAGCACATCTTACATAGCATTAAAGTTAGCAAGTGCAAAGTTTTTTAGTACCAGAGGTTTGTGAAGTTACGTACATACTCCTGCTTTCCAAACCATTGCAATGAAGGCCATTATGTCAATAATAAGTGAGGGAGGGAGGGAGAGCAGAAGAGTATTTTCCTGTACAACTTAATACTGTTGTGATTTAATTGTGTACTAAGCGTATGGTTAAACAACACAGAACAGTCTTTCACACTCCCAAAGGGATGACTATACCACATTTCCTGATGCCTTGCTCCCTGTTACCCCAGGAACTGAAGCTGCAAACATGAGAGCCTAACTTCTCCTCATGGCACAGATTAGCACTGACATTAAGCCCTTTCGAATCCCTGCTTTAAGGTCTCCTGTCTTCCCTGATGTCCTATTACTGATAGGACAGTTCTCTATTTGTGGCAGCAGTATTTCACTCCATTGAAAGCACTCTCTTCTCCTGGTAGGCTACTCACTTGAAAACACGCACACTTTCTAACCTACTGGTTGGAAACAAGATTTTGAACTGAGCATTCCAACAGAGGATTTAAAAACAATAATTTATGTTACGACATGAGGTGCTATCGGTACTCTAAACTAATTACAAATAATTATATAAATGACTCTACGGAGATTTATCAGAGTGGGATACTATAGTTAAAGAAAAACTATTTGCTGGGGGAGGGGAATAGCAGAGACACACATACAGCACTGTCTCTCCAGTTTTAACCAGCAAGGATGGCAAGCTGTCCTGCTGTGCAAGCTTGCAGTCTTCCACCTACACAGCATATTTTCATTATACAGGCTGAATTCAAGCTGAAAGCAAAAACAGTCAAGCAGTTACCAACGTCATATGGCTTTAAACTCAAATACACATATACTGCCAGACACGAAGTACTTTAGATGGCCTCTCCATCTACAAGAAAATATGAACAATTTGTTAGAGAAAACACACACAGAAATTACACCTTGTGCATTAGCTATATTTTTATGCAAAATTTACACAGAAAAAAATGCAGTCATGAAAGTGACAGATTAGTAATTCAAAGGGTTTGTTACTATTAATTTAGCCACAAGAGTGGTCTGAGCATTACCTTCAGTGCTCATGTCCGGGGTTGGCATCCAGACATAGGCAAGACCTTCCTCTTTATACAGTTTCATGAGGATTTCAGGGCTCATGGGTTCCGGGTAGCGGTTGCAGCCCCAGGAATTCTGAACAATGTCCCATTCGGTCTGGAAGTTCATCACAGCTGTAACACCCAGCTCATGCTTCAGCTTGACAGTCACATGCTCCAGCTGCCGAGGGCAACTTCCCAGCCAGATGTTTGGCAGAATTCTAGCATTGAGAAAACATTGCAGTAGGATCGATTAAAATATCTTAACAAAGAAACTACCAAGTTCAGCGGTGTTCCAGCTCCAAACCTGCTTAGCATCATCATACAAACACTGCTAAGAGCAGCCTTTTCATGTCATGCAGTAAGCAGCTTCTTATTTCATTACAGTTGAGTTGGTAATGTTTGATGCTGGGGATCAAGTTCCTAACCCACCACAAAGAGCCAGAGTGTCTGAGAAAAAATTCAGAGCATAATTAGTAGCACAGGGCTCCAAGGCATCCATCATTACGCTTGCAGTAGAAACTTAGTAACATCGCAGATTAGAGTAAGAAAACTCTGAAGATTCCTGCAATTTGCATGAAAAAAGAGAGACCTAAAAGATTCATATGATCCAGAACTGAATTACTTTAGTAATAAGCCAGATGCATAGAACTCTTCCAGCTTCACAGCTACTGCTATAATGAGGAAAGTAGACAGAAAAAAACCCCAACCAACCTAAACTACCCTTCTGTGAGGAAACAAAAATGAATGAGTAATTTTCTTGCCATTTTTCTCTGTTCTTGCAGAGTCCAGTGGGAACCAAATACAGAATTACAATACATGTCTACCTTCCCTCAAGGTCTGAAGAACCAGAAATTTTGCAAGAAAACTCGAGAGACATGTGAAGGATGGATAAACATCCATATTTATGGTACTTACCTAAATCAAACTTCAAGATTTCTATGGTTTCCCATTGTTAATGATCATAAAACTACTGTATGTCTCTACAGATTTTGACATAAACATAAACTGAATATTAAGTCTTGTTTTCAAACGAAGATTTTTAATCTGCACATGCAATTAAACTGATGGTATCTTCAATGGATTATTTACATGCACAAACTATTAGTGATCTACTCTGATTTTTTTCATTTGCATAAACTTCTATTTCAAGCATGCAATCCACAAACTACACAAAATATCCCTGCAGTTGAACATACAACTCTGCAAACTTTATTAACTGCAAAAAAGTGAAGCCAATCTACAACAAAAGCAAGATCCTCAAAAATAAAATGTCTGCCATGCATTTCTTATGGCCTTTTCCAATTTTAATCTCAGAGACAAATAAGAAAAGTTTTATGTTTATTCAGGAGCAGTTACTCCTGTAGACAGCCCTTAAATCATCAGGTAGCTATTTCCATTGCACTATCACAGTAATAAGTGCTTACTAGCATTTCATTAAGATCTGTAATTGACAATTATTAAATCCTGCTATGTTACTACTGAAAGATTGAAAAAAACCAAAAAATTCAAATCCAGGAAGCACTTATTGTTTCCTGTGTTTCAGCTGCACCCACGGTGAGTTACATACCAGCCACAAAAACACAGTCTTTAGCCCTAACAGCCCCTGTTTCAGTGAGACAACGTACTTGATCTCGGTATATGGTAACTGAGTCCAATTTAGACAAATATATTACAGAGCAAATAACCATTTCAACCATGTTTCAACAGTGAAATCATTTGAAGAGATTTGATTCAGTTATTGTTTCACATCCATGCTCTGGTCTAGAATGTGGTGAGAGTATTTCCCACTGCTAACAGAAAAAGCATTTGTTCTAAGCAGCAAGCAATTTTTAACCCCAAATTTCAGAAATTAAGATTTGCACCCTAAAGTCATTTCCTTTGTCACATTTCTCACACTCCTGAACACTACCTTTCTAAAGGAGAGAAGACATGGAAAGAAAGAAGTTCTAATACACAGGCTCTGGATTTCTTAAGCTACAAATTAAATTCAGTTCATTTATTAAGAAATATCAATACCCAGTGGATTCCATGGCAACCTGAAGGAAATCCAATAAAGCACAACAAATGTGCATTACCATTATGTTCAAAGCACAATCCCACATGCTGGTACAGGAAGGGAGCTTCACAAAATTGCCCAAAATCCAGCATAACCAGGTAGAGCATTCCCGCTGACCAGAGGGATCAGCAAAGGCCCACGGCAACAAGTGCTTCGCTGCCCCACTTCCCACGTGCCAGCCCCAGAGCAAACCCCAGCCTAACCTGAAAGAGCAACCGCTGTCAGGCTTCTGCCACAGGGATCTGCTGCAATGATTGGAGCATTCCAAGGTGGCAAATGTAAGCCAAAGTGCCCTAACAGATGCTGATGAGTGGCTGGGGATGAGCAATGCCCACAAAACTCCATAGCGGGGAAAGAAAAATGTCACTATCACTAATACCTTGTGACAATATGAGGATATTCTTTCAAGAACAAGAACATCAGTATCCTTCCTTCAAAGGCTTTCCTGGAGACTCATACATATGTAATTCTCTTGATATTTTGGGAAACTTCTAATACAATAAGTTAGCATGACAGGAGAGCAAAAGTGTCTTTTCTAGCATTTGATTGAAATAGGAGTGACTAAAGCGTTCCTGAGATAAATAAAATTCTGGGTAGTACTCTTGCTTACAGATAAATCAATGCTTTATGATTTTCCCCCATTGATTATTTAGTGGGCGAACATCACAGCTGAGCTATCTGCAAGACTACTGGGATATACACCATTTGTTTATTCTGGTTTTATGACCTAAAGGGTCTTGTCCATAAGACCACCTGTTTTTCACAGTAACAGTTGCATTTACCGAAGAATCTGATGGGTTTACAAGTTTTTATCATTATCTTTCCCTATAATTAAACAAACTGTGGTGGTATTCAGAGAATGACCAAAACAACGACCAAAACAACATATTTAGGACAGCCAATTCTTGTAAATTATTCTTCTGATCAGGTCCTAGAGTTTAGCCTTTGAGAGGATCAAGATGCAGCCTTGACCTTGGTCTTCATTTTCTCTCTACCTTCTGCCTTGTGACAAGGCACATTACTTTAAATAGCGATACCACCTGATTATGATGACCCAACTATCATCCTGCCCGTGCTCTTTCTTTTGACATTGGCATCCTTTTAACAACATATAGGAGCTTATTCTTAGGTACATGCACGCCTCTTCTGGGCCTTCCTTGTTCTCTTCTCCTGAACCTGTGACAGTGAAAATGCTAAGAGCACTTACTAGAAATCAGATGAGGTTCCTGCACCTTTGTCAGAGCAATCTAGAAACATTACTTAGATTGCTATCTAATGCCCTGAAATGCATTTAC
This sequence comes from Pelecanus crispus, assembly GCF_030463565.1. Classification (NCBI taxonomy): domain Eukaryota; kingdom Metazoa; phylum Chordata; class Aves; order Pelecaniformes; family Pelecanidae; genus Pelecanus; species Pelecanus crispus. Next base: position 57,193,491 of record NC_134645.1, read on the forward strand.
AAACAGACAAAGGTTTTCAAGTGACAAAATTCTGCTCTCCAGTGGAAGATCTTGACATGTTCAAATATTGACTGATATGTAGAAAGCACACTGACGACTATCCGCACCTTCAGAAATATTTTCCTAATGTCCAACATGATTAGCGCAGTCACAGGTCACAGTGATTTCTTCTTGTCTCCACAACGGACACAAAGAACAGATTATTCCTTGCCACTCTGCAAAATCCCTTTACCTATCTGGAAATTACTAACACACACACATACAGCCTTGTATTCTTCACACACACACACACTTGCTTGTCATATATTCAAAGCATTTGACAATTCTTGTTTGCCGTTGGACTCTCCAGCTGGTCAACATCTTTCTTAAGATCTAGACTGGATATGAGGAAGAAATTTTTTTACAATCAGGAAAATTTACAAAACTGGAACGGGTTGCCCAGAGAGGTAGTGGAGGCCCCATCCCTAGAAACGTTCAAGGTCATGTTGGACTGGGCTCTGAGCAACCTGATCTGGTTAAAGCTGTCCCTGCTCACTGCAGGGGGGTTGGGCTAGATGACCTCTGAAGGTCCCTTCCAACCCAAAGCATTCTATGATTCTATGTTATGCCCAGTACTGGAAAGCGGTCTCGCCATTTCTGAGCAGAACTGAAGATTAGTTACTTCTTGTGCCTCAAAGGCAATATCCCTATTTACAGTTCCCCTATTTTCCTTTTACAGCATGACACTGTTGACCTATATTCAACATGGAATTCTGTTTGCAAGTTAAGATCTCCCACAAGAGATGAGCCTACTCAAGGAGAGAGTAAAATCTGCCCAAACCAGAATTACTTAAGATTTTATTAGTTACAACCACCAGTGGTATCAAATAAAACTAAATAAATATGCAGCAAAGGAGCAGATGAAATTCACAGTTGAATGCATCTCAGTAATACACCTTGGAATAAATAGTCTCAGCCACTCACACACATCACTGGGTTTTAAGTTAACTATAATCAATTAGAAAGGGAAACAGTACATGCTTGCAGTGATGCTTGGTGAAAAGTGTTGCTTTATAGAGAGGTCAAAGTGATAATATTAGCCTGTACATAGAATTGAACAGAAAATAACAGAAAATTTATAGTAACCTTCTAAAAATCAATGATCCTGTTCTATGAACTCCAACTTTGAACTTTCTATTCACTATTTTATTGTATCAAAAAAGACACAGAAAAATTAAAACATTCAAAATACAGGACATGCCAGCTATTTCTTGTGAAAATATTTCATATGAGGGCAGACTAAGAATTTATCACATTTAAGAGGGAATTGGATGACTGCTTAAATACATGGGAGGGGCAAATCAACGGGCCCTCTCTATATAAATGAGGTAAAGAATCTCAACTTCTATATAGTAGTTGCTTTATAGGTGAAACTAAGAGATGAGAAAAATGGCAGATTTTTTTAAATCATTTTTTTTAATTCTTGCATCTTCCTCCAAAATACTGACAACATAGGCAGATATCAAAACAGAGGACTCCCTGGTTTGGTCTTGTACAAGAATTCTGGTTTCATTACATTCTCTTTAAATAAAGGACAGAGAGACATCTCAGCAAAATGCCTCCTTACCAATGAAATAATAATGTAGAACTGAGGGGTTACGACACTAACATTTCATTGCACATTGCACAGGACACGTGGGTAAATGGCTGTGGTCTTAATCCCCTCTCCTGCTGACTTACTGATAAATTCTCCTTGCAGAAGACAAGCTGATGGAGGCTTTGTGATGAGGGGCTTGACTTAAGCAGGATTGACTGAACACAGTCTGATACACTCAATTGCCCAGCACGCAGACAGGCACTACAGGCCAGAGCAGGAGAGCAAGGTTTTGATGATACTATAGTCTAACTCACAGAACACCAAGATCTAATAGCCAGGCTTAATATGATTGCTCTTATCAATAAAGATGGATTAAATGGCCATAACCTTAGCAGAAGTCATCAGAGAAAAGTACTGATTAATGATAAAACTATATCCTACTGAAACAACACACCTTCAGACCTTGTAAAAACTACTTATATTTTTGAACAAAAAATTGCTTTTACCTAAATGCCAAATGTAGAAGGAGCACAAGTCATTGCTTACAAATTTGTTCTGCTTTACCACTGAAAGAGTGCAGTTTATTGTGAAGTTAAGAATTCCATCTCAGGGCTTTAAATGAGGAGAAATAAATAGACTACAATGTAGTTCCAAGGTGTTTTTTTTTCTTTTTCTTCTTCTTCTTATTTGGCACTGTGATGAAAAGTAATTAAGCTCTGGCAAATTTTCTTCTTAGATGTAATTTGGACTACTTATCTAGCCTCTCACATGGGAGCAGACCTGGCAACTAAAAAGAAACACCTGCTTTTATCACTTTAGAACAACACTTTGTCAGCTTAGCAATATGCAAAGTTTCTCAAGCCCTTCAATTCTGAGTGTTATGCTTAATAGTCCCTTATTTATTCCATGTTCACAAATTTATGCGTGAATGTGGTATCAAATTACCTCATTTGCTGATACGCAGAGCAAATAAGCCATTAAGATTTGACCTCAAGCTGACAATGTGCTAAAATGAAAACAGGTAAGAATAATATCAAACCAACAGCTGAAATATAAGGTTAGCCAGACATTCAGCTACAAAGCAGTTCCAGTCATACAGTGCCCTCAGGTTCTGCTGTCTTAGGAGGGGATTTCCATAACATCATCTTGATGGCATAAAAGGGCTTGGTTGTCCCCTCGTCACCCACCAATCTGCGTTTACAGCAGGTGGTATGATGCACTCTTCAGGTTGTGAGACAAGGAGCAACCGTGCTAATGCCTAAGCACAGCACAGCTCTCCTCCTCATTCATAACCTCCTGGTGGGCTCTGTCTACTTTATGGATTGTCCTAGGTTTGAATGCACCAGGGATGCAGGATAAGAAGGATCCATGTGAGTAGAATTAAAGTCAGTCATGTAAGAGAAGTTTAGTCTATGTGGATCCACAAAGCTTTCTGTTTATGGCCCATTTTCCCCTTCCACAGCAACCCCAAACATTCCCTTACAAGGAGTGCAAGAGCTTTATTAGAAGAAACTCACAAAAACATCTCATAAGGACAGCTGCAGAGATCAAGAGCATTTCTAACATCCTATACCCTGCCACAGCAGAGAACATATTTGATGAAAACACCTAGACCTGGGAAGTAAACCACCTCTCACAGTGCAAAAATGATAATACTTGGATAAATAAGCAGTAGCACTATGCCTGAGAGTCACAAAATAATCCTTCTGTTGTATTCAGTACTGGTAGACCATCATCAGGAGGAATGGGAAGGAGGAAGAACAACACCTGAAGAGTCCAGCATAGAGTACCAGGACAATCAGAGGTCTAGAAGACAAGTTTTCAGAGAAAAGACTGAAAGAACCGAGGGTTAATATCAAAATGATATCAAAAAAAGTACTGAGATGTTCCAAGCTCAACCACTCTGTGATTCTAGGAAAAAGAGGATAGGAGTTCCCAAGCATATAAGAGACGGCTATAAAGGAGCAGGATACTAATTTGTTCTCCAAGTCTGCTGTGGAGAGGACAAGAAGAAATGAACTTAAATTGCACTAGGAAGACTTAAGTTGAAATTAGAAAAGCTTTTTAATGGTAGGAATAGTGAGGTAATTGAATGGAAGAGTAACAGGGCTGTAGAATCTCATCACTGAGATTAAATCATATTTAAGATCAGGCTGGATAAACCTGGAATAATTTAAATGTAATTGAGGCTAAGTTAGAGCAAGGAAATGGACTGGATGCTTGTTGAGGCCTCTTGGAGCCTATGATCTATGACACTATAATCATGAACTTTAATTTCCATCTCTGGGATCACTACCTATATTAATTTATCAAGCTCCATCTTGAAATAATTTAGGTTCCTTGTTCTCCCTGCCCTATTTGAAAGGCCATGCCAGAATTCAGACATCATTCCTTTGATGTCAGAAACCTTGTTCTAATTTACACTCTAAATTCATTCAGAAGCAATTAATATCCATTTGATATTAAAGCAGGTTCAATTTCAATAATTATTCTTCCTCCCTTGTACTAATTCCTGAATATCTCTTACAAATAGTAATATATCCTTTCTCTCAGTCTTCATTTAACTATGCTGTCTATCTCGGACACCAGAAGTAGTGAAGCTATGGTAGCACAGAGTTCCTTGCAAGCCAATTTATTTTTCTTCAACTCCAGTGTCATAACACCTACACAGCCTGTGGAAAATGCCTTCATTCATCCCAAGTTAGCTCAGGTATCTCTGCTTTTCACTGAAGTTTGTGATGAAGGCATATCTTATGTCAAGGAATCCCTGACACAGAAACAAAAAAGAATATTACATAGTTTTTACTTTCATTATAAATGATCCAGCAACCAAGCCAGGAGGTATGGGGTTGCTACTCTACCCTTAATTGGTTTAGTGGTGGACTTGGTAATGTTACGTTACTGGTTGGACTGGATGATCTTAAAGGTCTTTTCCAACCTAAACGATTCTATGATTATTTCGTATTTTAAATGGGTTTGCAAACCCAAATTTGCTATTCCCATTCCTCCCATGATGCAAAGAGGATGCAAAGTTCACCTAACAAGAAAACTTGGGGATTCTTTTTGTGGGATACCTCCTGACCACAAAGCTCCTGTGAAGAAGGCAACACAGAAGAGGCAGTGTATCCTCATTAACAGGGATTGCACCATTACTGCAAAGGTCAATTACTGATAGATCAGATAAACCAGCCTGATACAGCTGATCTCTTCCATACCAGGTCTAGAACATGTTCCAGATTTGTCCCCCCTTGGGAAATGGAAGTGCAAAAGGGATTGTTCTTCTGACACAATGACAGATCAAATTTATCTAATTTTGTCTCTAGGATAAGTGTGCATGCTCCAATAAATTAAATGGAATTGCTCTCATTAAGCTTGAAGTACATTTGAATCTATACAGGGAAAAAAACCACACTATAAACTCTTCTCCCCTCTCATTCACCTCACTCCATTAAAAAGCTTAAAGCCAATGAATTTATATCTTATACATTATTTATAATCTATTTTATCTCTACTCTAGATATGATCTAAAATAACTTGGTCACACAAGACTTTATGTACATGACCAAAACTAAATTGTGAAAGATAAAATTTTATCCTCCCTGTATTCAGAGGGAAATATGTCATATTTCACTACGTATTTCTACTGTGAGGATGAGAAAGTAATCATTCATAAACACACCAGTGCCTTGTAGGACAGGGTGTCCAGATCTAGCTTTATAGGACTTAGACTTTCTTTTCACACACACACGTCAGGTTTCTACTGATGCCTAAGGAGCACACTGCATGCAGCAGAAAGCAGGATTTGCCTTTGTAGGGAATGACTCTTCTTGTACTTTCATTTGTATAAACATTATCTGAAGGAAACAATATGCCAATTACAAAAATACAGCCTGAGAAGAGAATCAGGTTCCAAGGTTTGCACTGAACAACCTGGAAAGGACTCCTCCATTGGCTTGTGAGGATTAACACTTAAATGCTCCAATTACAGATTCTTGTCTCATGTAACCATGGTTGCCAATGGTTACTTCCCACATATGTCTCCATTAGGTTGCCAACATTCCCATTTGTTTTGTATTACAACAAATACTCGGAAACATAAGAACAGCAGGCTGCTAAACTAGGCCAGATCATAATGAGCCATGAATCTCTTGGCATTAGGAATGAGAATTTCTAGCATTAATGCTTAGCAATGGGAATGATGCCACTGCTGGCACCTTTAAGTTAAAGCATCTTAACAAAATTGACTTAAACTGCTACAGATGAACTTTTAAGTTAGCGCCCAAGAAGTTTCAGGAATCGTTGGTAAAATATCTTTTATCTTCTCTCAGAGTTTACTTATTAGCAGCTGCTTAGAAATCTAGATTGCAAAAATAATAAAAGATAAATCCACTTTTCAATATGCAGCATTTGCGATCCAATGGCAATGCTTTCCAATGCTTCAGAAACAAGGACATATTCATGAAAATTACATAATTGCAAAGCACAGCTTATTGAAAGGTGGCCTTGTGATCCACATGGCAGCATATGCACATGTACAGAATACCAGAATCCCCTCAGAACTGCAAAGGTCAGAGGAAGAAGCTCATCTATCCCTGTTGTACCATCCAAATACAACAGTCTTGATGGGCTCTGTATCTGTGTTCATTCCAGTTAAGATATTTATCCAGAATTGCTAAACCTGCATCAGTTCATTTATACTAATTTTAAAGAGGGACAGGCACATTCTAGAGTACCACAGGCTGGGGACATCTTAGAAATATTGAGAAAAACTGAATCAATCAATGCATCACCACAGTCAGCTACATAAATATCTAAAAGAATGTGTTCCCACAACAAAGTCAAATCAAAGGGACAACAGCTGCATGGTGCTACCATAATAAAATTGTCAGAAAACTTCGTTCTAGCTAACATACCTGGTTACCAGATTATAAACATAAAATTAATAACCCTGGGGGATGAGTTTCCAACCTCAGAGGCTGAGGCTGAGACTGTAATGGAGATACAGAGAGGCTCCAGAAGGACCTGTGTAACCCTTTTAAACACGAAACTGCAAAGTACAGTGGGATCTCCTGAAGAAGTCTTGGATGTCAAAAGGGAAAAAAAATAATCTGATTTAAATTTTATGAATGAGCAATGCTGCAGGTTTTATTGGAGCCCAAAGATTGAAATAATTACCAAGGATTGCCTATTTTTTTTAAACTGCCATTTTTTTTCAGATTTCTTTCTTTTCCTAGCAATATCATTTCACCTGCTTGGAAATTGAAATTGCAGGCATTTGAACAAAGGTATTAAAGTGATCTACTGTTACTAAAGTTTATGTAAATGTGTTTACATTCTCGGCTGAAGCTTGACTTTGCAAATTTGTAAAACATTACTCATACTGGATAGCCTTATTACCTAGACCGCAAATATATTTGAGAAGCTTTTTCCTCCTTTCATCTCACCAGACTGAAGTAACTCAGTATTACAGAAAGCTAAGAAATTCAGTCTTCTGCAGTGAAAGCAGTAGTTAATGCTGTGCTTAGGAATGGTCTGCACATGGCCAACCCTTCAAGCTGGCAGCCAGACTGCAGAAAGAAGGAACACTAAAGAAATTATTTTATCAGGGAAGCTGCATACCCTCTTCATCAGACCTTCACTTTGGGAGAGTGAAGGCACTGGATATAACTGTTCTGAAGAGTTTTGAAAAGGCAGTCCTGGAGAAGCTAGAGAAACTAAGACAATACTTTTTAAAAAAAAGGCTCTAGAAGCCCACCAACATCCACACATACATACTAGCACCTAGCATCCAGCCCCTGAACTGAAAGACAGAGCCATGGAGAGCCTTGCTGCTGGCCCACGGCTGATGAATGGACTTTCTGCGTGAATGCTGCCTCCTTTTCCTGCTGCTCTTCACTCAATGACTTTAAATTAGAGGGAGGGAGGGAGGGAGGAAGGAAGGAAAAGAGATAAAGATTCTAGTTCGTTATTGATCTTATTTGTATTCTACATTTTCTTGTCTCTGTATTAAAACTGAAATGCACATTTCCCCTTTTTCCTCTTCTTGCATGCTTAAAATCATCTTTTCTATTATTAGGTTTTTCACATCAAAGAGAAGAGACATTTCATTTAAACTTATAAACCATGGTGTCTATTGAACCAATAAAGAAGAAATCCATATTTCTTGTAACTTGGCAACGTCTATGACATTTGACTCAATTTTTGTCATAGTTCACAAGAGGACATACATTTAACTTCTGAACAATAGCAGGGATTATGTATCTGATTCCCTGAAATTAAATTTCCCAAAGTACAAGCATTAAAGGAGGGAATGAGATTTTCAGTTCGGCCTCTTAATATGTTCCCTGGGAAGACAAACAGAGTTTATTTGTTTGTTTTTTGTTTTTTCTTGCAGAGAGAAAATTATATATGGGAAACTACAGCAGCAATTTGATAATCTGTATTTACTCTTGGGAAATAAAATACTTATGTTTCTGAGACAAACTTCACAGAAACTAGAGCTACACTCAAGTTTTCTTTCTAATAAATAATTTTTTATCCTTTAAGTAGGATTCTCCACATTTCTATGTGGAGGAACTTTTTTTAAATTATCTTGTAAATATCTAAAGTATTTAAGCATGAAAACTTGCATTTATATCTCTCAGCATTTATAAAAATTATTGAAGATAGAGGTAGAATTCATAACTTAACAGCTTCAGCTTGCCACAGTTTTAAGTGAAGTATCTTTTACACTTTCCCCATTTCATTTGGGTTGAAACAACTATGCAGTGTTTATTTCAGACTTTCTGACTTACAGGTTACCTGCTTCAGAAATACAGTATACACTGAGCAAGCAAATACCAAACCAGCTGGTGGTAATAAAGTATCTGATGGTGTCACCTTTCACATTTGGGGACTGAAAACTCTCATTTTGAGGCTTTTTTTTTTTTTTTTTTACTTAAGTCAGCTGCAGGCTGGCTGGGCTACCCTGCCCTAGGAGCTGTGTCTGCAAAATACCGCAGGAAGGGTAGGCAGAGTGGGTCTACACTACAAACACAAGTCCCTGGTTCAACAGTTTCACCAGTTGTAAATTCTGGAGTTTTCTTAGCAAAGTTCTTCCGATAACAACCAAATATCTGAATTCGCTCCCTCCTGGTACACTAAATAGCAATAAGGTTGAGTACACAACCTCTGCTTTTGAAAAAGAGCTTCTGCTATCTTCAGATAAACTGTATTAAGAAATGCCAGCGATTACAGGGCACCTAATAAATGCATGTAAAAGCTAAGAGGAAATAAATATCTGCGAGACAACTGAAACATCATCTTTGCTGAAAGAGCGATGCTGCCCCTTCCCCGTCGCCCCGGCTGTGAGCTAAATTGCCCAGGATTTCACAATCTCAGTCAATTTCGTTCACAGCCGGCAACGCCAGCAAATTGCTTTCCAATGGAGACAGAACTGTACTCTCTCTCTGACAACCTGAATGTTAAGGAGCAGAGAGGCAGGAAAGAGGGCTGAAGACCTGCAGAAGAAATGCAGGCAAGAGACAGGGAGGCACAGTAAAACAGAAAGAGAAATTAGAAGCAACAATAGTTTTTGCTCCCTAACAGTGGCACCCCACATAAAATTCATATTTACTAGACTATCAGCATTTGTCTGTTATATCCCACAGAGAAAAACAGAACAAATAAGTATGTTTACTCCTCAAGGTTTTTTCCTGGAGGGTTCCCAGTCTTCCTTCTGGTTTTTGCTCCAAGAATGACACAGAACTGTAAGTTTTTCTTAAGAAGGAAGGAAATCATTTTGTGCAGTGACACACCTATGAAAAGATCCATTTTAAAGAGAAATAGTGGTTTTAAGCAAATATGACCCACTACCAGTCAGCTGATGAAAGGCCTGCTGCCATTTTATTAACGAAATACTCATTCCTGAACAATCACACCTCTAAATAAACACTTCTCAATCAAACGCCTGTTCCAAATGCCACATATGAATGGCACAATGCTGAAGAAAAATTCAGAAAAAAGTCCAGATAAAACTGACAAGACTATCCAGACAGCATGCTGAGCTCCCCTTTGGCTTGTTGTGTCATGCTGCCCGCTCCCTGTTTAGAAATTACTTGGCTAAATTACTACTCTTTCGAGTTAAACCCTCATTTCAGGTTTTCTTTAAAAGCACTTTGCATGCCACGAGCTCCTGGTATGTGAATAAAAGCCAGTTGCTTCCAGGAAACAGCAGGCGCTCTTTGCAGCTTTCTCTCCCTCTGCCATCTCACAACTCAGCTATGGACTTCCTACCAGGTTTTTTAAATTATTTTTAAATTTTTTTTTAAATTTGCCAAATTTACTGAGCTGACTAGAAGCACATTGAGCCACGCTCAATTTATACATATAAATTATTCGGTTTCCAGAGGAGTGACACGTCTAATAATTGGCGCCCTGCAGAGCTTCGTGCCGCTGTGGCGTTACAAGCACCAGGACTCTTGCTGCGGTCCCATTCCTCCTCCTGCTGGCACGCAGACGCTGCCAGTCCGGCAGCGGCACTGCACGGAGCTCATAAAGCCCAGCGCAGCCCTGTGGCAGACAAAATGATATTAACTTCTGAGATGAAAGTACATTAAGAGCTTTGTTGCTGCAGAAGCTCTCTTTTGCCTAGGGAGCGTGACTGTTTAGGGTTTTTAGCAATACTATCAGGAAGCTAATGCATATCCATATCACTTCCCTAGCCATCAGAGTCTACGGAAGCCAACTGGTTCTTCCTCGGCTAAGCCACGTGGCAGTTTTTAGGGCTTTGACGTTACTTCTGAGTATGATTCAGACTGTGATTAGTGAGAAAAAAACCCCACCAACACTTTTTTCAGATGTGTAACATCCAAAATATTTCCTTTATCTTTCTTTGCAGGGATAAGGGATGGAAAGAACTTCACAACCCTGCTTTCTCTCAAGAGGAGTACAACAAAGGCAAACAAGACATAATGAAGGCGCCATGGAAGCCATTTCTTTCTAGTACAGATAAGTGCTAGACATTACTCTGGGGGATTCAGTAATTTCCGAATGGTTAAAATATTCCGTGTTTCACTAGAAATACATCGGTTTTCATCAAAAGTGAAATCCACGTATCATATGATTTGCCCTTATTTGCTATCAAGAATTATTCTAATTGCTGTATAACCTAAAGCAGTGTAAAACTCCACATTAAATCACTTATAAAATATTATGCTGTTTCGACTCTATATATGAACTGTTCAAAATTATTAATTTACCAATAATGCTGACAACATACATTGTGGCTTTATAGAAAGAGGAGAAAACACTCAGAAAAGCTGGTGAATATTAATGATGCCTGCCATGTGAAAAATCACTGACATAAAAATATTAATCGTTCACAAGTTTGCTAGTTTTTAGACACGTTTGATGCCAAAATCATTCCCACCCCCAATTTTATCATATTTACAGAGATAATTTACCATTCATCAGCCATTGCTTCAACAGTATCATCCCAATGTCCAGACGGTATTTTGTGTCCCTCAGCCACTGCAGTACACAACAAACCTGGCAGCATGCTGGCTAGTCTCTATTCATCAGATTTAACAAACCAGACACTGTAATAGAAGTCATACTGGGAATTCAAACACTGATGTCAGTCATGCAAAAATCTTTAATCTAAAAGCTCTATGATTTTTTTCTTCTGGCAAAATTTACATCACCCATTCTAAAGCCAGATTGTGCTCGTTACTGGGGCACATACAAGATACGTGATTAGAAATGAGTAGCTGAGATCCAGGAGTTCCCATTTCCAGCTTCTTTCTAGCATTCAGATGGTAGGTCTCGGCAAGGGAACCAGAGCTGTGCTGACAACAGCTATTTGCTGATAGAAAACCAAAATGACTGAAAAATGAGTTCCCTCAATCCAGTTCATCCACAGTATTACAATGGTATCACAGTTTGTGACCGCACCACCGGTATATCCTAACTATATTCCTGTGCACAATTCAAGGGACTGAGATTTGTAGTTAACTCTCTGATAGCCTGGCTTAGGTTATCCCAGCCAGGCACCATCCTCCCCATGCAAAATCACAAACCTTGGAAAAGCAGAATCAGTTTTCAAGTTTTTAGTCATTATTAGGGAAGGTGCAGTGCAGGGAGTTCATGAAAGAAGAAAGTCTTTGTTTAGATGGGCAACAAATGTGGAAGGAAAATGCATTTGTTACCCAATACAGGGACATATCGAAATTAAATAAATGTAAACAAATAAGGACTTCAAAAATGAATAAAACTCTGACCTCATAATATGCTTGTCTTCTCACTCTTGCTCCTAGTCCTTCACACTCACTGTTAATTTTCAAGAACTTAAATAAAAAAAAAACCAACTTAAAAGTAATTTCTTACAGTGGTTTGAAACCCATTTTCTTCACAGCCAAGAGTAGTAAAAGCATTTCACAGCTCCAGTTGAGGGTGATATAGAAAAAAAATGAAGATATACAAGGGACACAAAAATACAGTTAATACCTAAACCATTCTATAAATTCCCATTGGTAAGTAAACAATTGCTCTAATTTAGACTAGTTTAAGACTATAGCTCAGTATAAAAAAACAAAATTCAAACAAGTGGTCAAATATCCTAGTTTATGGGATAAACATATCACAAAATGTAGCTTAAAATATTTTCATTATTTAATGTATAAAATGGCCAGATAACTTTACAGTTAGAGCCTCAAGTACTGAAATCAAAGGCCAAAATCCTATTGATGTCAAGTATTTTCAATCAGGATTATTTTACTAGAATACAATCGAAGACTTTTGTTCCAGAGCTCATTATTTCTTATTCTTTTCTCTAATATTGTTACCACAAGAATTCTTTAGGCACAGGGGACAGCTAGGTCCCAGCTTTTAATGTTAATTATGGTAATCTTGGTAGACATCATCACCTCTTAATTCATAAATGTAGGCATAAAGTATCAGTTCAGCTGTCTACTACAGTAGCATAGTTCACTGCACTCTAGGTGGATTTTGTGACAGCTTCCTCTTTAAAGTCTTTTTTTATAATTCAGTAATAAAAAAATTACTTCAGAATTACACTTAAAACAGAAGGATATTTTATTTTGTGAATTATTTAAAACCAGTAAGTCGGAAGAGAAGTTAAAGAGTAAAAATAGATAAAAGTGCTCCCTCTTGTATTTTTTCCAGTCACATAATTCAAAGCTAATTCTGACTTCACACTGAACCGAGATGGACACTACTCATTAATATAGACTAGGGATGGGATACAAGATCAAGATGAAGACACCTGGCCCTGGTTATCTACAAACAGGTGTCTTCAGGCACAGCAATGCTCAATGCATTACCTAAGGACAGCTTCCCACTGACATCTGAGATGTCCTATAGCATCTGAACATCTGGATGGGGCTCACAGATATGGCCAAAGAGCTATAAGAAAGCATGTTCCTGTAGTGCAGCAGCTGGAGGCCAGACAGTAAACTCTAGAGCATCTCAAATGACACTAGACATCAACGTTCAAGCAACCAGGCAGGATGTTTAAAGTCTCATTATAACTCAATAGAGATCTCATCAGTATCGCCAGTGGAGTTTGGAGACCAATTCAATTCTTCAGTTCACTCTGAAGTAGACCTCTAGTCACCGGTGAGTTGAATTGCTGTATACAGACATATGAATTTAGTGGTCTTAATCTCAAGCTGAGTCCTACCACAGATGTCTTTAAGTATATCTTTAAGTTCATCAATCCCAGCAGTATTCTAACATTCAAATAGCAATAACTGCACCTTGTATGACCAAAGTAAGTTAACAGAAGTAACATTATGTTCCTTCTCCAGTGATTCTCAGGCAAAAATATATCCAACCAGATTCTTGTATTCCACCCCAATTAAAGATGCATGTCAATCAAGTAAATGCTCATTTTCTTCACAGGAGAATTACTACAGACAAAAGGAAACTCAGTGCTCATTGGCAGAATACTGCTTGAGTGCCTCGAGAAGGTAAACAAGAAGCATCTGGATTCTGCCCTGGATCATTCCTCATCCACTCACCTATCTACGTTAACATTTTAGTACACATCAGGAGCACACATTGTATGTGACTCTCCTGACGATCCCTACTTAACACTTATAACCTAGATTACTACGGCAGTGCTGAAGGAAACCGTCTTACCAACAAGCTACAAAGCATTGGGAAACACTACATCATAAATTAAGTTTAATTTGCAACCATCAAGAAACAAACAAACAAAAATAGTATTTCCAAGCACAAGGGTTAATTTTCTTTCATCTTTTGCTTTATTTTGTCTTACGGAAAAAAATTAGGGACTTAAACACTGATGATAGCAACACATTAGTCAAGTTTACAATTTCTTGGATTACATCCAGTTACACAAACATCCCACTTGGTCCATAAACATGAAATATTAATAATAAATGGCCTTAATATATAAGTGCAAAAAACTGTACGCTCAAATATTGTTGTCAGGACCCACGGCTACTCTCATGTAGTGATTCCCCCATTACATTCTTTTACATTTAAAGCTGATGGTATATTTTCCTCTAAAATGTTTAGCAGCCTTAATGATACTTCAGATAGAGATTAGCTATCATTGTTGTCTGAGGAATTCACTCACAGAATCCAGTTTAGCTGCATTCTCTTTGCAAAGCACGTAAAAAATATTTTTCATCTTCAGATTTAGGAGATATGACCCACAAAACGCACACACAATGAATAAAATTACAGTTACAAGGACAGTAAATTTGAAACACATATTGTTGAAAACCAGACACCGTAGATGGCATCAAAGTGTATGTCCTAAAATGAAGAGGTGGTGGTCATACATCATATTCGAATGAGTAGGCAAAAACTATGGGAACTCACTACTTATCAGGGGTGGATTCGGGAACCTAGAATTAGTCTGAAAATAGAAAACTGTAACTAGATGGCTTTTCCTCTCTGTGATATTCATTACCATAGCACCTAATTCTGCCATCAAGCATCATTGTCTCCAACATATTATTTAAGGATTTTGTAATTTCAGGTGTCACTCCCTCTCTTGCTCTTATGCAATGCCTTTCTTCTGAGAATTGCAGAGGTTTTTATATAAATAATAAGGTATATAACACCTATGAATTAGGAAGTTCCACCTTTCACAGATGGAACTGAAACAGAACTAACATGCCCCAGATTTACAAATTTTCTGAAGCCATCTTCTCCCAGAAAAGATTACAATAACTCTAATGTGCTTTGGAAAATTACTGTGTCCTAAGTGAACCCTCCTGCAATTCGAAGGTATCTTATTGCAGTAATATCTAACATAAAAGAGAAAGGGACTGTTATTTTTTCCTGAATCAGATTTTGGCGATATGTGTCATTACATGTCTAAAGCAAGTGAACACTAATGCCACGGAGGTATCGGTCACTCTGTAGCTGCGGGCGAGCCTCCATTCCACTCTTAAATTAATTCAAATCCTGCTATACTTAAAAATCGCATCATATACTCTCTAACCTGAATGATCAACACAAAGTGAGTTCTCTAAATACAAGTTTAAACATAAATTCACTGATTTATGAGCAAATACATCTATAGTGAAAAAGAAAAATCTGATTCCTGGGAGCATTGCCATCAGCCTCAGCATGATTCAGAATGATTTTTGGCAACAGCAGGAAGCAGGCTCTTCTCATCCTGCTGCAGCCCATTTAAAAGTTTAAGCACGTGTTTTATGAAGAAACAAGGTGGTAGCTAAGCTCAGAGCAACTGTTTCTAATTGTTGTGATTAGACAGATGACAAATAAAATCAGTCCGAGGGCTCATGTGGGAGGCCATTTTGACAGAGATAAACTTTCTTCTCCAGCTAATTTGTGCATGGCAATCCTATTAAGTGGAGCAACATAGAGAAGGGGCTCACATCAAAAGTTTTCACTGATAAATTGCTTCTTTCCAGCCACCACCGTCCTGTAAAGATCCTACAGCTGGTGACAGGATGCAGAATTTGCACTCATAAAGCTCCCTGCGGTACTGCTGTCCCTGTTACAGCGTGGAAAAAAGTAACCTTAGCTGCATGACTACGATCCGATCATACACTGAGCTTTGAACTGTACAGTCAGAGGGACTGGCTCTTTGCTTCTGGTTTGGTTTTTTTTTTTCTTTTTGGTGATATTAATCTCCATAGTACTCTTCTGAATCAATAAATCCATTACAAAATAAAGGCATTTTCATCTGCTCACTTCGGCTGCTCTGCCAAAAAAAACCCCTTTAATTAGCCAGTATTTTTGGGCTGCTTTGTTGTAACTAGCAGAATGGTGAATCTGCCCCCAACTGTTAATAATTAAAAAGTCATTTAAGGCTGCATATCTTCAAAGTATTAAAAATAATTATGCAACAGGACTGTTATGGGGTATGCTCACTTAATATAGCTCAAAGAAATGAGATAAGAATGAATTACTGAAGATGTACATATAAGGTTGCCTTACAATGAAGGTACGTGGGTGTGAGAGGGGAACAGAGAAGGACATCCTCACCTGGAAAAGACTACACAACTCAAAAAATTTTCTTCAAATATTCTTTAGTGGAATCCGCAGCTTTTTACCTAATCTTGGAAACATACAGTCATGCAGATAAGGCAGTATTAAATGGATCACTGCTGCCTCTGGAAAGGAAGATAAGTTAGCCTTTGGTGCTTAGATATTCGCTTTCTGACAGCTGTTCTTCCTTCTCACAAACTTCCTCTGCCAAGCAAAGATTATTTGGGATTGACAAGTCTGTGCTTTGGAATAAACAAGATCTTTTCTCTGACAGGGTGTTGGAAACGGATGCTTAAGATACAGATAACAGTATAGTCTGTCAGGCATATTATATAGCTTGAGGGGGTCTCAGGGAAAAGGTACCAAGCCACACAAATACCTACATATGCCTAACAGTGTTTATGAATCCATACTTTTCCAAAAGATACCAAGAGAAGGAAATCTTTCCCTCACACACTGCAACTCCGATGAGAAAAAGACAATTCTGCTTCCTACACTGTGTGAGGGTGGAGACAAAAAAGTAGAAAGAGGAGACAAGACCATGAGGCTGGAGTGGCTGAAATGGAGTAATTGACACAAAACAGTGCTAAGACCTAATGAAAGTACAAGGTGGTTTGATTTCTTAAAAAGAAATATATATCCCTTTGGGATGATTACCTGCTCTGTAACCAACACCAGCTGCACGTGGCATATCAGGGCTGCCAGCATTCATGCAGTCATCATCAATCAACAAACTTGCTGCCATATCCACAACTGGAGAGGAGGAAAAAGTTACAAATGGTCCCAAATTCCTCAGCGCCACTTTGTTAATCACCAAACCACCAATTTAGGCTGCTGCTCTAAACTCAACCTGTGCTTTATCTGCACCCCTAAAGGGTGGGTGTAATCTTCTCTTTAAGCCTTACTGGCTCCTAATTCAGGCCAGCGTGCTTCACTGGTGAGGCAGAAAAGAGGCACTTCAGACTCTCTTTCAGTGCAAGGTCTGGAGTCTCTGCATCTTCTCAGTCTCCTTTCCCTCAAAGAGCAGCAGCAGTTCTAGCAGCACTTCTCGAACCCGGTACTTCAAATATGAGCTATACTGTTACAGGAACCCAAGCTCACAGGGGTCTTCTAGACCCAGTAGTCCTTCGGAATTGGCTGGACTCAAGTGAACGCCAGGGAAGTACAAACATTTGAAGAGTTGCCTGAGTTTTAGCATTTTTTTTGAAGGGCTTGCATACACAGAAGCAGATGTCATCTATAACAGCTGTCACACATGAGGGATAACATGACTCCCTAAAGTTCAGGTGCTGGAATATATTCTTTTTGTTTCCTCGAATGATGTTCTGCAGCAAAATAATCCCAAACCAAACACATTACATACAAGCATATTTACATGTGTATGTGGACAAGCACTTGAAAATGACAGTTCCTCACAAATTTATCCATAAATTACCAATAGTCATTTTCAGTTATGATGCAGCTTAACATACCTGTACAGGTTGCAGGTATCCTTGAACTCAGAATCTCTCCTTTTTATTGCCAAAAGTGACATTTAGTTGCAATGAGGTGTTGAAACTTTGTTAAGCGTTACTGTTATATACATACTACCATGCATCACTTCAAATTTGGAGTTTGCTGACATCATGTCAGTACAGATTTTCTGTTTGAATACTTGACACCAGCCAAATCCTGCACTTTTCTTTTACCTGGAGTAATGGATAGCTTGATGTCCTGCAATATTAAAATAGAAGTCAGTTGTATGTTTCATCTCATCAGTATGTCCAGAGACTTCAATCCAGTGTGCTACTGGGAGGCAGTAAACTCCATCTACTATGTTGCTCTGGTCATAAACACAACTTCGATCATGATGGGGCCCATTACCTAGAACAGAAGAGAGGACAGCTGTGGGCTGGGTATCCAGAAAATCTTCCGAAAGATTTGTAGGAGATGCAGACTGAGTATTTAAGGCAAGGAGTGGTGCTTGCTGCCTGTTCTGACTGCATTTCTCATAACACATTAACACCCCAAATAGCTGTAACAGAAGCGCTGCCACAAAGCAAATGTTCAGCATTAAAATCAATTTTTGCAAATTATTAAAAAAAAACATTAAAGCTGTACAAGACTCCCAAATTATCAACTGTGGCACTTACAGTTTCAAGAATAATTAATTCCATTCAAGTTCCTCATCTGATGTCTGATAATATGTGACCTCAGCACTTAACGTTTCTGCTGTGTGACCTCCCTCTGGGGGGTTCAGCTTGCTATGGCCCAAGGTCGAGCCCTGCCATGGCACAGCAGAATCACTGTGCCCTAAGGCTTACTTCCAAGGAAACTGCCAAGCTACGAGAAAGACCGGGGAGAAAGCGCAGAGTAGGGCCATGCAAGATCAGAAAGGTAAAACCACAAGCAAAGGTAGGACTGGTGACACTGGAATTGTTACCAGCTTAAGGATTCAAGAGGAAAAACACCAATGTGGAAAGGCATCGGAATCCCAAAGAAGCAAGCAGGCAGCAGACAGCAGCCTGGCAGCAGTGAAGACCTGTTTCAGGGAGAAGTGACGGGTGGTTCTCCTCCACCTCATCCACAGCTGCCTGGCCAGCAAAGACTCTTCAGGTGTCCTGCTCGGGACAGGACGCACACCTATGCCTAGCCCAGGAGCTCGTTAAATCCTACCTGTCTTTTATGTTTGCTAACTGATAAACAATCGCTTTGTACTCTTCAGATGCACGTCCTGCTTCAAAAGTCTGTTCATACACAGTAAAAGTTGCCCAAAGTGACCCAGAGAGAGACAGTCACATCTGCAATGCCGAGCGATCACAATTACCTAAAATGGCCTTGTCTAAGGTAAGAAATTTATCTTACTGTTTTCCACTATTTAATATCCGTTACCCCTTCTTCTTCTCTTACGGCAATAGTGTGAGCTTTAGTACAGAAAACCAATTTTTAATACCATGCCAGAGTAAGCAACAGGAATTGAACCGGGTCACGTCATCAATCAAAAGGTCATCTAGCCTCCAAAAATTCAGTACATGTATATTCTCCCCGCCCCCTGCCATTTTTACGTACTTATTGTAATACTAATTGCCATGTAGGAGTTATTGTGCAGATTAGAAGTGACCTAGTCTATGGCTTGCTTTTAATGTAAGCCTGTTACACTTTACATTATTAATGATGTTAGAAAATTTCTGAGTAAAATTATGCCCAAAGGAATTATCTTCAATTTCACACTGCACACAAATGCATGACCAGCTTCCAAGCACCACATTTAGGGAAATTTGCTAGAGCAAGAGCATTTTGGGAGATGTATTATTGCAATGATTAGAGAATAAGACTAACATTTAATACCGCAGCTCAAACAATCTCCTTATTTCCAGGTAACATGCAGCACGCTTTATCATAATTATGAAATACTATTATTTACCAAAAAAAAAATACTAGGCAGAAAACTATTTTCTCTTTCTATATTGCTGAACCATTATGCATCATGCGCAATGGTACGACAGCTTTTGATAAATAAGGTAAGCAAGATCAGTATATAGCTCCTGAAGCTACAAATCTTACCACTATATTTTTATCCCACTTTTCTAATTGTTCATACATTCTTACCACTTTTAAACAATATGTGAAGACAACAGTATACATCGACAAATACAACAGCGTAACAAAACCTATGGATGTTTATGACACTTAATTGACTTAATGTATTCAGCAAAATCTTTATAACCGCATATAACACATCTTGCCTTTCCCATTTTACTCTTCGACGACCGTCTGTAGCAATGCACGTCACCATGGCCCTGCCCGGACATCACAAGGACGTGTGTGATCCTGACCCCCACCCACCCACGGGCACACGTCCCGTCCCGTCCCAGCCTCAGCCCCGTCCCCAGGGAGGGGGCCAATGCCCAGGGCTGGGACTGCTCCTGTGCCCCGGCTGCCTGCTCCTGGCTACCAGCCCTGTGGGGTGGCCCTGCAGCCCCCAGGGAGCTGCCAGCCCTCACTGCACCCTGGCAGTTTCGAACCATGTTCTCGGGATCTCTGGCTCTTTTGCTACTCCCAGCCCTATTTGCCCTCATAGCCATTCTGGCTTCCTCAAGGACTGCCCCTTCCATTGTTCACAGCTGTTCCTCCTCTCCCACCATGAATTTTCTTCATTGCATGAATTTTTGCAATCACAATCTATGATCTCTCCCTCCTGCTTAATTTCTTCTTTCCTCAAGGTGCTAGTCAGTCCTACAAGACAACAAAGCCTCACTCTTCTTTGTCTTCATGATCTCAATTGCATCACTACATGCTTCCTACTTTCCATTTCCAGCTGCTGCTGCTTGACGTGCATGTACCTCTTTCATTTGCCAGTTTTACTGTCCATCCTCCTTCTCCTCCAGTTTTAATTCTTGGCTCTTTTTTTCCTTCCTTCTCTATCATCTGCCTTCTTAAATGGCCGTAACCTCCTTGCCTTGTAACCTTTTCACCTTCAGCATCATTCATTCCCTTACCTAGCCTACAACCACACATGAAAGTGGGGCCAAGAGATGTTTGTTTAATTTATTCCCTCAAACAGGTACTGTCAAATCTCATTCTGAAAAGCTTCCTTCTCTAATTGCTATTTATTACCGTTGATTTTTCTGTACCACTCAACCTCACCTTCCCGCTGTGGCCTACAGTCAAACAGGAATCTCAAAAGGTATGTTTCCATTTTGGCTGTAATACTCAGGTAAACAATAACAGCTTGCATTCATAACATTTTTCATGAGAATTGCACAGCTCTTTACTACTCCTTACATTATATACTGATATATGAAATAACAACCCTCTTACTGAAATATGATGTCTGTGCAACAGAATGTATATGAATATACATTCAACATATATATATTCATGTGTGTGTACATATATTAATGTATTTTTTTAATATATGTCAACAAATGCAGTGATATAATTTCAGACAGGAAGGGGAGAGTGCTACCATCTCCAAGAAATACTACTTCAGAGAACAGTATGATCATACCGAGCTGTTCAGGAAGCTGAATTCTCCATTCCTCTTGCAAGAGTTATGAAAGAAGGCAATGACCACAGACAATCAGGATCTCACTACACAGGCAATACCCAAATGATACACAAGTGGTTCTTGCCAGAGTTTGCTCCACAAGGTGCATTTAACAAATAAGTTTCAAAAAAAGAGAAATTTGTTGTATCAGTTCACATCATGCTTCTGCTAGCACAGTTTGTCACAGGAAAACCATAATATTTTGGGTGCCATAAAACAACAATGCAAGGAAACAGTTTCAGAAGTAGAGCCAGATGACAAGTTTGGAGGAGTACTGTAGAACTCTTCTATAATTTAGAGCTGCTATAAAAGGGCTGAAGATTGAATTCTCTCAACTTTTATCTTCCAGAGTCATTTACTACAAAAAGAAGCCAGCCAATGAAAATGACTTTTATTCAAGGCAACTGATCATAAACTGTGTTTTAAACAGAAAACAATTAGCATCACTTGTTCTGTTAGGTATTTGCAGAATGTATATGGCTAGGAAAATGGGCACAGTTTGGGTGACGAGCAGGTAGCATTAACCGGATAATCCTCAGTTCTTCCTTTTCCACTCCCTATCGTTTCAAACCTTTCCTCATGAGCTTCCTCTGTCTGAAGCAAGGTCCATCAGCCTCATGGTATGAGGTACATCCAGGCAAAACGTGCCTTAGTCTCATCTTAGCCCCTTTATCTCTGCTGATGGAACAGGCTCCTTGCATCTCCTTTGTGGTAGTTACATGACTCCATCAGACTCAGACTCAGAAAAGCTGGCCCAAGACTTCTCACAAGTACAGGAAGACTTTGTGCCAAGAATGAAGCAGCTTTCAGAGTCATGAGGCAGGATAAAAATCTGTCATGCTAAGTGAAACACTCACTCTCCCCTGCCTAGCCATGACAGGCCAAGCAAAGTCCTTTCTGGAAAGGATTTGGATCCTTGGAGCATGGGGACTTTCACATGCTCAGGACAGCGGGCTGGGCAGGGTGTTAGCTCCAGGCAGCGACCAGCAGCACCACAGATCACAGACCACCAATTCCTCACTCTCTCTCTGGTCCAGTGCTGTCTGTGGGGTGTGGTTGGTCAGTCTGGGAGGAAACAGAGCACCTGATGAAGATAGTGGGACCAAGCTCAGCAGAATCCAATTCTTCCCAGTGCACCAGAAATGTATTGTGGCCCTTTCTAATTTATTACCTTCTGTTCAGGCACAAGAGAGAAAAGATAGAGGCCAGTGCAGAGAGAAGTACCATGAGACTGCACATACGCAGAATGTGGACGTGTGTGCCCATGACTGAAGCTGCTCATACCCACACCAACTTCCTACTCCACTTATTTCCCCCACAGGTCCCAGTTGCCTGCAATATCTGAAAGGCCGTCGCACCTTTGGATCTTCTAAGTGACTTCCAGAAGTGAGACTCAGCAGCCCATCCCCACAGAAACTCAGCTTTATTACTCACTTCTCAAATGCACAAAGCATTTCACAAAGTAAATTACCAAAACTGAAGGCCTAGTGCTGAAATTTAGTTTCTGAACCTGAAGCTCGGAAAGGTCCTATCTACAAGCCGGGAAGGCTATCCTGACCATGCTGGGCAATCACATCTGTCAGGGTGCCTCCACATCACCACCTGGCATGGCACAATCAGAGTATGTCCAGGGTTTAATTTGCTGCAATCCAACACACTTCCAGGACCACGAGTGCACATCACATCTTTACCAGCAACAAAGTGTGCACCACTGGCCAGTCCCAGGCACATACCGCTCATGCAGAGATTGAACGGCCAGAGTATTTTGCATCCCTATTACAAGCTGAGTGCTAGGAGGGAAACAGCTTGAAGCATACCAGTGCTGAGCACAAGTGCATACTGCAAAATCCCTAAGGGAGCTGCAAGGCAAATTCTCACCAAAGGGAACCCTTTGGTGCATAAATTGTTAATGTAAATACATCTGTCCCCTTACACTGACTAGTCTCCCCAAGCTTACCCAAACCTTGTACAAAGACTTCAAGATACTTTAAATAAATCCCCCATGACACCACCAGTCTCCAGAGTGGGAATTCATCACAACTCTCATTTAAACACCCTGCTCAGGCACACCGGCTGTGTGCCTCCTCACCACCGTTTGCAAGACAAGAGCACCGGTCTCAGAAGCAAATGCTGTTTTCTCACATGTTGCTCGCAGCACACAACATCAGACCACTGGGTAGGTTTCCAGGTACTTTTAATATGAAGTAATTATTTGGGTGAAATTTTAATTTTTTTTTATAGTCAAGAAAACATTGTGCAGCCCCAAAAATTTGGGGGAATTTTAACTGCATTTCAACTTTTCTGTTTCTAGAGCCAGTAGTAAAGCAAAGAAAATCAAATCTGTTTTCCACTTGCCTGTTCATCTCTGCAGAAAACACACACAAACGCCCTTTGACAAAGGGCAATACACAACATGAAACACATGCTTTTACAGCCCAAGCCACTCTATATTAGTATATTTCTTCATCTTGTTTTTATTCATGTTGTTCCAAGTGGCAAAACATTGGTGTAATTATTTATTTTGGGGAGCCAAATACACAATCGTTTGAAAACATGTAAAATTTAACCCTAAAAAAGGATAAGTTAAATATCTGAACAGTACCGATCGTCCTGTTAGTTGATCATGTGGACTTTCCTAATTAAAGATCAAAAGGAATTTGGAAGAGTTTATTAGAAGATACAGGTCCCAGTTTAACCGATAGGGTAGCACTCTTTTTCCTTCAGTAAGGTCCAGAATGATTTTATTTAAATTCCGTCTTTGTGACTCTTCACAGAAAAAATGCTTATCTGAGAGAGAAATTGAAAAATAAGTTTCTAGGCATTAAATGATAAAATCCCATTGCTTTTGCAACCCACCTGTTGCGCTCTCTACTGTGGATGGTTGCACAGTGGAATCCACTGATGCAGGGAACCGCTGGAGCGCAAAGCAGCCAGCAGCCCCGCTCACAGCTCAAGCCTCACAGAGGGCTCTCTCACAATCTGCGTGACTGCATGTATGGCTCCTGGCTTAATGCATATGAAGGATGATCAAAGTGGCGTACGAAGGAAGCTGGCTGCACAAACAACCAAACAAAAGATTAAAACCAAGCATCTCCACGTAACTGATAAATGGCACCGGCAAAAGACGGACACAAGAACAAAAAGGAAAAACAGATGAAGATATAGTAAGCAAGAAAAAGATGTGCGAGGATCAAGGACTGGAAGAAGATAAGCAGGGACCAGAAGAGGATCTTCTGAAATTTGAGCTAACCACATGCAAGTAACAGAATACAAAGAAAAACCTTCAGTTACTATTTCATTACAGCTGTACTGCAGAGATGAAAACAGTATAATCCAACAGTCTGCCACCAGCACAGACTCATCTTGACACAGAGGACAACTGCACACAGATTGCATAATGTTCTGGAAGAGTGACACTGGTGAAATTATCAGCTTGATCCTAAAAGATAATGAGCAAAATCTAGGCCAATGAGATTTCTCAGCACCATTAAGTGTGGTGAACAAAAAAACCATGAATGAATGGAAAAAGCAGGATTGCCTCTTCCACTGTGTCCGCAGAGCTCTTTGCAGCAAAGCCAGTTGGTGTACGGCTCAGCCGCAGCTCTCCCAGCTACTGGCTTGCTGCGTACCTTGCTGGAAGTTTTAATTTTTTTTTCTGTTTTTTACTGTGTGAGGGAAGGTATGTAGAAACTCCAGGGCACAGCAGCAGCTGTAGAGGTGCTGTGTGCCTCATCCCTGTCTTAGCCAGACCCTACGCCAAGACGCAGTTTCCAAACCTCCCAGCAAGGTCAGCGTGCTTCTCAGTTCACTGCCACCTTTGAAAGACCACAGGGCTACTTAGATGACCTCAGATACACCCAGCAGCTTCAATGGCAACTAACAAATCCAAACAGCACGCAGCCACACAATTATCAAATCACCTACTTACAAATCAGTAAGAGCAAAGACTTACTCTTATAATCTTTGTCATAAATTTTGCATGAACCAGCAGGCTTTACACGTCAAGTCAAAATTTTAAGTATGCTTAAATACTCTAAGTAATTACATTTGAAATATTAAATGAGGTCCTTTAACAAGGTAAATGAACATCTTGAGTTCATGCTTAGAAATTCCCTTGGAAGAGTTTAATAACATCATAAGCACTATCAACACTCTGGGGGCAGAGGAATAGGGAAGAATTGAGGAATAGAAGATTTTAAAAAATAGCAATAGAACAACAGGAACTAACGGAAACATACAGAAAAAAAATCTCTGAAATGAAGGATTTAAAAGATTAAGTATTTGCTAGCTTCCTTGTCAAGCCTCAAGTCCTATTTTGGATGCAATTCTCACAGTTACCTGAATGTGCTACTGCTTGGTGTCATTATCAGACATCGTTCTTATTGGACTTCCATCACTATACTTAACAATATTCAAATTTACTTATCCTTTACACCAGACTCTGTCATGAAAGTCTCCCTGCTGCCTAACCGTTTGAACGAAATTCAATCTCTGATGTCTTGAAACAGGATCTGTCTCAATCCCACCAAGGCTGAATTGCTATCGATTGTTAAAAACCAGAAAGATGGGAGGCTGAATTCCCCTTGCTGGAACTGAGCTAGGTCAGGTATTTTGGCAGTCTGAGTCTGCCGCCGGCTCTTAGACTGGAGTCCTGCCTTTCTGAAGTCTCAGTAAAGCCCCCGAATTGCTGCCCTTTGTTTTTACACCTCTGACAAATAGCGCCAAATAACACATTTTAATTCTGTACATCATGTACTAACCCTTACACGTACGCTTAATAAAAATACACTTACTCTGCTTTTTAATGCTACTTTTTCTGCTGTCAATAAACTGTCTTACCTTCAGACTCTGAAAACTTGTATTACTTAAATACTTAATATTACCATAAGACCGAATTGTGAATTTGCCTCACCTAGTTCATTAACGCTTTCTTCATGACTGGTTTAATTTTCAGAAAGGTTTCCTTGCATTTGCCAGCCCAAAAGAGATATCAGAAAAGCAGAAGACTATTTGTATCATACACCACACGTTTATTTTCTGCCAGACTTAAAGCAGACTCTTTCAAGTTCTCGTTTGGTAGGGCTGATGTATATAACCAAGGAAACAAGTTTTAAATCTATTAAAGTCCAGGTTGAATTCAAGATTTTTTAGTCTATTAGTCTACTCCTGAGAAAATTTTTTATAGATTTTTTTAATTATACCAGAATTAGAACTAAATGGTTTGCAAGAAAGCCCTCCTCAGCACTTAATGCTGTTAATCAACAAGGGTTTTTTTTGTTTTTTGTTTTTTTTAATCAGAGATGAGAAAATAAGAATTTGCAAAGGCAACTTTCAAAAACATGTGTTTTATTTCTCTTTAGGTCTGCTTAGGCACAGGTGTTTCTCAGTGGGAGCTGCTACCATCCTAAGAGTTTTTAGACAAATGCTCAGTCTAATGATGTAGATTAAGCCAGAGAAAAGCAACTAAAAGGGAATTCAGCTCACGTGAAAAAGACGTTCTTCTCAGACAGATGGTGGAAATAAGAATAAAGGAAATGCAGACGACAGAACAATGGCTGATAGCAACAAAATGTATAATGTAATACAGTCTTCCTAACTGCTTTGAAACTCTCTATGGCATTGTGCTGTACGTTACTGATTGTTACTTTCTACCATACCAGAAAAGACTACTGAACTATAGGCAGGAAACAACCTACATCAAAACAGTAACCGTGGCAAAATCTTAACCCAAGTCTGATCTCAGTTACTTTACTTACCACTTCTTAGTGCTTCTTGCCACTGAAAATAAATTCTCAATCCATATTGCACGCTGCTGTCACTTGGAAGCGAGGGCAGGGAGTGAAGTGGGGGATGGGAAAATGGTAAATAAATATTTGCATAAACAATGCATTTATTGTAATTTTACCATTATAACCACAAATGCTTTAATTAGGCTCTCACAGCAGTCAGAGCTGGCCCCTGATTATCCCTGCAGGTAGGAAATGACACATACCTGCCAAATCCAGAGGAATGCATGTGTACATACTTATTCTTCTAATTTTGCGGTTTCATGGGCAACTCTCCATTGTTTTATTGATCTCCAGTCATCTGATGGTTAATGCTGACATACAGATAGGAAGTAATGAAAAACCTGCTACCAATTGTACCATAATCCATGCTGAGTATGTGTCCTGAGGGAGTTGAAAACAAAACGCCGGGAGCTATCACACTCTGTAAACAAAAGTTTCTCTCCATTCACTGAAGAGGTACTGGATAGTAGTTCAAAGCTACCCACTTTTACTCCTAAAGTTTCCTCACATCTGAAAGGTGTTAAGGCATCTAGCATTGCCCAGGAAGCAACAGCCTTGCACAAACAAAATGCGTATTATGCACAATTATTCAACTATCAACATCCAATTGCACTTTATGTTCCTTCCTAGTCATTGCCTATTTCAGAACAAGACTGGGATGGAGGAAGCAAGTAAAGCCCTGGATTATTTTCAAAACCAGAACAGATTACACCAAATACTGATGAAACGTGCAAGTAGCTGCAAGAAACCAGGCAGTCACTGGCTATACACAGGTAAAATGGCGACACCCAGTGGGAACAATACTACATAAAATATCTGCATTAAAAGAAGTATTAAGAAATGTTCTCCCCTCTGGTTTTTTTTTTTTTCTTTTTTTAATAATAGAACTGCTATCTAATTTGGGGATCTGTAGATTAGCTTTGGAAAAGAAAGAAAAAAAGATATGCATTTCAGTTACAGAAATATAATGTTGCATCCAACTGTACTTCTCCAGAATGGCCTCAAAGAATTTTTACATTGCTTTATCCTGCTATGGCTTAGCCCCAAATATTTTTTATTCCGTTACAATCTCTCCAACTTGAATGGCAACTCAGTATTAACTTCCTATACAGCCTTTAAAGAATATCCTCCATTAAAATAAGAAATTACACCCGTTTTGTTCCACAGAGTTGAGGCCAAGAAGAGAGACTGGCTTAGGTTTCAGGACACTGCCACTTTAAAAATGAAATTTTAATGCGCCTTACTATCACCAACGTTTTCAGCCAATCAAGGTCTCGATCCTTGAAAGCTATGAGCAAATTTTACTTCTGATATTTTCACTAATTATATTACAATATTATGAAAACCTTTATTACTCCATAAATGTACCAGTCTTTTTGAACTATCATCAGGAGTGTACGTTGTCCAACAGATGGCTTAAACTGTAACCAACACGCTCACAGGAACATGAACTGGAAATGTTGGAAGGCCGACATAGCAAGCCACAGGCTGCATAACCTAACTGTTTCTAAATCAAACTGTGTTGTATTGTTTGTTTTGGGCCCCAGAGAAACCACAGAGAACAGCAGCAGGTAAGTGCAAACAACACATCTCCTTTTCTCTCCTCCTCCCTCCCCAAAACTAGAGATGGGTTTTTTTTCTGGAAGAAATAAGGCTCTGCTCACATGTACAAATCACTAGAATGTAGGCTGATCGTGCTTTCCACCTTTAGCTGGCAATATTGTATGTGTCAAGCTTCAAGCAAGCACCAACTACATCAGACTAATGGTTATGTGAAAATGAATCAACATTTTAGAATATGAGCTTATACTTTTTATATATATTTTTCCCCCTTCTCAAAATGTAAGGTGTCAATAGATTGTATTCCATCATCTCAAAATACAGTTTGGGGCATACCCTTAGGAACATCTCTGTCCTTTTATAGAACATATATCTTGTATAGTACCTACAGTTTATTTAGACCAGAGTAAAGGGGAAAAAAGGCATTGATGAGTGTTCAAGCATAAATTCACAAAAATAAATTCAAGCATACGTTTCATCTTGTATTTATTTAGTTTTGACAGTAGGCACAATATACTTTTACTTTGCAAGCTGAAAGAGAGACATAAATAAACCCAGTTCTGAAGAATCTACATCAAAAACAAAGTACACAGAAAAACACATACGATGCAGTTGGCGGGGGGGGGGGGGGAAGGTATATATATTCATTTACTTTTTTCTAATGGGTAAACCTATTCCAAGGTTCTAAAGCCCAGCATGATCAACCTGTTTTCCACAGATACTGTAGCACAGTTAAAAACCCTCCTAGATAACAGGCCTTTCAGCTGAGCTCCCAGCAGGTAAGCAAAGTACCATCCCTGAAGAAACCTCACTTGGGACAGAGCACATACAGAAATCATGTGATTTGAGCCAGAAGAGCCCAATGGCTTTAAATGACAGGCCCTGGATGCGGCATCATCACCCTGGGACAGCACAGGTAAGCATCTGACCCTTCAGGAGTCTCCTCTCCCACCTCATCCTCCTAGAGAGGGGAACTAGTTCCCTCCAGACACAAGCAACAAGCCAGCAACCCTCCCGCAGGCCAAGCCTTGCCTGAAGACTTCCAACCAGACCACCTGGCAGAACCCAAAAGCCACAGAACCCTGGCCCATGACTTTGATGCTTCTAGTCCACAGAAACAAATACCCTCACTTTATCTTTCAGTCTCCCAGTTGCATCGGGATGGCTGTAAGGACGAACTAAATTTATGCTCAAAACATATGAAGCAACATGTATGGTAGTATTATAAAAATAATATGCATTACTAGTGGAATTCTCACATGAAGTATACTAATAAAAAACCTGGGAGTAATTTTCTTAAATATGGCACGTTATTTCACATCCAATATATGTCAACATGCGACATCCATAATTGGACAGGAGTTTCTCTGGTTACAGATGAATGCCTCAACTCATAAATTCAGAGCAAGCATGATTCTGCACCTTCCTCTATCCCTCAAGACCATGTCTTCAAAACTGGAGGTGTTCTGTAACTGCTAAATGTCCCCCAAAGCACATTTTAATTCTAAACACATAGGATATTAAAGAGCCAAAGCATAGCATTTGCTTATCACAAAAGTTTTGTTCTTTTTTAAAAAAATGGTATTAGCCTTTTCAAACTGGATTTTTACAAGAATAAACAGATGACAGCCAAAACTTTTATTGATCTGCAGTTGGAAAGAGAAAAGAATCATGAAAACAAATGACATAAAAAAAAGACTGCAAGATATTGCTTAATTATTGGATAGAAAAACTTCCTTTAGCAAACTTAGTTCCTTCTGGTAAATAACAACTTAGAAAAAAATGGTTGATACGACTAACTAAAAAAAAAAAACCTCTGTATTTGGAGGATATGCCCGTTTGTTTTCTATCATTCTAGCTAAGCAAGAAGCTCAAACCACTGAGCATTCACAATGACAAGAACAAAATCCCACAGAGGTTAATCCTAAAACTGCATCAGTAGCACTACTGCCAAAACAGAACATGTTTATTACTCAACAGACTACATTTACTAAATGTGCTCCCAGGTATGGACAAATACCTTGAGATATCATTATTTCCAAACTAGACAGCAACCATCACCTCACAACTGCAGACTCTCTACAGACTGGAACACTCTGTCATTATTTCTATATTCTGTGTGGTGAGGACCTCTTTATACACCAGTATCACTGGCATATTATGTACAACTTGGCACCTTCAAAAGAGACCCAATTCTGCTTCCTCGGACAGATGCAAAGATTTTTATTCCATAAATTCACTTTTCCTGCATTTCTGTAAAAGAAAAACATGGTTAAAACAGGCAGAATACACTATTTATTTTAGCTGCTAAATAAAACAATTACGATTACATGGTGTAAATAGTACTTCATGATGTAAACTTCTGTGAATGTACTATGAACACGACATCTTTTATTAGTATAAAGAAGAAAAAACAAATGCAACAGTTATGACGACAGGCATGTTTTAGTCTATATGACAGAACGGCAATTTAAAAGTGTGATATGTATTCTTAAAATGGGTGAAGAGCAACTGCTCTACAATGTGTTATTTCGGTATAGGGATT
Organism: Pelecanus crispus; assembly: GCF_030463565.1. Lineage (NCBI taxonomy): Eukaryota > Metazoa > Chordata > Aves > Pelecaniformes > Pelecanidae > Pelecanus > Pelecanus crispus. The sequence continues at coordinate 57,224,486 of NC_134645.1, forward strand.
ATAAAACTATTTTATAAGTTAAAAAAACCCCTCACGAATTATCTAGCCATCTGTCCTCCTTTCACCAAGTCCGATCCACTCCTCAGTGACAAGCGGTGTATTTAGAGCTTTATTTGACTCAGCATACAATCGTATGAGTGTTCTCTTTTATTTAAGATACTTTCAAATATTCTAGAACAGCACACGGAAACTGACTAAAGTTATTTAACATCTGACAACACAGAACAGGAGAAAATCATGGCAGAAGCACTCCTGAAACAGCAAGAAGGCCAGAAAAGCCGTGATAGAACTCTTCCGTGTTTTTTTCTTTCAGCAATTCCAATGGTAAAATTTACCAGCCTGAAAATGCCATCATGACAATTCAGCTTACTGAAATAAAGTAGTAAATCACACTTTAAAACATAGGTAGGAAATTCCGAGTTCTTTACTTCTGGGGAAAGAAAGAACATAAAACATCAGCACAATGGATGCCTAAAGTAGGGAAAAAAAATGATGAAACTCTTTCAAAGAACTTTCACTAACCTAGCAGAGCAGCTTCCTTCTGCATTCACTCTCCTCCATCACACGGTTAAAAAAATGTTTTTGCGAGCGCGTGCTCGTGCCATGTCACGACAGCCTAGGAGGTTCTACCTGCAAGCCTAATCAAGGCCTTGCCCGCCTAGGGGGGCCGACACCCGGCAGCATCAAGTTCAGGGCACGGCCCCTCCGACGGGGGCCACCCCTCCCGGCCGGCGGGCCATGCTCCGGGGTCACCGGGCAAGAGGCGGAGCTGTCGGCGCCGCCCGCAAAGCGAGCGATCCTTCCAGCAGAAGAGCTCCCGCCGCCGCTCCCGGCCGACCCCCGACGGCCCCGAGCCCGCTGAGGGCCGGGAGGGGAGGAGAAGGGAGGAGAGAGGGCAGGGGAGGGGAGGGCAGGGCGGGGCCGGGCCGGGCCCCGCGCCGCCGCCGCCAGCCGCGCCGCACCGGAGGCCCCGCCCAGCCCGTTACCTTCCCAGAGGAGGTCGCCGCCCTGCCGCCGGAGGAACTTGTACCAGAAGGGGCTGGAGGCGTCCTCGTCCAGCAGCACCACCTCCGCCAGCCACAGCGCCGGCTCCCGGGCTGACAGCGGGGCGGTGGGCCGCGCCGGCTTCATGGGCACGGCGCGCTGCGGGTCCCACTGGCCCAGCTCCGGCCGGGAGCCGGCCACCAGGAGCGCGCCGCCGCCCTCCGTCATGCGGGCCGGCAGCACCAGGCCGAAACGGAACAGCATGGCGGGCGGCGGGCAGCGGCCGGGGGCAGCCTCCTCCGCCGGGCCGCGCCGCCGCTAGGGGTCGCGCCTGGGCCCCACTTCCGGCTGGGGCCCGGGGTCGCGCCTGGGCCCCACTTCCGGCTGGGGCCCGGGGTCGTGCCTGGGCCCCACTTCCGGCTGGGGCCCGGGGTCGTGCCTGGGCCCCACTTCCGGGGCCGGGGCCGGGGCCGGGGCCGGGGCCTCGGCCCCGGTTTGCGGGGCTGAGCGGTAGCGGCCGGGCTCCCGTTCGTCCCGCCAGAGCTTCCCCCGGCATGTTTTTTTGTTCCAGTGCTTGCCTGCCCGCACGCACGTCGCTGAGGGGACTTCCAAAATAGCGGTTGGGAGTTCAAACAGTGCCTATCCCGGATAGCCTCCTAAAAATGAGGACCGGAGCGGAGAGAATTATCTCTGCAGGAAAATACTAGGTTGCCGGGTCGCAAAAGGCTACGCGTTGCGTGTGCTGGCTTGGGCAAGTGAGTAGTGTTGCTTCGCTAAATGAAGCTACTGCAGTTGCTCCTGAGAGCCCACATTTAATTTAGCGCAGCAAACACATCATTAAATAACTGCCATACGTGCAGCATGACAAACAAGGTTTAGCTTTAAGTAACACTTAAGTGTCCGTGATGTTTCTGTCTTCTCTGCAGACAGGCAGCCAGTCGTCGTGAGATCAGAAATGTGAAATAGTGGGGGAGGTTAGAAAGCTTTTTAAAAAATTCCGTAGCTCCCAACTGCATGCGTTCTGTTTTGCCCTTCTGGCTGTAATTTGGCAACTCCTACACGAGCAACATTCAGGGCTCGCAAAGAATGACTGAGAAAGAGGACGCAATCCAACCATTTATAGGGCAGGCCTTGTTCAAATACACCCATTTCAGAAGCGTTTAAGGACAGAAACAGAGGAGTGGTAACTTTATTTAGGTCAACTTCTGGGAACAGGATGAAGGCCTTTCAATGAGTCAAAAGAAATCCTGCCTGAAAAGATGGCTGCTTGTTTCCTGTGCTGGGGGGGGGGGGGGGGGGGGCAGGGTGTGACACACTGAATTGTATGTACTGCCAAATTTGTTTTCAAGAGTGCCTTAGCTCATTTTCACTGATCCTCATTGAACTTGTGTAAGTGATACACCACTGCTTTTCCAGACATAACCAAAGCTAAGGGAATTCTGGCTGTCCTCCATGCATTTCTGCCAGCACCAGTCCTCACTGTAGCACTGCCGCCTTTGTGGAACAGAGCATTACATTTTAATCTTTCCTTTTGCTCAACCTTACAGTCGAGTTACCCATAACCTATCTCATAATTGTCTTTCAAATATCTACCCCGTTACCATACACCTTCATTTTAGTATTATGGGCAATGCAGAATGTAACAATGAACTTTGGGGTTTTATCCCAAAGTTCAAGCTTGACAGTAGCCCTAAAAGCACCCCAGCATATTGTGTCTACATAAAACTATATGCTTCTGTTCCTTCCAGTCACAGTCCCAGCTGAGAAACTGCAGGATCCAACAAGACATCTGAGTGATAGTTTAGTTCCTGGCTGTTGTCTGAGCCTCAATGTAAAGAGAAACCAGCAACACGTGTACCTTCAGACAAACCTTAACTTCTTTGTGCCTGTAAGTGCTAAGCCCTCATCTTAGACCCCTAAGACATGTGGAACAATAAAAAAATGTGTTCTTTAGTGCCAAATACTAGCTTTAAAAATAATTCAGTCCTTTTGTCTCCAGGTTCTGCCTTAATCCATGTTGTGCCTGGTGTTAGATCAAGGTTAAAGATGACAGAAAGTGACAAGCTTAACTTCCTGCTCTTTCCTCAAAAGCCCTACTTCAGATTAGGGTTAGCATTGAGTGATCAAACAAGAAAGGCTGAAAAATTGGATTTATTGCTGGATCCTGCAAGGCTGGGGTAAAAACTAGAACTGGAGATTGGCTTGTGTTGTGGTTTAACCCCAGCCAGCAACTAAGCACCACGCAGCCGCTCGCTCACTCCCCCTGCCCCTGTGGGATGGGGGAGAGAATTGGAGGAGTAAGAGTGAGAAACACTCCTGGTTTGAGATAAGAACAGTTTAATAATTGAAATAAAGTAAAATAGTAGTAGTAATAATAACAATATAATAATAATAGTAATAATAATATACAAAGCAAGTGATGCACAATGCAATTGCTCACCACCCACTGACCGATACCCAGACAGTTCCCGAGCAGCGATCGCTGCTCCCCGGCCAACTCCCCCCTGTTTATATACTGGGCATGATGTCATATGGTATGGAATAGCCCTTTGGTCAATTTGGGTCAGCTATTCTGGCTGTGCCCCTCCCAGTTTCTTGGGCACCTGGCAGAGCATGGGAAGCTGAAAAGTCCTTGACTAACATAAGCAGTACTTAGCAACAACTAAAAACATCAGTGTGTTATCAACATTCTTCTCATCCTAAATCCAAAACATAGCACTATGCCAGCTACTAGGAAGAAACTTAACTCCATCACAGCCGAAACCAGGACAGCTTGGGACTCTGTTTTTATTGATGAATGCTACCAAGTTGTGGACTGAGGGCTGTATACAGGATAAAATGGCTTCTCGTTAGATCTGACACTGGTGAGCTATAGGTACCATAAGGTTTGGGTTTATGCTCAGAAGGCAAATGTGTGTTTTTTCCATTGCTAGATTTGCATGGTCTGTGGATTTGTGATCTCTAAACTGGAATTTTAGCTAGAGTAAAGGCAGGGCGGGGATGTTACATTTACTGTTATTGTTTGGGATTGCAGGAGCTGAAGAAGTACTTCCACTGTTGGGCCATTGCCACAACCCTAAATTTAGTTTCAAGTGTCACCCTAAGCCTCATAAGGAATGAACAATAAACTGTTTTCCTTTGCCAAAATGACCCCTTATCCTAGTACTGCCTGACCAGTGCTCTTCCCCTGCAGTCTTCAACACTATTCTCAAACCTAAAAGCCTCCCCTATAATCCAGTCATCTTTTACAGCCACAAAAGTAAACATGACCATTTCCTTTTTTTTCCCCTGTATTAAGTCCTCATTCCAACTTGGCAAGTGTTACAGGTCCCATCAAAAAGCTTCGGCATAAAGGGGCCAAAACCCTAATAATCAAGTTGGCTTTAACTGTCTCGGAAACTACTGTTAACTGTTCATTCTTGCAGGAGCAAACTACCATCTTAGTGGTCTGTCTGAATTGTAATAATAAACGTTGTGCCTTTGTGGCCTTAACAACTGTTTAGGATCTAGCAATATACTTAACACCTACAGCATCTAATGAGTGGAAGCCGCGACCTACCTCAAATGTAACAGTAAACTAGCAACACAGTGATGCTTAGTGCCAAATTTATTTTAAAGCCTTCAATTTATCATCACTGATACCATCCCAGGTGTTTTGTCAATGCTGACTGTACTTCTGTGGTGGGTTGACCCTGGCTGGATGCCAGGCACCTACCAAGCCACTCTGTCACTCCCCTCCTCAGCTGGACAGTGGAGAGAAAATATAACAAAAAGCTCCTGGGTCGAGATAAGGACAGCGAGAGATCATTCCCATCGATTACTGTCATGGGCAAAACAGACTCAACTTTGGGAAAGCTAATTTAATTTATTGACAATCAAATCAGAGTAGGGTAACGAGAAATAGAAACTAAATCTTAAAACACATTCCCCCACCCCTCCCTTCTTCCCAGGCTCAACGTCACTCTCCATTTCTCTACCTCCTCCCCCCACATAGCACAGGGAATGGGGTTTGAGGTCAGTTCATCACACGTCTTCTCTGCCGCTCCTTCCTCCTCACGCTCTTCCCCTGCGCCAGCATGGGGTCCCTCCCACAGGAGACAGTCCTCCATGAACTTCTCCAACATGGGTCCTTCCCACAGGCTGCAGTTCTTCACGAGCTGCTCCAGCGTGGGTCCCTTCCACGGGGTGCAGCCCTTCAGGAGCAGACTGCTCCAGCGTGGGTCCCCCATGGGGTCATGAGTCCTGCCAGGAGCCTGCTTCAGCGTGGGCTCCTCTCTCTCCATCGGGTCACAAGTCCTGCCAGGAGCCTGCTCCAGCGTGGGCTTCCCACGGGATCACAGCCTCCTTGGGGCACATCCACCTGCTCCGGCGTGGGGTCCTCCCCGGGCTGCAGGTGGATATCTGCTCCACCATGGACCTCCATGGGCTGCAGGGGCACAGCTGCCTCACCAGGGTCTTTACCACGGGCTGCAGGGGAATCTCTGCTCTGGTGCCTGGAGCACATCCTCCCCCTCCTTCTTCACTGAGCTGGGGGTCTACAGAGTCGTTCCTCTCACATATTCTCACTCCTCACTCCAGCTGCAGTTGTGCAGGTCTTTTTCCCTCCCTTAAATATGCTATCCCAGAGGCGCTGCTACCGTCACTGATGGGCTCAGCCTTGGCCAGTGGTGGGTCTGTCTTGGAGCTGGCTGGCATTGGCTCTGTTGGGCGGGGGGAAGCTTCTAGCAGCTTCTCACAGAAGACACCCCTGTAGCCCCCCTGCTACCAAAACCTTGCCACACAAGCCCAATACAGTTTCTAACTGACTAAATGGGGAGAACTGTATGAAAAAGATGGATTATTTTTCCACAGCAGTAGTATCCGAGAAGGGGCTCCAGAGATCGCAGTCTCTGCAAGAATCAATTGCTTCATGGGATTTCTCCTAAATTGTACTGAGAGGTCTAGCCTTATGTAATTTCCAGCTAAGTAGCCTTTATGTCTGGTTTATTATCCAAAATTTGTGCAGGTGGTGAAGATTTCACAGGAGGAATCACCGAGGCCGTGTACCAACTGTAACATCAACAGTTGCATCTTCAGCTTGTCCCTAATTGCTGTAGCTAAGAGGGTTCTAAGGAAAAGTTTGAATGTCCAGAAATTGGAGCTGTGATTATATTCATGTACACATAAAACATGTTTAAGGGCGTTTTCTGTTGCTATGCACTAAACTTTTGCAGAATCACAAATTTAACTTTCTACGTAGGGCCCTACTGAAATACTGACGCTAAGATTCTGTGTTCATACAAATCCCATTGCTGTGGATGATTAACCAGTCAGGAAATACATGTTTATGGTTTTCTTATGCTACAGAAGTCCCTCTAATTTCTTATACTGTCTCCTCCTGGCATAAAATCATTCTGGTATTTTTGTGAACTCAGAGTTTTGAACCGTTTTTACATTCAGGAAACTTGGACAAAGTATTACTGGCTGAAATTATAATAAAGACACTAATCAGCAAGTTTGACAGTATACAGTAGTCCCAAATTCAGTTTTTCAGGTGGAAAGTCATATTTTTCTTCACAATTTTCTTAGTTGAAGAGTGTCTACTAGGTGTAGAAATAGCACACAGTTATCCGAACAATGTGAATACTACTGAAATGACAGATGAACTTAATACCTTCATGCTGGGGTAGCCTGTGTCTGTAGTGTGCATGTTCTTTACTGCTTACAAACTTTACACCATGGGCCAGTTTGCTGCTTGGCATAGCTTTATCTGTTGTTGCTGTACAGTGATCTCAAACAGTAATATTTCCAAGTAGGGAAATCTGTAGTGAAGACAGAGTTTGAAAAACAAAACCAAAACACAAATACTGAAAGGATCTGGTTGGAGAAGGGAGGAGGGGTGGGGGGTGTCCCTGATTGCAAGTTGTGGGTGATGTTTAGATTAGCTGTGCTCCTTCCTAGACTAGCCTTTCTTCCCTTTTTAGGTCATTTTCTTTCTTGTAAAGATACGGAAAAAGCACTATTGCAATTTCCAAATGTTTGTGCTAATTATAGAAAAGAGAAATGCAGCACACTGTACAGTCGTGCTTGTAAAAGGGAAAACATTTATATTATGTGGTAAGCTGATTTAGACATATTAATGATTCAGATGTATTAGTGATTTGGGTAAAATATTCATTGCTGAAAAATTTAGACAGCCTATGTTTCTTCAAAGAGATTGACCTAAATATAAAAATAACTAGTCTAATGCAAAGAATTTATGACCACTGTTTTAAGTGAAATTTGATCATTTGATTAATAATCTAAACTAATCAGTGATCTATGGATCCAGACCTTCTAATTGAAGTCTAACTGTCCTTCTTGTGATAATTCTGATAGAAGTATGAACTAACGCGTTCACTATCTGTTCTAATTTGGCAGTACAGCAGCCAAGAAAAGAACAGCTGAGATTTTACCTTTGTAGTCTGAAGACTGAAAGAAGACTAAGCAATTTAAGAACTCATTACCAGATAAGCACTGCTATTCTCATTTTTTAGTTTTAGGTGCTGTGTCAGAGCAGTGGTAACTCCATGAAGTGTTTTAGCTGCTTAGAGCTAGTAGCAGCCTTTTATGCAGACTAAGCTACAGAAGTTCTGGCACAACTGAACATTTAGGAATTGTGTTGGAGAATTATATTGTAGTAATAGGTAGGACACTACAGGAGATTATTCTCACATTCACATGGGGTTTTGTATAGCATATTTCCTTAACTTAAAAAAAAAAAAAGTTTGTTATTTTTAGAAGTAACTAGGCAGCATAAATATGCAATAACATTACAGTAAACATTACAGGAACACGTGCAGGAAGAACTGTTCTTGTAGGTTTGTTTTTCCAAAATCCAGTAAAAATATAAAGCCACCTCTGCATCCTCCCCAGCCTCAGATGATTTGGGAGCTGGAGAAGGTCCCAAAATATTTCACCAGAGGGCCCTTTCAGTGTGCCGTATCAGCCTCATCAATGCCCAGGCATCAACAAATACCGCAGGCAAGCCCAGCACATAGTTCCTTTCCTGCTTCAAGCAAAGTGACCCACACAGTTCTTGGAGGGAGGCTCCAAGCCAGCCTCGCGTATCTCTGGAGTGTCTGCACCAGGCTAACATGTCCCCAAGCAAACCCAGAGTTCTGGTAGCCCTAACAGCAGCGTGGCTCTGCTGCCTGGCACAAAGGGACAGGAGAGAGGCCAAGCATCTACTAGGCGGGCTTTTGTAAACTCCTGTAGGAGAGTAAAGATTTAAGAACTCATTACCAGATGAGCATTGCTATTCTCACTTTTCAGGAACAACAGAAGTCTAGTTGGTGTTGTGTAAAAGGTGAAAGAATGCACTTGTGACAAAGCAACCATGGGAAACAAAGTTAAGCAAGAAAAGTTTCTTCTCAATATGCTCTTAAGCAATACATTTCTAGCTCCGAAGCTGACTGGAACTTAATGTACAGCACTAAAAAAAGGGAAGTCTTGCAAAAAAGTCTTCTGACTAGATTTTAAGGAAGTTAGAAATAGACTGTTTCATTGTATAATAATTAAACAGCTTTGTTTCCTTTACTGTTTTAAAAAAAAAAAGTAAGCAAACAACAGACTGAGGGATGCTATCCCTAAAGTCACAACCCATGTAACAGAAATGGAAACAGAGGATGAAATATAGAGAGATGATTACTCATTTAAGTATACAATTCTCGGTGGTTATTACATGCTCCTCATAATACAATAATACAATAAATCCAACTTATTGGTGACTGACCTTACCAATTTCTTTCTTCAATTATATTAAAAAATAACAACAACCTAAAGCCTTTTTCTTAGACTGAAACTGGATCCAAAAAATCCAGAAGTTATCTTTCGATCAAAAAGTATCTTTAAGGTCTAGGTAAAGTGGCAACAAAAAGAAAAAAACATCCAGAAACCACCCTGCTTCTTACCTGACAGTCCCACCACACACAAAAAATAAGAGGAGGTATCATCAGCCAAATCTAATGAAGAAGTAGATTTAATTCTCAAGTGGATAATCATGTACAGACTATCCATTATCTTCTTTCCTTGTATGAGTATGTTGCTGTATCAGTGTATCAATCCAATACATTGCTGCTGCTTCCTCATCTTCTTGGTTTCATGTATTTACCAATTTTTCAACTGTACATTCCTTGTTTCTCTTTTAAAGAAACTTTATTTCAGCTGATTTGGAAAGCTTCATTGAATTTGCTTACCTGACACACAAATAATCCTTGCTGAGGAGCAAACATTGGTTTCATCCAGCCATAAAGAAACCCTTGAAAATAGGAATTACAGCCTACAATGGGTGTGTAAACAGCGTACAACTTCGCAACCTTCCACAGGTCATGGCAACAGCTTGCAGCCAAGAGCCAGAAGATGTGTGTGACATACTTTGGAGACTAGGTCATAGACAGGGGGCTCCTACTACTTAATTTGGTGTGTGTATGTTGCTGTGTACCATAGTGACCTGTTTCCACTTGAGCTTGAGTTCTCCCACGGATGCCTTTCCATTAGCACAGCCAGTCCCTCAGGGTGATCCCAACACAGAAGCCACAGCTGGCTACTCAAGAGCTGCACCTGGCCCGTAAGTCACCAGCTGACTGCTTCCTGGTTTTTTCTTCACCCGTTTTGAAGGAATAACAGAGTTTGGAGATCAGCCTGAAAATGGACTGGTCGTGTTAATGAACAGTATTACAATAGCCTTTGAAGTACAAGAATATGTACTTCATTCTAAGCGTATGAATATTCTCCTTGTAGAGTTACACTTGCATTACACATACACACTACATTGTCTTGAACAGATATGAGCACACTTCCATTTTCAAGTGACATTATCTTTCTCAGTACTGACTTTTTGTGCCTTACTGCATGAAAATATAATTACACAAGCTGTCTGAAACTTCTTATGTCTTCTCCCCCCACCAAGTGGTTTTAAGTTTACTGAAAAATAGCACCTAGGTCTAATTGTCCTACTTAGATTCCTTCTTGGTTTACTTGTATACATTAAGTCACCTGCACACTTACGTAGGCACAATATTCTCAAACTAAGATCATTACAGAAGGCTTAGTGCTATAAAAAAAATCTGTCGCCAAAAGCCTTTCCTGTTCTGAAATAAACCTAAATAGAAAAGTTCATAGATTCACAGATTAGTAACAGGCGCTAATTTGTCTAAAATTTAATAGTTTTTGAGTATGTCACTCATGACCTCAAATTCCAGGTAAGTGGAATTGTTTTCTTAAATTATGAGAATTAGTTTTTGCTTGATAGCAAATTCCATGTCTGGGAAACTTGTAGAATAAATCTTGATCTGATCAGTCACTGATCAGGTTCCTACCCATAAAACAATGAGATGGAGTTTTTAAAAATATATTTATATATGAATTGTTGGAACTAGTTTGCATGGAACTAGCCCCATGCAAACTCCAAGCCCTCTCTCTCTGAGTTCCTGCCAGCCAAACAACCATTCTTTGTAGTATGCAGTAGTTCTTTAATAAACACATGTAGTAGAATATTGAGTTCCAAGTTCTCAAGAGCTTAATCTTGTTTAAAAAAGTTTTTACGCTGCATACATTTACGAGTATGTTTAATTTATTACTGATTACCGCTATCTCAGTGGTTAAAATATTTTTAAGGAGGAAAAGGGAAAGGGAATAGAGCTATTAGACTGGCGCGATGGCCAGTCTGGATTGACAGAGGCAGCACAGTGAAGCACCTGATGGGCAGTTACTAGATTTCCTTTGTAAGCATCCAGATTTCAAATGACTTAAACTGAAAGCAACAATTAACCTCTGTATTTTCAATTCTACTGTAAGTATGAATATGCAAATAAATGACCTTTTTTTACCTTAGTGGTCAATGTTACTGATACTGTTAACTATTCACTACCCTGATTGCATTAAATGGCACACAGAATAAACTGTATCCTTCATTTTGAAAAGATCTAGATGTGATAACTCAAGTCTATTGCTTCCATAATTAAAACTTCTGAGACTAGCAGTCCCGACCTAGCGAATATGACCAGTGCTATTGCACAGTTCCTCCTCACCAGGAACAACAGTATACTAAGTGAGGTACTGACTGTGCATTCCAAGTATAACAGACCAGTTACTTTAACTTTGCTCTCTGAATTACATCATTTTCAGCTATACATCCATTTCTTTCAAACTACATAAATTCAATCAATATATAATAATAAACAAGCTAAAATAATTGACAGGGTTCTCTTCAACTGTATTTCTAAGAAGTTATTATGCACACAAAAGGCACATTTAATATTTGCATGTTGAGCTGCAGGTTCCCTTTGTAACTATCTACAGATACTTGTTTGTCTGTATCTACCATTCTACGGTGCGATGGAAATAAACAGTCCAGCAAAGTTACCAGCATCAATACGTTTAAAAAAATCAAACCTGTTGCCACTTGTGACCAGTTGAACAATCCATGCTACAGGATGCTCAAACCAAGCACTGCAGGTGAGATGGCAAGCACAGACCTATCCACATTCATACACAACAACCACCTGAAGGAGAACAACTTCAGTATTATTTTATTCCAGAAAGATCCTATACTGAACAAGTACGAGACTTACATCTTTTTAGACTTAATACTGCAAAAGCTGAGCCCACCGTTATTTGCCTGCCAAAGTAACCGAGCCAACGTGGCGTATTCTGTTGGAACAACTGAATTACATCTATCTTCTAATGCTTTTCCTTTTTATATTTTTAAGGAGAGAGCACCAATCAGTATTCATATCATTCTGGTCTCCATGTCTTTGTAGGGAAAGTTAAACCAATCTGTCTTACTAAATGAGGTTCTCTGGCATTTTTAAACACTAAACCTTAGAAGGCAGGTGTTTCTTTCTTCATATTAAAAACGTGTAAAATAAAAACCACTGACTGTCAGCGCCTTCACTTACTAGTAGAAGGATTCAAAGTGACTCTAGCAAAAGCATTCCGATTTGGAAGCCTAAAGCTGAGACTTTAATTATTAGAGGTAACAGATAAACCAGTACACTCTATCGATTTAATCAGCACATAAAGGATTAAGTCCCTCTGGAAATATACTTTTCATTTTCTATGCTTTTAAAGCCATATATTTGGGTATTTAACACTGGTGCAAGTTTCAACTTAAGATTTTATGACAATAAAACTATTTGCTGTTTATAAAGCTATTAAATAATGGTCTTTTACATATGTAATTTAGGCTAGCATGACTGCAAATTAGGAGTCTCACTGGGGACAACCAGTGGAATATTTTTAGAACAATGCAAGGAAAGTAACAGAAATTAAGAAAAAAGGGAATAGTGCAAAGAAACTGTTCACTGTCTGGACTACATAGACTTCAAGAGAGGCTAATCATTTTTCTGCTCCTGCTCTCAGCCATGCTTTTTGCAAGGCTCTATGGATTTCATTAAAGTTCACATACAATCAGCTCAAAATTTAAAGGGGCTAATTAAACTTCAGCTACTGATTTGGATATTATATAAATGTTTTTGAACATTGCAATTCTTCTCTGCCTTTCAGAAATGCTTGCAAATATAACAACTTTTTCTTTAGGGATATGTCATCAACCAGAGAACTATAAAAGGGAAAGCTACAGACCTGTTACTTGGCAGCTGACTAGAGTGATGGATGAATTGCACATTATCACCTAGAAGAGCTTACTTCAGACTTGGAGAACTAGTACTTTTTTCTAGAATTGAGACATATTTTAAGCAGCAACCAGTATGACCTGGATTAGAACAGTCTGAAAATTGCATGGAAGTCAATTGAATCCACTCATTTCACCACACACACCTCTTTTCTGTAAATTTAGTAATAGTGTTATCATATGCCAGAACATGAATATGTACAACACATATATCCCTGTAGCTAACAAATTTAAGACTGTTATACTGAGACCAAAAATACTCAAAAATCTGTTAAAAGTTGTATTTACATAACAAATCCAGCTGGCACCACTTTTCACTGGAGTGGTTCTAAGTCAGATAAACAAGTTGCTGGCAGTCTTCCCTGAGTAAACAAGTTCTGTTAAGGTTTCTGTCCATACCAGTAGAGAATGAATGTTTCTGTATTACATTTATTATTCTGTATTTATTAATACTTGCTTTGCTGTAGCACATCTTTGTTCAAACATTACTACCCACATAAATTCAAGGAAATAGAAACCAACATGTTTGATATATTGATCCAACTAAGCACAAAATGAACTCTGCATGATTTTCACAGAATCACTGTAGTCATAGCCTTAGCATCTCACCTCATTTCAATGTGATTCCATCTATATGATCCATAGTGAGCAATAAATAAAAAGTGATTTTTTTTCCTCACCCAAGTTCCATTACAGATGAGTTTGTCTGAACATCCCCTTGGAGACTAACAGCAACTTAAAGGTCTCTAATATCGGCATCAAACGGTGTTTTGAAAAAAAAAAGCACGTTACTTCTATTGTTAATCCTACTTACACTGATGTAAAAAACCCAGTAGACTAGCATTTAATGCCACAGAGGGAAACAGAAGTGACAGTAAATCTGCTGGGAGAGTACATTTGGCAATGATGGGATCACTGACTGTACAGGCTAGATTTTGGTTCCTAGCATATCCCATGGCAATTCCTCAAACAAATTATTTGTGGAGTCATGTGTCATTAGCTGAGTTGTGGTAAATGACCAGATAAATTCTCTCAATCTGCTCCAGCTGCAAAGTGTAACACGTCTGCTATCACTACCATGACATCTCAGCTGATTAACAGGTAACTCATTATACTGCAGGAGTCTGCAATTATAAACTATGTGGTTACCTCTTGTCTGGGAGCAGGTAACTCCCTTATCATGGGCGAGTCCCCAGATAATGATATGCAGCTGGTAAAGTTCTCTGTACTTTCTTCAGTCTCTCCTCAGGTTGGTTTCAGCTTGAGCACAACTCTCAAATTTTACCTCCATGGATGCAAGTGGTCACCCTAACCTGATGTGCTGCATCAAAATTTGAAGAAAACCAGTCTCGTATGATCTTCATGTAACCATCAGGTACTTGTTCAAGATCCAAAGTAGCACAGTATGCTTCAGTTGGCCACTTGTGAACTTTTCCTGAGCATTGTTCACCACAACTGACAGGGAATACTCAGCCACTTTGTGTGTTGTTCTCAGTAACTACCATGATTAACACTAAGTTGTTCATCCAACTTCTGTCAATTAAGTGTCTTAAAGTTCAGACAGAATATTCCAAAGGCAGGCTGTGCCCTAACTCTCTCTAGAGTAGTACTTCTCAAACTCACTTTTGCTGAGCGCATACCTGTGGTCAGAGCAAAAGTGAAGAGCAGTTACAAGTGATCTTGACTAATTGTCAAAGCATAAATTATCCCATATTCTCCACCTATTTTGAAGATTTCTGACTCACATTTTATTTCACCTGTGGATGTTCTGTCCAACCTTGTTTAACTCACGTAGGTACAAGGTAATTATTTCCTACAGTGGAATAATTCAACATTCATTCATTCTATGAGAAGAGAAAGGTGAAAGCAAGAGAGAACTCAGAAGCAGCTCTTGCAGTGACTATGAAGTGAGAAACAGCGCCTGATTATTGAATGTTCCTTCTCTGCTCTATTTGGAGACAAGACAAACTGGATCTTCCACATATGAAATGCCCTAACCATTCAGCTGTTACTCTGAACATGTGTCTTGCTTGTTTTCTTGATGCAAACCATACCAAAAAGTTTGTGTTTCATTCCAAAGCAGAAGGAAAATATAGATAAACCCCTCATTTTTTCTGCAAAGCAGAATTACAGGTTTCCAATTGATGATATTGCTGAGCGACATTAAACCACACAACCCACTTCACTCCATCATTAACACTGCAACCCTGATGACAAATCTAATTAAGGCTTCAACACCTACTCTGGATCAAAATTCTGAATCAAAACTGTTCAATCATTTGAATAGAGGAAACAAGAAAGTTGGTTAAGAAGCGAAATCTTTCGAGTGGTGCTATTGTTACGAATTCATACTATGAGTACTTATCGCATCCAATAATTCAAAACCAAGTACTTTTTAGTCTGAGCTAGGACCTTCATGGATATGGACAGACCCTTCCCTCTCACGTGTAGCAGGGGTGGTGCTCACCTATCCTGCCAAGTCATAGGACCTCATCATCTCATATATAGTACAAATCAACACAGTAAGCCCTACAGCTCAACCTCCCAAAGCCCTTGCATGTTCCTTCCAGCTTCCAAGCCCCACTGGGAATGGCAGAATGTAAACACTCATATGAACAATACATCTCAAGTAGCTTTCCAGTCACTAGAGTATAGGCCTTCTTCTACACACATGATTTCCCCTTTTGAGTGGAGACAACCATACCTGAAGAACAAACTACCACAGATCCAAAAATGGTGAAGTGCTTTCTAATAGGTTTTGTCCCTGTGGTGGGTTCGATCTTGGCTGGCTGCCAGACACCCACCCAGCCACTCTCTCACTCCCCCTCTGCAACAGGATGAGGTGAAAATAAGATGGAAAAGCTTATGGTTTGGGGTAAGGACAGGGAGATCACTCACAAATTACTGTCAGGCAAAAAAGACTTGACTTGGGGAAAATTATTTTAATTTATTGCCAATTTAAAATACAGTAGAATGTGAGAAACAAAGACAAAACTAAAGACACCCTCCCCCCTGCCCCCGCTCTATTTCCTAGGCTCAACTTCACTCCTTCACTCCCAACTCTTCTATCTCCTTCCCCCGGAACAGCACAGAGGGGTGGGGAACGGAGGTTGTGGTCAGTTGCTAACAGCTTGCCCCTGCTGCTCTTTCCTCCTTGCACTTTTCCCCTGCTCCAGAGTGTGATCCCTCCCATGAGATAGTCCTTCACAAGCTGCTCCAATGTGGGTCCTTCCCATGAAGTTCTTCATGAAGTGCTCCAACATGGCTTCTTTCCACACAGTACTGTCCTTCAGGAACAGACTGCTCCAGCACAGCTCCCCCACGAGGTCACAGGTCCTCCATGGGCTGCAGAGTTGATACCTGCTGCTGTGCAGTCCTCCATGGTCTGCAGGGGGGGACAACCTGAGTCACCATGGTCTTCTCCATGGGCTGCAGGGGAATCTGATCTGGTGCCTGAAGCATCTCCTCCCCCTCCTTCTTCACTGACCTTTGGTGCCTGCAGGGCTGTTTCTCTCACGTTTTTGTCACTCTTCTCTCACAGCTGCTGCAAAGTGTTTTTTACCCTTTCTTAAATATGTTTTCACAGAAGCACCACCACCTTCATTGATGGGCTTAGCTTTGGCCAGCGGTGGGTCCATTGCAGAGCCATCTAGAACCAACTGTGCTCAGCATGGGGCAGCCCCTAGTCTCTTCTCACAGGGGTTCCCCCCTCCTACCCGCTACCAAACCCTAGCCACGTAAACCCAGCAGAGTCCTGTTCAAGATAAAGCATGCTTTACACCCTCAAGGAGGAAGGCCTCAATCTTGGATACACAAACCTTAGGGTGAATCAGATAGTCATCTCCTGATTTCAGTGGCAGCAAGACAATATCCCAGGGAAGAACGTGAGGTATGCACACAGGGGAACATTTACTTGCGGGGAGGGAAGGTACCTTGCATAAACAGAATCTGCCATAAAGGCTGAATTTTCTAAAACCATTTAAGTGGAAATCATAGCCACCAAAAAGGCTGTTAGCTTCAACAGGAGGAGGCAGATGGTCACACACTCAAAAGATGTCCTTGTGAAAAGACAAGATCAGGTTAACCTGGTGACCAGAAACAGAGTTTGCAAGGAGAAGCAGCACATTAAGTCCTTGAGGAAATTTTCCTGTGACAAGACTGCAAAAACACAGAATGGCACTTACTGGTGTGTAAAGGGCTCCTAAATGCACTTTTACTAAACTCTGGAGAGCTTTCCATTCTCGGACCACAATCAATAACCAGGGATCACAGGGACTGCACCATACCTAAGCACTGAAGAAAAACTTTTCAACTTAACCAAAGTAGACCAAATTGCTAGTCTTTTGCTTCCATTTAAGTATTTTGGAGGAGAGCAGGCATGCTTAACCCTTTGAACATGAGTTCACCTGTCATGACGCACTTTCCAAAGGAGATGAGCTTAAGGAAGAGTACTCACAGAACTTCCCACTGATTAAATTGAGGAGCAGGAGTCCAGGAAGTTCTAAAAATAAGGCAGGTTTTTATTGCCTCAGCCAGAACGAGAACCATCTTTTTTGGTTACAATCTGCCTTTTCCCTCTACCACTGTGAAAAAACAGACTTTCTTCAGGTATCCTAATTAGATGATCAGAAACAAACTTAATGATCCCGAGATTTGCCCCACCTTGGATGGAAAAGATAATGGTTTCGATATTGGTTAACATTAGTTTGTGATACCCATCTGGCATGTGTTCCAAATTACTTGAAATGTGAACACTCAAGCATAGAGACAATTAAGTGTTCTGGGGTTTTTTTTGTGTCAACTTCCCTGATAAGTATAAAAGCAGGTTTTCCTATGAAACCTGACAGTACTTGAAATAAAAAAGAAATGCAAACATTAAATAGATAAGCACTGACATGAGGTGAGACTCTTGTAGGTTCAACGTGACTCCTAGAAAACTGAAGAGTTTCAAGATGGTATGGAAGATCATAGGTATATATGAGAATTGCCCTTCTCCCTGATCTTCAATACAGGGTTGAAAAGATCATCTCATTGCATCTGAGGTATGTAATAACCACCAGAATCTTAGCAAAGACCCCCTACAATCATGACAAAGATCAATGGTAGAATCTTGTACTTGAAACTGTCTCATCCCATTAAACACCTATGAAAGCCCTGAGATTTTTTTCAGCTGTTTACACACTTGAACTAGTCAAACAGAATGATGATAAAATTAGCAAATCTGGTATCATTTAAGCTTCACTTGAAGATCAAAAGGACAGTAAAAAGGTGACACTGGCAATCACATAGCTTTTGTAAATGTGTTTTGTTATAGTTTTCTTTTTTATTAAAATGATGCACTTTCTTATCTATATGCAGTAGATTTCATATGAACAAAATATAGAAATTGAGTTTTCTGTTTACTTGCCAGGGTCCCCTAACAAACATTAATGAACATTGTTCACATATAGAAACAGGACAGAAGTCCATCAATGAGAATTCTTCTAGTTGTTGGGGTAGGTATTTTTGGTGTTGGGGTTTTTTTTTTTTCTTTTTTTTCTTTTCCCTTTCTGGTTGGTTTGTTTCTTTTGTTTTTTAACCTTTAACATAAATGCTTCTGTGTTTATCCAAAATGGCAACAGCTGAAAAATATGATTACAAGTTGCAACTCCAGTTAACTGAAGTCCAAGTCACAGGTCACTTAGGCTGAACTTGTTTTATCACAAAATATGCAATAACAACCAATTTTCTGTGGTGTGCAATCCCATCTGCTGAGAAGTTAGCCTTACTGCATTGTTAAATCAAGAACATCCTACTTATCTGCATATCAAAAGCCATGCGCACAGTGAGGTATCACATAAAACTCTTTTGCTTAGAAGTAAAGCCACCTTGCTTAGGCAACAAGGCATCCACTCATCCCTTACTCTTGAAACCCACAATGACGTGAAACTCCAGACAGCTGATGCTCATAAACAGCTGCCACAGTTCATAACAGTCATATTTTACCTTAACCAAGGTTCAAATCTCATTAAGCAGCACATTATTTCCCATTTGCTGTGAAGGCCTCCAGAATTACATGTGGAACACAACTATATAATTACAATACTAAAGAGTACACAATATTCAGAAGTATTACACAACATGTAACGATCAAACATTAACACTTCTGAACAAAGTCCAACATATATTCATGCCAGGTCCTTGATTGTTCATTTGCTAACCAGTCACATAATCAGATTAGTTTTGTTCTGCAGCCTACCCCTTTGTTGGGATGTTCACATGAAAACACTAATGCAACCCAACTTTCATCTTGCTAGCAGAAGCCACTCCGTTTAAATCACAATAAGCTTAAAGACAGCTCTTTTGTTACATGCTTGAAAACATACCTTAGGAACAAAAAACAAAACAAAACAAAACAAACAAAAAAAATCAAACCTTAAATGAAAAGCATATATTACCACCTATTTTTTTTGTTCCATTTTTTAATATTGTAAAATTCTCAGTTCGATACTACATTACGACACTGTCAAACTGAAATAATTTTGCAAGGTCACTGCAACTTTTCCTACTACTATTTTTCTGCAATTCATTCATTTTATGATTTAAAATAAATAAATGTCAGCACAGTTTAGGATGAAACTAAGCACCAGAACACTGAAATATCAAGGCAGAAATCACATTTTTCTGATTGATTCTATAAATCTAGCCTTATGTGAATTCATACCTCATGAACTTCTAGCTTTTTTCCTGTGTTTTGCAGTTAAAGTCACACATGCTTATTTTGTATACATTTTTCTACTACCTGAGGCTATAACCAGTCTGCATACCTACTACTGCATCTGTGGCAGAATTTGGTTTGTCAAAATGGCAGAGGTGTGGACTTTTGCTGTCACATTTCATAGTGCATCTAATGATGATTAATAATGTTGTCTCAACTACCAGGCCATTACCAAGTTATAGTGAATGCTAGCAGTCTTCTTATTTTGCTCCTTGCATTCCCTAACACATTTTTATTCCCTTTTTCTGGCAAATACTAATGGAAACCATGCAGACGAATTCTCCATATCCAAAGGACCTTATTTTTCTATTAGTCTTACCAAATATTGCCTCTGACACTACCAGCATGTAGAACCTACACCAAATACAACCCTTGTATTCAGCAGAGAGGACTGCATTCAACTTAGCTAATACTTGATTCAGGAACACAGGCGGCACTTGGAGACAGTTTACAACTAAAGCACATTATAGAGCTCCAATCACAGTAGGGTCACTCCTGCTATCATGGAAAGACTGATAAATCATCAGTAAAAGACAGCTGTGGCATACACAAGTCAAACTCCCAGCAGTCTCACAAACACAGTCCCTCAGCAGAGTCTCTATGCTGGGACTGGATGCCTTTGTTACTTTAAGCCTGCTTCTCCATTCAGTTTTCATCTCCAGTTTGGATTACTGCTACAATATTCACGACATGCCAAACAGTCACACTATGAGAATCCCATTCTTCAAACTGTCTCTGCTTTACATGTCATAACTTTTTATAAACACTATCTGAATGCTATTTTTTCCTCAGTGCTGTAAACAACCACAAGATTTTGCTCATCTGAAAATGATCAAAGATGGCTGAATAGACATTCTGACTGAAAGAATTTGTCTGCTTTCTGATATTACAGCAAGCATCAACTTCTCCACTGAACTTAAATCTCATTTTAGGAAGGTACATTCAGCAGATAAGAGCCTATGAAGATAGTTTAGCAGTAGTATTCTCAGAAAAACAAGCTAAAACATACAGGCAAATCCTCTAGAATACTTTAAGCATCAAGAAAGTTAAAGTGAGACAAAAAACATTTCCTTACACAGCAGAATACCTAATCCACTTACAGAGAGAGGAAAAACAAAAGGCTAATGTGGCCTGTCTAAAAAGTAAAATAGCCACAAGGCTGTAATGGCTGAAATTAAACCATGAGTCACACCATGTTACTCGACACAGTTTAGATAAATTTATTATCAGATTTATGTAGTATAGGTACATTTTTGTTTGTAAAGACTATTAGCATACTCATATTAGCAAATAGCAGGGCAAAAGGTCAATTTCTCTGGGCAGAGTCTTCTATTTTAATGAGCTTTTGTTTTATATTTTGCCATTCCACAAACAATCTGAACTACAATTGTTATCTAAAAACCACCCTGAATTTTTGCTTCTGTACCATTTTAAGCAACCACTTTCTACAGAAAAATTTACTCATGAGACAGTACACTGAAAATGTTCTTTGCAAACTGTCAGCATAAGCGTGTATCATGTTGATCAGACAATCTTTCCAATTTATTACTCAGAAAGAACAGGTAAACCTACAAGACACAATATGAGTCTTCAATGTTATGTAGTTGAATCTTCAAATGTGGAAAGACATCTATGCTGCGTAATAGACCAAAACAATAGAAATGGATGTATAGTCTATAAAGGAATGACTGATCCTCATAATGAAGTGAATGTGAATACATATTAATCACTTCCAAGTTATGCAATGTTTAAATGTTTGTAAATAGATTCCTTTATGTAACTTGATTTTTTGAGTACTTACTGGAATCCTATAGGTAGACATTGAGCACCATGTTTGAACACTGGAAGGCTGGTGATAAGCTTTAAAAAAAGTACAATCATACTAAAAGAGAAACTCCAAAAGTTTTATTAGGATTTCAACAGACACTGAAAAAAAATATTGCATAATGATTGAAAACATAATATTTTAAACAAAGTAGCAATGTGGTATCAAGTAAAAGAAAGACTGGAACCAGCTGTCTATATATGCTGTAAGGGAGATGTACCAGGAAAGTGATACAACATTTTTAAAATTCAAGGGCAAATGTGAACAAGCCACATTTTGATAGACTGACTATACACCATAAATGTTTTCCAAACTGCATAGCAGTGTAAAAAAAAAAATTTATCCTAACTATACTGTATTCCTGCATTTGGAGCAGTTTACAAGGCAGAGATTTTGTTTACAACATTGATATTTTAATAGCTCTGGATTCTCATAAAAAATAAACTAATTTAACAAAAAAGCCTGTATCTACATTTGACAACAAAAGTGCATGTATTGAGAAATAGTGTTATTTCTTAACAAGAACACCGAGTACTTAAAAAGTTCATTTTAATAGGTCAACAACAGATAATACTTTAGATGTAGATCTGCACTGTGCTACAAGCAAGATTCTACAAACGCCCGCTCCTCTAACTGAATATCCTCTTTTCCTAAGCGACTGAGACACGTGCCTGCCTACCATACTTATCAGGGTTCTGGGTAGTTACAAAGAATGCCGAGTACCAAAACCACCACATTGCTGACTAAAAAAATACCAGTAACCCAAGACAGATTTTTTAAAGTCAATTTAGCCATAATCGCAACCATAAACTCCTCAACATTCAGGATCCTTCCAGTCACACAACTACTTTTAAACGCTGGAGAGCAGCAGCAAGGAGCCATTAGAGCTAAAAGACAAGAACTGATGAAAGTCTGCCTCCTGCCTTGTACTAAAGAATGTGTGGGTAATGAGCATTTCAATGCACTCGGAGAACAGGGAGGGGGCAGGAGGGTGTTAAAATCCCTACCTAAAACCCAGTTGGTATAGTCAGATTTGTACATGAATCTAGATTCTCCTTTCCACATAACTGTGGTAACAGCTAAGAATTACTGCAAATATTGCTAACTTCTGTAGAGGGTTTACTCCTTTCCTCTTTCCAAACAAAAAAAGAGAAAGAGTGGAAAGAGAACATGTAGTTTGAAGATCCAGACTGAGCTTCTGTTTCAGCTTTTGTCTGAGCTCTTGTAATTTCAACTCATGGCACTGAAGAACTAGATTTTTTTTTTTTTCCTGGGCACCTGTAGCACTCTGGATAGAAAAAGGCAGTGAATGTTTAGCTGGACTGGACCCAGAATGGGAAATGTACAGATACCAAAGTTGTGAACTGCAGCCAGACTAGCCATAACAAGTGTCCAGTACAGAAATTACAAGTAATAAATTTAGCCATGTTTGTAAACATCTCCTCCTTACTAATCTCTTATTTTTTCCTATAATGGAAATACGTACTGTATTTCTTTGTTCCAAGCTCTGGTCTGTTTCTGTTTTAGCTTTGTGGCACAGTTGCTAAGTGCAACAGGCTAGAGACACCAACGTTAATACAAACAAGTTGGAAAGTCAGTTCAAGTTATTACAGTTTTGCTATACCAGGCCATTTTTCATAGCATGTATTCTCTGTTCACAAATGCTTTGTAAGATCTTTCATTATGGAAGACTGGAAGCAAATTGGAGTTGTTCATTTAACAGATGTGGTTGAACATACATTTCTGATACGCCTTATGCAATTAACAAACCATGTCTCATCTTATGAAGATGATACATTTGCTATACATACCAGTAATTTAAAATGCTCCTCAGAAAAGCAGCATTTTTATAGACAAATTAACAGAAAAGGAGACAATACATCTCACAATACCATAAAACAAGTAAAGCCCTTTCATTAGCTGCATTATAAATTCGTAACTGTTCATCACATACTCTGAATTTCTGACTGCTCAAGCAATTTAACCCTCAACCAACTGCAGGACAAGGAAAAACATTTTAAACATTTTATATCAATGTCATTGTAGGTGCGAGAGTAAAAACTAGTATTCCATGTTTTTAGCTCTAAAAGTTTTGCTCCCAGAAGTGAAGTAACTGTTAATAGTTCAGAAGAAAAATAATAATTGTTGACATGTCAAAATAAAGTTGTACTAAAAATTAAGCTGCTGTAAATCTGAGTTCACTTAATTCATTCCTAAAAAAAAAAATTAAAGAAAAAGCTGCTCCTAGATCACCTGTTAACTAGGAAGAGCACTAGAATACCGATTTCATGAGAAAAGATGCGCTTAAAAGCTGTGTTTGAGACATCTACTATAAAGTTTTGAATTCCTCCTTATCTTTCAAATATTTGGATTATAATTTGTTAAAAAAAATAGACCAAATACAGAAAGCACATTTGGTCAGGATTTTGTCTCACTACAATTCAGTGTTTCCTATCTAAATGTGCATACCATTTAGAGGCCATTTTCGAAATGTTATCAGTCAACAGCAACATGGGCACCAGTGAATCAGAAAACACACCTTAGGATTTTGTTCTTAAATTATATAAGTTAGATAAAACTACCCTGTCCAGCAAGTTCCAAATTTTTCAAACGTTAAGGCAACTTTCATTACTTTCCAGCTAAACAGTATTATAAAAAATAAATGTCACTTCAAACCTTATGTACACAGTGACAGAGTAGATTTAGCTAGAAAGTATCTTTAGTACATTAATAAAGTGTCACATAATATTACCGAGGTTTATCAGGTGCTTGAGTGTATGTGCAATTGGAGTGGTTGCAATATTTAAAGTACTGGTTTCAAAACAGAGCGCAGTGAACGTCCTTCTTTAGTGAGTTCTCGCGTTACACACATACATGGCAGCGGAACAGCCTCCTCTCTTCTTTCTACAGCATTATAGCTACATTTCTTCAAGTGGTCAGCCATGCTTACGATGTCAGCAAACTTCCACTCGTTCACAGTACAGAAGGCTGTACTGAAGCGCCAAACCTAGAAAATAAGTTGCACTTAGGCTCAAAACGTTTTGAGATACCTGAACTCAGAGCAGGAAATTAAATGTTTGTGCTATAATACTTTCAAGCAAAGTTTTACAGCTACTATAAATCATACTAAAGGTCAACATGACAAAAAACGTACAATGCTAAATTTTGTATAGCCAGTCCCAGGCTGATTCAGATTCCAAGTCAACTCTGAACACTGGGGAAAAAAGGCAGGCAATACTTCTTGCATCTATAAAGTAAATGCAGTCAGAAGCTAAATGAGGAAGTACTGCACGACCAGTTGCAATGATCCATTTCTGAAATGATCAACTCCTGCAATTCCAAATGATTGCTGCAGATACTCTGCAGTTTGCGGGCAGGAGGGGGGAATGGTAAAAACGGTACGATACAGAGGTCCCCCAAAGGTTTTAAGAATTATTTACATACTTAAGGCACTCAGTATCATGGCAATGGATAGGATCTCAACAGATGAGGAAAAATTAAAATTGCTGTAAACAGTATGAAGGCAAGAAAAGCAAACTTTGTAGGCAACTTTCCCACTTTCATGGAATATTGATATTAAAGAAAATCATGAAGTAATCATTTAATATTTTAAAATCTTGGGAAAATCAGAGGTTAGTTTACTTATATTGAGTCAAAACTAGACAGACACTACTTTAATTTCTACTTCAAGTGTGGAGAAGACTGAACCAACCTGCTAGCAATTTTCACTAATTGCTGTTCTATATGACAATCTGTTTCTTGATGGGATATTATATCAAAAAACAGTAATAACAATAGCGATCAAGGAAACTATTAAGGGAAAAAGCAGAGACACGACCCATTTAATACATTCCCTTTTACCTTCAAAATAAAAAATAACTTACCTTTTCCTTTATCTGCCAAGAACAACTTCCATCTGGGTACTTTCTCTTCTCCCAAAGCAGTATCACCATTCCACGTGCTTGAAGCAAGCTTCCACACACATCCCTCATTAAACGTGACACTCTTGAAAGCTGACATAAACTAAAGCCATCTAGAAAACTAGCAATGTGCTGCAGAACCTCAAAAGGTAGACTACTCAGATGGTCATTGTGTAGTCCAATTAAGCAGCTTTTTGCTGGTTCTACTAATACTGTGGATATACAGGGCTGAACTCCAAATGACCGTAAGTGGCGGTCATGAATAATTTTTGCCCCCTGTGTTGAAGGACAAAACCTTCGCTGAGAGTATGTACACCCATAATATGCCAAAGGACACCTCTGCTCCATCCAGCCATTAAGGCCAGCATGAATGTCACCATGCACATTCTTAAAATGTGATGAAAATTCATTCCTCCTAAACAACTGTCCACAAACAAATGTAAACATTGAACGCTGTTTTGTTTGGTATCTAGCCACATATTCCAATACCAAATCCAGTCCAAGGGTCTGGAATGGACTTGGATTTGAGAGCTGTGGGTTGGCATGATCACATGCAGAAGCTGAAGCTATTTCCCCCACCATTGTATTTGTGGCCAATATAGCAGATGGGAGAGAAAATGTTTGGGTCCCAAAGTCAACGTGATACACATCAACAGTGCGACTTTCTGATATCCCCCTACCTCCAGGAGAGTCTCCTAGGCAAAACAACAGAGCTGCAGTGATTAGATCAATCCCCTGAAGACCCATAGGATCTTCTGTTATCTCCAAATCTGATGTATCAACAGCTTTGTCTTCTTTTGGTGTAGACCAATAGTGGTTAACAAGGAATTTGTATGATCGATGCCGTAAAAGTGAAAACGCATCTATGTTTCTCAATCTTTCTTGCTCCACTTGTCTCTCTAACATTTCTTCTTCATTAGCATTATGGGGAAGTAGTACATGATTAACATTGCCATTAACTAAGTGATCAGCTGATAGTACTTCATTAAATTGTGCTGTTACAGGGAAGGAGCTGCAAGACTGTAATGCTTCATCATTGTGAGATGCAGTACATTCACCATTTGCTACACTGGATGGTTTTGAATTAGATACACCAAGATCTTCATTCTGGTCCAACACCTTTGAACGTTCATTTTCTACATGAAAGCCATTACACAAAAGTGAGGAGTTATTGAGGTTTAACTTTAGGTCATGTTTTTGCACTACATCATAACAAATATCACTAGAACCATTTTGCTCCATTTGTGAATTTTGACTCAGGCTATCAAAGTTAATTCCCCCAACTGCTCCTATGTTATCTTCATCTGGATATTCATGGTCAGACTTTTTATCCTGAACAATGCCATTAGAAGCTTGTTCTTTAATCTCAGTATCTTCTTTCATTTCATGTGGTGAAATGCAGAGCCTTGAACTTAACGTATTAATGTCCCTTGTAGCAGTGTTCAGGATATCCAGAGCAGCCGCTAAACTCCTTGTTGTTTCTACAGTAGCTTGATAAAGTGCACCATAGGACTCTTCATCTACAGGCATCAAACCATTTGAATGCACTGTATCTGGGGCACTTGATTTGACAGAGGTTTGCTCTCTGGATTCCGGTATTTGATCACCTGCTTTTGACATCATAGTTGCTACTTTAAGTGATTCTAATAACATGCGCTGGTCTTGAAGGGCTAAAGCCATATCTAGCTGTTCCACTTCATCAACATCTTTACTCAGATTTTCGTAAGATTTTCGGTCTGCGTAACTGACTGGCCATCTATTCCACTCCATGGTACAACATACCACACTTGCAGGACAAACTTCTAGATGATCAGCAATTTTATTTCGGGCTACTATGAAGGGACATCCAAAGCCACTATTCAAACAAGGCACTCTTTCAAGTGGACATAACATGCGATGTTCCTCAGCTTTACATGAGTGAAAAACTGCTCCACAAACCAACGGGCAGCCAATCAAATCACAGGAAATGCCAGGCTCTGGTCTGGTCATACAACGACGGCTGACACAGTTCACACAGTGTAAATGCTGTTGATGTTCCTCCATGACTGTAAATCCAGTTCTGAGTGAAAAGGAGACAAAAGCATAGAATATTAACTCAATATTGTTAATATTTACAAACAGTTATTTGCAGTTTTGCATCCTCTACGTGTACAGAGAGATATATGTTGAGAGATAGATGTTAACACAGTGTGAACTAATCAGTAGCCATTTTAAGAGAACAAGTATGTGACATTTTATCTCAAAGAAATGATGTTTAAAAGTTTACCTGAAAATTAAAGATACACATTGGTATCAGAGTTCAAGACATAGCCTATGCATTTATTCACCAGGTATAATATATGCAACTTAGGTAAAAATGTTGTATAATCCTTCCCTCTGGAACAGCTCTTTTCCCCTGCCCATTGCAAGTAGATGATGCAATGAAAAACAAAGCATGATTGTTGACTATGGCCTACTCCCTAAAATCATAAACCACACAACTCTACAGAGTAGGGAGATATAATAAAAGAAGCCAGATGCATCCTCATCTCCAGTTCTCTAAATTAAAGAGGCAGCCTATTCCCTGGGCTGCTTGCTACCACCTAAGCTTCTGACACCCTCTTCATGAAGTTCTGTTTAAGGCAGTTTGCAGCCCTTGGCATGTATCTCAATCCCCTGTCATGTCCCATTCTAGCCCCCTCCATGCTTCTGACAGACAGCAGTCCTTTACAACAGCTCTTCACTCTTCTTTTTTTCTTCATCTGTAGCCTATAGCTCCTCCCTTATTTTTATAGTATTTGTTGCATAAGGGTAGCAATTATACTACACATTAAACAAGTACTTCTACATAAAACTTTACTACCCAACAACCCAACCTCCAGTTTAACCCACAAAAGGTAATTTTTTTAATGCATGCTATAGCCATCATGATTACAATACCAGCAGTTCAAAGTGTAAGGGTAACACAACAACTTTATGTAACAAGGCCAAACAGCAATAAAAGTCCAAATAAAATTCATTGCATAATCTATTATAACAAACTGACACAAACAAAAGGGGAGAGACAGTAAACTTTGCATCTTTGTACCATACTTTAAGATGCTCTGGGACTGCTCACTAGCTGGAGTGCAGGCCCACGCAAGCTCTCCTCTACGTTCTAACAACCTCCCTCTCAGAAGTGATACCACTAGGGATTACAGTTCAGAGATATCAGAGAATGACTTGCACAGAGCCAAATCTCAAAATACTGTGTCAAAAATACATTGCTCAGTTCTGTCTTTTCCTCACTCCCCATGCTCCAGCAATTTTCTTGAAAAATAAAATGCTTACAGAATTTGATTAATAGAAATGGTGCCTTATTTCATTCAACTAGCTAACAAGTGCTCTCATTCATTGTCTTCAGACTAAACACTACAGTTTCGATGCATTAAGACTTCTTAAATTAAAAATACTCCAAAATGTAAAAATAAAACTGATTAGTATTATTCCTTTTGTTCAAATTGAAGGTAAGAGGAAACAAAACAGCCTTTCAGACATTCCACTTTATTTAAAGCATTTAAAAAGAAATCTATGTGACACTTCACTCGTATTCTTTTAATGCTTTGAAATTCATGCCAACTTTAAGTAGCAATCAGTCCTCATCCCCGCATCCCTCGTAATTTGGATAACTCAAATATTTTAGCCACCCACTCTCCTGAACACTTTTAACAAAGAAGCATATGTGCTACACTTACCAGGCAAAACACAGCTGAATTTTCCCCACCATACCTTAGTATTTATATGCTGAGTAACAAGTAAGTTTCAAATAAATTGTCAAGCACATCAGTCACTGAACTCAGTAACTGACTGACTTGCTAAACATTTTAGCAAACCTTTCTGGCACACAACCTGCATTCAACTTGCATATTAAATTAGATAACATCTACTGCAAAGAGCTAAAACATGTTCAGTAAAGAATGAAAAAGAGAAAATTATTTGACTTCTCTGAGATATTTTTAGTTCTTCTAGCAAAGCCCTCTGTAAGTAATTCCTGCCAAATACAGCAGCATACCTGTTGCCAGACCAAAGAAAATTTCAGAGTTTTGCATCAACACTGAAACCAAACTCTAGTTCTCCTCAAGGCAACAGGTGAGCAGAGATCAAAAGGAAGCTCTCAGGTTATATGTGTTAAGCACTTAACACAAAATGGAAACAGCCTTGAAAAAGACAATTGCTAGTTCATAATGCAAGAGCCCTCAAAGAGCCCAGCTGTTGCTTCATAGATCTAAACACAGTCCTGCTCCCATAAAAAAAGCAGTCTGGTAGCAGTAAGGCTCAATTTAATCAGTTAACCACAATTATGTTTAAAAAGATATATATACACAGATGTGTGTATATATATAGTTTACCTACTTTGCAAAAAGCTATGCACCCTGCTCACTTTAAGACAGCCAGAAGTGAGCCACTTCTAGCACAGAGGGCAGGTGTGTTAGCTAGCACACACTGCTATGCTAGCACCATTTTACTGTGTCTAGGCCCGCACGCAAACAGCTCAGAATGCAGTCAAACTGAGCTTGTGTTTGCCTGCACCGTTTTTGTAGACATACCCTGAATTATTCAACCATCATTAAATACTATCTTTAAATAGCCTATGTGAGTTTACACAGAAGAACATTCTCTTAAGACAGTTAAAACATCCTCCTCCCTAGCACACTATTTTGGTCTTTACAAGTCAGTTTGTGAAACCCGAGTTGCACGATGATACTGGCTTTTGTCAGGCTCCTGGACCCCTTTCACACATAAACTGAAATTCATCAAAACTTAATGATTTCATACAAGCAAATGAAATTTGAAGTGTGTAAGAAGGAGACAAAACCTGGTGAAAACATCAAATATCACTAACAGCATATGAAAGCGAGAGCAGACACTAAAATAACACGTTTTACCAATAGATACATGCTAATTTAGTTCTGTAACAACTCCTTACAATTGTTTTTATAAAGAATCAGTTATGCATCTGATGAATTAAATAAATGAAGTAACCTATTCTCTCAGTTTCTGTAAATTAGAATTTTATTGGTCACTATAAAGTTTGATAGTTTGATATTAGTTGCCATTTCTCTTAAAATTTAATTTCTGTGGCTCCTAAACTAAATATATAATTTAAAATCTCTTTGGACATCAGTAGACCATCAGCAGGACATTCACTACAATTGTGTGTCCTGCTTACAAGCCTTAACTTCATAGCACCTGCTGCAGAACTTCAATTTAGTCAGAATGTCACATTTTATTTATAGCTTGCTACAAAGGCCTTTTACATATATATTAAATGTCCTTTTTCTGCATTTTTAATTTTAATACCTGGGCTTCAAACTCAACAACTGTTTTGGGCAGCCATGAGTTCCTGGACTGCTTAAACAGTTAAGGCTTTTGATATAATTCAAGTATCAAATTGCAAAGTAAGTCCAAAGGCAAAAAACGAAACAACCCTACAAAACTGGTGAAATAATGGATAAGACCCTCAAGAATTAGTACATTCATTAATCAACAAATGATCACAACTCCATTTTTGTAAGCTAACCTCATGAACCACAGAACTTAACACCTCTTTGATTCATTGATTAAGGGCATCCACATATGAATCGTTTTCCTTTGAAGAACCAGAACCAGAACTAACGTATCACTAGTACTACACTGAGAACAAGAACCACCCTCTTCCCAAAGATTGCCTTGTAAAGGAAAAAACTGTTGGGTGAAGGGGAGATAAAGACAATTCTTGCTGGAGGTAACAAAGGGCTTTCAGTTACTCTGATACAGAAAATTGAAAGGGCTAGCAAACAGCGTCATTGCTGGCCTGAAGAAAAATACCTGTCATTAAAACATGTACCAATAATATTTACAGTGTTTATACCCCATTGTGTTCCTTGCCACAATCTGGTGAGAAGATAGTGTCAGATCAATGACTATAGCAAGAACGAACAGCTGTCCTTTTCTGATAGTGAAGTGTCACCAACTAGCTGCAGTTCATATGAGATGCTTAAGTACACACACTTGACTGTTACTAGCAGAGAAACCTAAAAATACATCCCGTTCCACTGAGGTGACCACTGCTCTCAGAATTTGTGCAATCACTTGATGTTATTGTACATACTATACAGTCAGCTGATCAAATCAGCCAGAACATGCTTTGAAAATCTGTCATAATTAAAAGGATTAAAATTCCAGCTGCTACAGCCACATGATTTTCAGTTGCTGTTGTAACACAAACATTAAAATAGCATAATAAGGGTTTCAAACAGTCACCACACAATACTTCAGCTGCAAGCAAGTGCTCTCACTTTCTCCTACACCAAAAACTATAAGGAGCTGTACTTAGGATTATCAAACCCAAAGTCTGCTTGCTTACTTACTCTCCCCTACATGAATTCTTTGGTACCGGTAAGATAGGAAACCACAGTGACTATTACTGCTATTGGAACCCTCCATTACTCGGCTACCTTTTATTCACCAAACCTATAAAGCTCAACTATCTTTGAGACTCTTCCCTCTATGAAATTCGACTAAATAGGCCAACAGGTTCTTAAATTACTGGTTCAAGGAAGTAGAAGAACAGAGAGACACAAGCAGTACTGCAGGTTTAAACTCCCAGGAGCATCCAAATCCACCCACAAGCAGCCAAATATATGCAAATGATTCTAAAAAATTCCCTTTTGTTTTGGAGATTGTAGAAGAGACTGCTGTATTTCTGAGTCTTCCAGCTTTTACGCAGGTCTCTGCTTAAAAGAGTGGCTAACAAGTCTGGTAAGATGCAGAAACTTTCAGAGAGGAAATGGCCAAGTGAGAGAGAG